>NW_027279639.1:45000-427500 GCF_046629955.1 Centroberyx affinis
AGTACACATACACGAATACACTCACCAAAATTCTCCGTCCTCGCTGCGGTTTTGTAGCCGGCCTCTGACGGAGCGGTCCACACTATCCCACTCTCTGGAGCTGTGGCATTCACAATGAAAAGACACGATTGTGCAAAAATATGATAACTATTGTATGGTGCAACAATAACAATAGGGTTCTTGTAAACACGGTGCTGGTTTGAGGCTACAGACACTAAACCTGAGGCAAAAATTGCAACTAGTTTTGTTGGTTTCTACTTAAGACGAGTGACAGAAACTTTACACAACCACAGAAAAGTCAGCTTTTCTGCAATAACGTCAACTCAGCCAACAATGTATTGTGAATTGTTTAGAATTATTTTTAAAAATGTTATTTTAACATTGTACAACTACAGAGGATTTAAGTAATATCCAGTACTAGGGTTTGACCGATATGGATTTTTGAAGACCGACACCGATATTTTTAGACTGAACCGATGATATTCAATTTAAATTTTATCATTTTCCTGCTGAAAACATTTTTTACATGGCAGGGTGGAAAAGTCTCAGAAACCGCATTTAGACCATCTGACACTTTTACTCTCCATTAAATGCAGACTAATGAAATTCTGGGATACAATAGGCTTTTAAATACTGAATTAATTTACAAAAACACATTATTGAACAACGGAATGACTAAAATGCGCAAAGATCATCATTTCATTGCAGGTTTTACAGGCTGTTTTTATGTAGCTGTGGCTAGGGAGTAGGTGAGTGATACTGACTGACCGATATCCGATACTGAATAAAAAGCCAATATCGGCCCAATACATCGGCAAACTCATATATCAGTCTAACCCTATAAGGTACCTGTCTGTTTCATTCAGAGATGGGAAGACATGAGGGTTTTGCAAGTGTTTTTCTATAATCAGTAGCCAGTAAATTAGAACACTGTATGATCTGTAAGTAAGACCTTACTTGTCGCTCCAGGCTCCGGTCCACTCCACCTCGCCCCAGGGGTTCCTGATGCGGACCAGCTTGGTCATATTTCCTCTGTACACCACCTGACGGGGAAGGAAATACCACTTCACATCCACTTTTGTGTCACTGCTTCTTTCGGTGCAACCAACTGTGATCAGCAACCTACATCATGTGTAATTTAATCTGAAACTGACAGTCACAGTAAAACACACCATGTTAAATATATATACAGTATGTCATGTCCAACAAAAGCATATGAATAAACCAGTAAGACAGCATCGGTCCATTTGTAGGTATTCATTCATTCATTCATTTTCTTTACCCACTCATTCCTATTCAGGGTCATGTGAGGTCACCTGACTTGCATGTCTTCAGAGAAAGAAAAACAAGAACCGGAACTAGGGTTTGTATCCTACATATCCCCCGGCACACACACACACACACACACATACATACACACTAGTAAGGCACTTTGTTACTATGTCTTTATGTTTGCATATTATTATATTTACACTTGTGTATCAATATAACTGCTGACAGGAGGAAAGTTCTTACTTTACTTTTCTTGATTCATCCTATGGCGCTTTTTGTTTTCATAGCTTCACTTATTTTACTTCTGCACGTACTATAAGTCGCTCTGGATAAGAGCGTCTGCTAAATGCTCACCTCGTCCACCCCGGTCACAGAGTAGGCGTGTCCTTTCACCAGCTTCTTGAAAGTGACGGCCTCCATGTCTCGGGTGTTGGTGATCTGAGCACGAGAGAGAGAACGGCGCTGTGTGAGCGCTACACACTCAGAAACCTACAACATGATGCGCAAGATCAGGAGACAGAGAGGAAGACAGGCAGGAGGACGCACACACAGCCGCATGTGACATCTACAAGCAGCGGTCACAGTCAGCATCATAACACGGCTCATCCATCAACAAAGGCAACATTTACAGAGGGTGAAACCCATTAGAGACGTGACTGTCACTGGTTGTTTTAACCAATTCAAACACAGACACGATGCTAGTCACACACACACACACACACACACACTGCCTTGCGTGAGTGTAACATGATGTCAGCGGTAATCTCAGTGACATTCAAAGGAAGAGTCAGCGGAAAGACCTACGCAATGTCGTTTTTCCAGAGATGCCATGCTTTAACACTGCAAATTTCTATGCGCAGATTCATATGACTCTACATGCATACCACAATATTTCTATACAGTAATTTCTCCATGCAAAACTATGACTATGGCTATGATGTTGACTTCAGGTCACATCACAAAGCAAGACTGAACTGGAGAAATGTTTCTTTTGGGGAAACAATAAGTGTAAACTACCAATAAACTAAGTAAAACAAGCTGAAGCTAATGGAAATTGAGATGATTAACTCTTCTCATTATTTTTTTTACAGCAGTGTCGTTCTGTGTACAGCCTACATATGAAGAAACTCCTGCTAGCCTTATTCCTTCAGCATACTTTTTCTTATCAATCAGTGTTGGAGAAGTGGAAAAAAAAAAACTCAATCGGTGACTGCCGAGTCTTCATTTGCTCGGGTCAAAGGTCAGACAGGAGCCGCATGACGGCGGCAGTACTGACGTCTATGGAGCAGCCCAGCAGCGATCCTCTCTCCACGGCCCGGCTGATGATGCTGTACAGGTCGGAGGGGGCCTTCCTCAGCTCGTACATCTCCGTCACGCCGCCCGTGAAGTCCTCAAAGCCCTCCGACGTGCTGCCGCCCGACAGAGCCTCGTAGCAGCCGTTCAACCTGCGGCGCACAGGTGGGGGGAGAGCTTTTAGGGTCGCAGAATAATCGTCGTTCTGGCGATTTTCATGTTTTCACTTAAATTGGAGGGTTACATGCTCCTCTATGGGTCGAGGAAATTCCACAACCCCTCGGCTTCTGAAAACCTTTCAAAACCGAAAAACGGATGGTCCTCAAACTAAAACGAGGCTATTTTGTTGACATTTTGACATTACAAGGTTTTCTCCAAACAACAGCGACATGTTTTTCTGAGACGCAGGTCGCAGTGTGGATGATCAACCTCTCTGCTGTGAAAAAACATCCCGGCAAGCATTTGACGTGCAGATGGTAGCCAAGATCAACATCAACACAAATGAATGACAAAATTTTAACAATATGATATTACGGCACGGTAAAACTTCATATTAAAACAGCTTTGGAAACTGTTTTGAACTGATATCAGAAAGATATTTAGATCCCAAATCCTTTCATTTTGGCTCAATCTTTACATATCAGCATCTATTTATTGTCAAAATGCCTGCTGGGATGCTATGTAAACAACACTGGTGTGGCATGCTGGGAGGTGTTAAATCAGCTGAACTGAAACTAAACTAAATGCAGTAGAGTTGGATCATTAAGATCATAGAGAATGTCCTCTGTCAGACAGAACTGTAAATACTGTCAGCACTTGTTCCTACACACTGTGCAACACACTACCATATATGAACACACACCTACATACTAACAGAGCAAGTAAAACAAGTCATAAACCTCTCCGCTTCTCCTAAACTGCTCCCCCACTGTTTTTTCACTCCCCCTCTACTCTCGCTCAGGCCTTATTTTTTTGCCTTTACTCGTCCAGGAAGCGTCGACTTAAGCACGCATGCTCTTTCATTCGCAATGCAGCGCTTCAACGTTCACAGCCACACACATTCACACCTGGGACCACAGCTGTCTAGGGTCAAGGGTCAAGGGGTCAAGCCTTGCTCAGCAGCTCTTTTGAGTGCTTCAGGTGTTTTAATTCATGTTCCCCGCACAGATTTTTCCAACCAGTTTGGAGATTTTAACCAGCAATCTTTGGGTCTCAAGCTTCTCTAACTGCAGGCTATGTTGACGTTTTGTGTTGAGCCTATTTCTGTCTGTCATTTTTTGTCTCAGTCACTATTGGCTGATTTCTTTTTCTTTTTGTTGATTTATTTATGTGCACAAACTTGACAAAACAGCTTAGCCATATTTTCTCCATCTCCTTAATCGCATATTACGCAGTATATCCTGCCAAATGAATGCCATGGTCTTCAAAAAGCCTCAAGTTGCTATTGTCTGACTAGTTGAGTTGAGACTGGGACTGGGACTGGGACTGGGACTGGGACTGGACTGGACCCAGCCCTAATTATGGCTACAGCTCTTACTTGGCGTAGGCCTTCTCCAGCAGTGCGCTCCAGAACTCTCCTCCCTCTGCGGAATGGACGAACAGCAGCTTCCCATCCTTCACCGGCAGCCGGTCGTCTATCACCACCTCCACCCACTCCCCAAACTGCCAGAACTGGAGGACGGAGAGGAGAGAACGGCAGCATTAGAGATAGCAGATACAGTATATTAAGATACTGTAGATGAAAGGAGAGAGTGACAGGACACAACAGCAATATTATCAGGAGGATGGCAGTTTGTTATCCATCACCACTGCTTGCTCATTCACTAAACGTCCTATTCAAAATGGCAAATAGGAGACAGTAGGAGATATCAATTCATCTCACATGGTGCAATTTAATGTGACAGAAGCATTAAAAATAAGCATTAAAAACACCAACATGAATCTGAAAACAGTATTACATTATGAAGAATAATAGGGACAGGGCAAGATCTGATTATTGGCGATTTATATTAAAAATGCTGCCATATGAATGTTATCAGATGCAGCAATGAGATACACTAATATAGAGTGACAAAAATAGGATACCATGATATTGGCTTTAAATGGAAATGAGATGAGAAATAAGTCAGACAGTATTTCAAATTGAAGCTTAAGTGTATATGCACATATTTTGAAACACATTGTCAGTTTCACCCCGATGGAGGCTTTGTGAGCTTTTATAATTAAAGTTTCTTTATTCAGCACAATTATTCCTTTGTGAAATAGGATAATGTGAAAGGATAGAGAAGCAAAACTACAGGGGGGAGAGCAGCTTGTCGCCTATCACTGCCTAATGAGACAAATACATGACAAACAGAAAGAGACGGTGAAATCTGAGAAATAGGACACTGTTTTATGATGCAGCCTTTTTTGTGTTTTACTGCCAGAATTGTTGCTGAGGCAAGAAAAGACGTTGTTTCTCTGTTTAATTCTATGTCTGTTGCCCCTGACGGGTAAATATAGCACGCTTTCTATTAAAAATTTCCCTCCAGCACCCTAACTAATATATACAACATTTGAAAACAAGCCCTGCAAGCAAATGATTAGTTTAGCTGCGAACTGAAAAAGAGCTGGTTCACCCCGGTTCACCCCGGTTCACCTGCTGCACATCAGAGCTTCATATTGCCTGGTGGAGATAACTGTATGTCACTTTTTCAAATGTTTTCAGAGAAGTTTAGGCAAAGTAAAAACACTACCGGATGGATGCTTTTTATACGTGAAGCCTTCACATGTGCCTGTGCCCGCTGGCCAGCAGGGGGCAGCAGTGACAAACGCAACAAATGACAGTCTGTTTTCTTCAGACGTGTCAGCAAAACAGAAGGAACTCTCTGTGTGTGTGTGTGTGTGTGGGTGAGTGTGTGTGCGTGTGTGTGTGTGCGCGCGTGTGTGTGTGTGTGTGTGTGTGTGTGGCGGGGTTGGCTCATCACTGTGGCCAAGTCTGGTCAGTCTGTACACATACCAAAAGTAATTTCACGTACTAAAATAGTATATAATACACTACATATATCTTACTGCAATGCCCCATGCAGTACTAGTTGGACTGATATAGACCAAAGTCAAGGCAGCAATACAATAGATACAATACAATAGGTACAATACAATACAATAGGTACAATACAATACAATAGATTAAGGTGCAGTCATGTGGTTTTATACGGGTGATATTTCCCTGTCAAAGTAGTTTTATCTGAAGAGGAGAGGGGAGGGGACAGGAAGTTGTAGAACGGTCATTTGTAAAAGGCCACAGCTGGAGTCACATTGTGTGTGTGTGTGTGTGTGTGTGTGTCCGGGAGGGGGGGGGGGCTGGGTTGGCATGCATGTTTTTGGCGCACATATGTGCAAAAATGTACTTAATGAGTGCATGTGTGTTTCATGTGTGCAGAGGGAGGGGGATGATGAATTTTGCATGCCCTGCAGAGCTAAACCCTGTGAACACGGTTGGCTGCAGACAGGACAAAGCACGCTCACACACACACACACACACACACACACACACACTTTCCCCAGGTGAACACGCATGCACACACGACTTCTTCAGCTTGCTCTTTTACACTCGCACACACGCATACACACACACACACACACACACACACACAAGAAGCATAACCACACATACAAGAGACACAGGCAGCTCCGCTCAGCCTCTGTCTCGCAGCAGGATGGGAGCGGCGCCCCCACACCAGCGGCGGTGTCACTGTGTGAGATAAACCCTCATCACAGCGGTGTCACGACTTGCAGTGAGAGCTCGAGAAACGATTCCTTTCTCAATGTAATTCAGCAAATTGTAATCACTTTTGGAAATGTGTGCGACGGCAGCAGCGGGCAGAAACCTCCATATTAGATTCTGACACAGTTATTTGTTTTGTTGGCTCCCAACTGAGTTGACTGAGATTGCCTCGTTTTTAATTTATTCCCCCTCCTCCTGCCCGCCTCGCTCGCTCACACACCCTCTCTCTCTCTTTCCCACTTCTTAACCCAATTAAGGCTTCCGCAACCAGCACTCATAATTACATTTTGGGATGACTCATCCAGGTCTGAGTAATATAACCAGAGGCTTAGACGGATCAAAAAACAGCAACAAAGTTTTCCTTTGTGGAACCGATACAAAAGGGAATACAAGGTCTTAAGCTAACACAATGAGTGGAAACACGCTCGAGAAAAATGACAAACTCCAAGTAACAAGCATAACACAAACACACCAACACATACTAGTTAAAATAGGCCAATTCTGTACCGAATGGGAGGTCGCCATATTCATTTACATGAAGTCATTTAGCTTTCAGGCATATACAGTAGGCACAGATGCATTTGCAAGCCTGTAGAGCAAATTAATTTATTATTTCCACTCATTCAAGCAGAGCATGTGTGTGTGTGTGTGTGTGTGTGGAATGGGGTCGGGGGTCTGTTCTGTGTTGGCCATAAGCAAACGACAATGTAAAAATGATTGCAGCATCTCTGGAAACAATCAGTGATGAACTGGCCAAATATTCTGCTTTTCCTTGGCTGACTTCCTCTGTAACTGAATCACCGGCCCCAGAAGATGTACGAATGTGGGACTTGTGTGTGTGTGTGTGCGTGTGTCTCACTGTGCGCATTGATTGATCCCCCAGAGGAGAAATGGAGAAATCTGTCCGATGAGTCAGCTCCGGAACAGCAGCCCTGCAGCTGATAGGATTTCAATGTCTTGCTCAAGGACTTTTCAGCAGGGTGGACAGTTGACAGTCTCCCTATTCTCTACTCTGTGTGTGTGTGTGTGTGTGTGTGTGTGTGTGTGTGTGTGTGTGTGTGTGTGTGTGTGTGTGTGTGTGTACAACTGGACGTCACTATTTGCTAGAGCTGCTCTCTCGTCAGCATGTTGGTGCGGTCAGTACGCTGGCAGCCAACAGCGGCCGGATCGATTAGTCGGTCGGCCTGTTTCAGGTCTTTGCCAGTGCAGCGGCTCCCATGACTGAGCAATCAGGCTAGGATGAAGTGATCCTGCGTGATCAGTGTGTGTGTGTGTGTGTGTGTGTGTGTGTGTGTGTGTGTGTGTTGAAGAGCATATGGGCTGTACATTTTGAGTCTGTGCCAACGTGTGTAATACGTGGGTTTGATGTATGTATGTATGTGTGCTTCCCCTTTACTCTCTTTCACTTCCTCCCTCCCTGGATTTCCACCCCCCCCCCCCTCTTTCTCTCTCCCTCTCTCTCTCTCTCTACACCCCCCCCCCCTCCCCCTCTCTCTCTCTCTAGGCCTGGGAGTCTGGCAGCCTGGTTGGCACGGGCCTCACAGCGTCGAACAGGGCAGCTGGCAGGAATCAAAGCGCTCTGTGACAAAGAGAGCTGGGCTGAGCTGAGCTGAGCTGAGCTGAGCTGAGCTGAGATGAGATGAGAGGGGAGAGACTGCAGCGGCGGAGCGGGACCGCTGCCTCTCCTGCACCACACACACACTGACGCACCAGAGAGACACCGGAGAGACACTGGTGCGAGATCAGAGGAGCACACGACACACACACACACACACAAACACACACACACACACAGGAACAGAGGCACAGATAATGAGGCATGTGAGATCACAGGACACACAGTCACACACACAGTGACACACACCTCCTCCATAGCCCTCTCTAACCTCAACAACAAGGTAGAATAGAATAGCATAGAATAGAATAGAATAGAATAGAATAGAATAGAATAATGTTGCCCCTTTACCTAGTTTTAATGTCTCTTGCACTTCTCTGTCTGCATTATCACTCCAGGGTCATAGGGAAATTACATATACATATATACGTATATACATATATCTATTGTCTGTTGCATGGGTTTTCAATCCTGGTCCCATTGGTCAGTTTTTTTATTATTATATGTTATTTTGATAGATTGTTATATATGTCTAAACTCTGACCATTGAAACCCACACCCCCCATCCAACCTGCTCAATAACATGGCCCCTGGACCATTGCATTTATTATCATTTATCATTTATTTATTAATTTATTTGCACTGTCTCTATTGTTGTTTTCTTTTATTACCTTCCTGTACTTCCTGGACACACACTGACTTACTTGACATTGTCCGCCAATTGCTGCTATGGCACCTGAACTTCCCCAAGGGGATCAATAAAGTGCTATCTTATCTTATCTTGCACTCCTTATTCCTGTAAGGCAGGCGATCTCGGTAACTAATCGTATTCAGTTTGCTCTGAGTAAAAGCGTCATCCCCGAAATGCAATGTAAAAATGTACAATACAATATAATCCAACCAAAATCTTCAGGATTGTGGAACCAATCATTTAGAAGCAGCTTATCACAGTTTATAAACAGGCCAACAATTGTGTCATTGTAAAGTCTATTGAGCAGCTAGTCTCAGTTTACCTGTGGTTTGCGTTCACGTGTGTGTGTGTGGGGGGCGGGGGGTGTGTATGTCTGGAGTATTTGGTTTTGTGTACAAAGCAAAGTTCAGCTGATAAGGCCCAGCGGTCTGGCAGAAGCTTTAACCATAGATATAGAACAAATAGAATGGAAATGTTGTATTCAAGTTGCAAGGAACTGAACAGATTGGCCAGATTGGCCATAGAGATTCAGGGATGGAAATCACAGATGAAATTATGACATATTGTTTTAGACAAACCTATATAGCAGTCATTTTAGGTATGCCTAAATTATTTAAACTCCAAATGCAGGGGTGCAGCTATTGGGTGGAAAAGGAGGGAATACTGAAGGGCCCCCAGCAAGAAGGGGCCCTTCAGACAGGCAAGATACTGTACAACAGTGTCAAGTCTTGTCCAGATCTACATCATTTGACCAGTCATATCTACTCTAGGAAGACAAATTCTATGGCTTACAGAGAAATGGGTGTTGGCTCCCATCAGGAGAGTGTGCTTGAATCAGTCTGACAGTGACTCAAAACCTCCTAGGTAATCCAACTTCAGTTTATTGACTGAGTGAGTGGGTGTGGATCTGAGAGGTCGGTTACTGTTATCTGGGATGACTCATAAGGGTTTGAGAAGTGAAAGAGCGGCCAAAAGGTTTCTGCTTTGATCCTCCAGACTGGCAGGGAAACTCTGGGCAGAGAAGGAGAATGGGTTAAGCTCTTCCCAGTCTCAACAACTGCTGCTCAGTGGCCAGCAGCAGAAGACTGTGTGTGTTGCACTGGGCAGCTTCCCACTTTGAACGCCTGTTAAAAAAGAGCATGCATGCTCAGCACACCCTCCCTAAAACAAATGACGGTGGAGGGAAGGATGAGGAGAGAATGTGAACTTCTGAACATGACTCATAATCCAGTTAGGAGACCTCGCAAAGCTCCGGTGATTCAGTTTCATAACAGAACTGAGATTATACATGTGACAACTTAACTATAAAATCACAATCATCTTGGAGGAGGATTGAGGAGGATTGGCAAAATCGATAACGACAACAGGCTTTAGGGCACATCATGAAAATAACACTGTTGCTCATGATTGTTGGTGAAATTGGCTGTTTTCATTGCCTTAAAATGCTTCCGTTGGGACGTTCATAACAGTCTCTATGAATGTTTATTACAGCAATAAGTCTGGAGATTCCTTATCGTGATTACGGCTACGATGGTGATGCAAGAGGCCCAGAGTGTCACCAGCAGCACCAAAAGTACCACAGTAAAGACCTCAACTGTCTCGAGGCGTCAAAATTGCTTCCTCAAACCCACCTGCCCTTCATCTACACCTGACTGGAGGTGATTTAACAGGTGAAAACACAAGGGACTTGAATTCACCTGGTTAGTCTGTGGTTCGCACCAAGCGTGTTTGGAGCAATTTCTCTGAACTGTTTACTCCTTTAGTTCGGTTCGTTCGGAAGGTAAATACGCCTGAGAATACGGGTCTGGTCCTCTTCCGAGAGAACTGCGGTGCGGTTCATTAGGATAGAGAAGTCCTTCACGCTTAGGGACTGGATCTGGATTTGTTTTGCACCCCGCTACCCCCTGCCGTCAAAATGAGGTGATGTGCTCACCTGGAAGTGAAAGATGCCGGCGTATCCCTGCTCAAAGCTCTGTCCGTGAGGCACCACTCTGTGGAGGAGGGTGTCGTTTAAGGTCAGCGAGGCGATGGCCGCCAGCAGCCAGCAGTCCCCTGTGGAACACACACACACACACACACACACACACACACACACACACACACAGTCTTATTACCTTGGATCACAAGCCTCTAAAATTCCAAGCCATGGACCTTTTGACTCAGACCTGCCATAATAAACCTGACTTAAGTTAAACAAGGATGAGGATGGTTGTTTATGTAAGACGGGTGTTAGACACTGCTTTCCATTCCCACATTACTACAAAGCTCCTCGGTCACTCTGCTTAAATATTTCCAACCGTTTCCTTCTTCGAACGATTCCCCGCCTAGTCAGACGATTATTTTTCATCCTGGTTACTAATTTATTCACGCCGATGAGATTAAATTTGCATGTGGGAGCACTTGGGTCCCGCTGGTGGGAAGACACTCGTAAAAACTGGAAATCACCTACTCAAGGGGAGGGAGTCGGGGAACTGTGTTTGAACAGGCTTTTGTGGGGGAATGGGAGCGGCACACATTGAGCTGGACTGAGACACAAAAAGATATTGCTGTTGTGATTAGGAGGCGGACTGTGGGTTCGGGCCACAGTCCTACTAGCTATTTGTATTATGATATATTGTATTTGTATTACGAAAGCTCCCTGGTTGGGGCACATTAAAACCCTGACTGATGTGTTTTCTACCATTGCATTTTCCTTTTTGCAGCTGAACCTTATCGCTCTGGTATGCGATCTGAGATAATCTGATCCAGGAGAAACAATGATCATTGTTGTGCTATCTGTCCTCCTCCTACTGTCCTCCATGATCTGCTGCAGCTCCGTTCCAAAGTCCCAGGAGCAACTACTTTTAGAGTGTTTTAAATGGAAAGGTCACGTCTAGTGTTTAGATTTCATACCAGCTAATATTATACCTTTAAATGCTACTAAATTATATACCATCCATTTCTATACCAACAATAATTTTGCCAGGGTAGAAGATACATTTTGTTTTTTTCCCTCAGTTTCATCACTCAAGCAGTGGCTGCTTTTTGTCCTAGTGGGGCGGAATTGGGCTGTTCACTTATAAAAAGTCAAAATTTAGTTTATTTAATCTATTTTGTATATTTTCGTCTTTAGGCTCACATCACCACTGCACTGTTTCATTTATATTCTGTCTTATCTGTCTCAAGTTGCCCCATATAATCTATAAACAGCCAAATCCCATGCAGCTGGTGGGTTTGAAACTTTGTGTAACAGATAACCCCCATGGCACTGATAAAGACGACTCAGCCACGGTGCATTTTGCCTGTGTAACAAAAAGAGCACAGCAAAGTGGTCCATTATGTTTTTGGCTCAACATTTTCGGGGTTATTGTTTTGCAACACGGCCCCTCCTCTGGGAAGAGCGAAGGGGGGGGGAGGGGTTAAGTATTTCACTTGGAGCGCCGGGGGAAGTCGCTTCCTGCGTTGCCAGAGCTTCTCGAACGGAGGGAGAGCTGCCTTGTTTACAGATGTGAGGCAGGGAAACAGATCATGAATTATACATGGAGCTCCGTGTCGGAGGGGAAAACATCTCAGGCGATCAATCGCTACTGCCACGAGCGATCTGACTGTTAACTCTCATCTCTGTCTCTCACTGTCATTGTCTTCCATACTCTCTTTCTCCTCCCTCTGTCCCAGTTTTTAATCCTCATGTAACCTGGCATGCAGACTATGTGCACACTCTTATTTGCAGCAGCACACTGGCAGCTGGTTAAGCGCTCAGTGCCTTGCTCAAGGGCAGTTTGCCAGCGGTTGTTAAGGGAGAGGAGAGCGTTACTTATTCACATCCCGCATCTAGGGACGGGACAATAAGCGGTATCACTATATATCATGGTAAAAAAAACCAATAACAGTTATGACACCGCCTCTAATTTTTATCACCGTGACAACCATGATAGCCGCCGGGTTGTTGGGAATAACAAACTAAAACACACAGCACAGCCCAGGACTCTCTCGTCTGTCATTACTGATGTTTTATTTTCCTCTAATAAATTGTTGTATTCATGTTGCTGATGCAGGTCTGTAGCACTTTTAGAGACTCATTTTTACTATATTTTAGATGCGGTTATTTGGATTTTTATGTGTCGTTTAAAACTATTCTTACAGTTTTTAGAAACTAAGCCAGCATTTTATAATTGTAACTTGTAGAAAAAAGTCAAATCAAAAAGTCAAATGTCTTGTGATTGATATGATAATTGAAGCATATTACAGTACTGGTTTTAAGGTTTTCATCATATTAATGATTATCAGGATACATCAGATCATTTACTCATACTATGAAATGTTCATATCGGCACAGGCCTACACACGAATCCAGAGGTTCCCAGCCAGACCAGGGATCCAAACTGGCAACCTTCCAGTCGCTCGCCCGATCGGTGTTCCTCCCTTTCACTCTCTAGCTGCCTCTATCTCGGTGTTGCCTCTCCGCTGAGAAAAACACCCTCCCCTCTCTTCCTCTTGGAGATGAATGACAGCTGCTCCTGGTTACGCTCTTTTCATGCAAATGGTTTCCTCTAGTGTTCTTGTCACCCTTTTCGCAAATGACACATAACTGCTTTCCCTGCATCTCTTAATCCAGACCTCTTCATCCAATCTCTGTCTCTCTCTCTCTCTCCCTCTCCCTCTCTCTCTCATCCTCTCCTCTCCTCTAATAGCTGACTCATGCGGTAGTAAAAGTGTAACAGTTGGGAACTCTCCCAGTGGGACTCACCCAGAGCTCCCTGGCAGATGTCTGTGCGAGTGGCTCCATCCACAATGAACTGGGGATGCCTGCAGATCTCCTGTGGAGCGCGCACACACACACACACACACACACACACACACACACACACACAGACAAATTACAGTTTTGCAAGCCTTTGGACACACATTTTCATATAACCTCATTCTGATGTGCTGCTGAGTTGACTAGTGGAAGTGCCTGGTCCACATAAATGGCTCATACCTAGCGCAGGGTTTCTACAGGTTTCAACAAAAACTTTTAAAATCAATGCCAGTTAGAAAACAATTCAAGACCATTTTGCCCCCAAAATTTTCTTTTTTTACTATTTTTAATATTTTCCACATCAAAACTATGAAATAACACATAAAGTAGCCGCCCTTTGCCTTGATGGAAAGGCTTTGGAAAGAAATACATACATAGGCATCAACTTCACTATTTTATATTTGTCTAAGAAACTAATTTCAAGCATTTAAGCATAAGCCTTTAGATCAAAATGGCTTTAAGAGAATGAAAAACAAACTTTTGACTGGTAGTGTAAATGTAACTGTATTTAACACCCTTTAATGCCTTGAATTGAAATACAATACATTTCACAACGTTTTGAGGACATGCAGACATCTTCTAATAGATCGGGAGACGTTTCAGGAAAACTATGTTGTATTCCAGTGTTTCTTGTGTATCTCTTGTTTCCCAGGATTCTCTGCTTCACAAACCATCTTTCACCCAGCATGAGAGTTGAGCGTGAGATACATGAAGCTATAAAAAGAAATATTCCATTCCTCCTCTCTTAAACACACACACACACGCACACGTGCACACAAACCATCAGGCCCACGGTCGAATTCACAGACACACAGAAACACACACGTTTGCACACATACACAAAAGCCATCACACACACAGGCTTAAATTCACACACTTAAATTCTCTCTCTTTCTCTCTCTCTCTCTCTGTCAAAGCCAAACACACACACACACACACACACATAGCACAGATTTTTGGGAATGTAGAGACTATGAACTCTCTTGCGGTGTAAATATTACAGCTCCTATGGTGCTGTAAGAGCCATGCATTATGGAACATGGGCATTTTGGAGAGACTGTGAGAAACATTAGGGTCGACAGAAACGCACAGACACACACACACGCACACACACTAACCTACATGTAGGCACACAGACACACAAGCCCACAGTCACGCTCTCTCTCACACACACACACACACACACACAGACAGACAGGAGCTGCAAGAGGAGTTAAGAGGCCGCTGTCACGCTAATGATCACGACCAAAGAGCTTTTAAGATCACGACTTGTCTCTCGGCTCTGTTACGGGGATGAGAGGCGCGCAGCCTGTCACGGCAGGCGGAAAACGAAGTGTGATTGGGGCCGCGCCGTCTGTCTCCAGGACTGCCGTGATGGAAGCTAATGAGGACAGTCCCGCATCGTGCTCGGGTGTCATCTTCAACTACAGGAGAGCGCCTGAGCTCACGACGGCATATTTATAATGTAGGGAGAGACTGGGAGAGACTGAGGGAGAGCGAAAGAGAAAGAAAGAGACTGGTCTATTAAGATTGGATGTTTGTGGAGATACTAATAAAGACAACGCAGGACAAATCTGACTTCTCTGGGACACCTGAAAACAGGCTAAGCTGGGGCAAACAGAAAACCCCCAGCCTCAACTCATCGCTGCTGCTGTCCGTGTAAAAGTGTTATGACACTGAAACCATTGTGGCATCAATAATTACCAATCATTCCCGATCAAAATTTAATACGTTTTATGTCGCCAGATGCAATTCCAGCCAGTAATAAGTAAAAAAAAATGTTATAAGAAATAAAAGACTTAACTTTTAAAAATTGGCATTCCTTCATGGTAAGGCTGTACAATTATGGCAAAAATGATGATTGCTAAATATGCTAAATATTTTGCTTGTTGTTTTGTTTTTCCAAACATAGTCTATGTAAGGTTTCTCTGCCTGCTCCTCCATCTTAACTTTAAGTTTGGTCACATGGTGCACGTTGCACATTCAGAGGTTGTGATTGGTGGCACTACTTCATGATGCAACTTTTTAGGTACAGGGCTTTGGTCATGGTGTCTCTTTCTTCAATCCTCCATTTTTGTAGTCCTTTAAAGGTCAGAATCCAAAAACAATCCCACATGTTCACAATGGTTACATAGATCTGACAGGGTTCATCTAAAACAGTGGTTCTCAAACTGGGGGCTGGGACCCCTCAGGGGGTCATGAGATAATTTTGAGGGGTCACATGATGATTTATGGGATAGATTGTGTAATTTTTCAGATTTTTCTCTCTTTTTTGTTTTTTTTTCCTAATACTGAATAGTTTTCATCCTCTCTGCCTCCTCTGATAATCAAATGAAACGACCTGAAAAGGGAAAATCATTTCTTGGGTGAACTAGGTCACTACTCTGCATAATTATGCAGCATGTGATGGGGGTCGTGACTAGGCATCGCATCGTTTTGGGGTTTTTTTGGAGGGAATTTTTGGCAAGAGAGAGGGGTCATCCCCAAAGGTCCCAGGCCGAATTTGAATATGCAGGACATTGCGTTTACATTGTACGCACCTTAGACCACTGAGCCACCAGGATGCCCCAGCATCGCTTTGTTTTAAGGGGCCACAAGCCAAAAAGTTTGAGCACCACTGGTCTAAAACACCTCTGACCCCTGTCCCCCTCTCACCGTGGGCCTCATCCAGCGCACGCCCTGGGTCTTGGAGGATCGCGGGCCCAGCTCGTTGAAGCCCAGAGAGGAGGCGGTGCACGAAAACAGCTTATCCTCAAACAGGTTCCTGCTCTGGAGGCAGCAGGCTCTCAGAGACTCGTAGTCCTGGCCCAGGAACTTCACCGCGTTGTGGTTCTGACCCAAACCCTCGTCTCGATCCCACTGGCTCCTCAGCTTGGCGGCCATCCCCGTGGCGTAAATGTGCGCCTCCATCCTGAGCTCGTGGGGTCAAATGTCGCTGTCGGTCGGATCTTAGTATGTGTGGTCCAATTAGGAGGAAAACAGGAGGTATAATGGCATATAAGGATGCGTCAATTATTGATGAGACAGGAATTGCGGCCTATTCCAGCTGGGGTTTTAACGTAAAGCACTGTGGCAGCAATGATGCAAATCTGGTTTCCACGGCGAGGCCGAATCATAAATCAGAATGGAACAACAACAGCCAATTAGAAGCTATTAAACATTGATGAGACAAGGCTTCTGCTTATGGCACTTGGCGTAACGGAGCGCTTCGGATGCAATCACAGTCAAGTGTGAGGGCCGGGAGTCGTGGCTCAGGCAGGGGAAGGCTCTGGAGAGAGAGAAAGAGAGAGAGAGAGATGTCCTCTTCACAGCAAAAAGGCAGATCTTCTCCCAGCCACGGCAACAATAAGCACCAATCACAGTTTGCTGTTATGTTTTTTGTGCAGATGCCTGACGCCGACAGGAGTGCAGGGCCGCGGTGCTTCCTTGTCCCGCCAGCGGCTAAAGTCTGAAAAGGGAAAAAGGTTAAAAAATTTGATACGGGATTTGAGAAAGCATTGTGGGGATCTGTGACAGCGTGAACACACACCGAAGCAAGTCCATACACAGTTCTATATGTGCAAAGCAGACAAAAGCACAGCACTGTGCACACCCACTCTATACACACATTTGGGGTTGTAAATGGTAGGTGACCCCTCCCTATTTGTTCCCAGCCAGCCGTGTGCTAGGTGCATAGCACAGGGATTAGTCACAATAGGCATATCCGCGCTACTTCTAGTTTACTGTGTGGTGCGGAAAGTGTGTGCACAGTGCAATGTCTAATTAAAGTCAATGTTGAATCAGACAGGTACTGTATATGTATAGTGTGTGTGAGAGAGGGTGTGGTTTTTGCGTGAACCTTGATGCACAATGAAGGGATCACAAGGCCAAGAACAAGCAAAAGCTCTTCCAGACTCTTTAATTACGCAGAGCCATGAAGGAGGAAGTGTAAACTGTCGTTAGTGCCTCCCCAGCTCTAGTTCTGTCAAGGGCACTTTTCCTTGCAAACGATCCTCTATTTGTCTGCCTTATTATTTCTTGCTTTGATTTCTCTCTCCCTCTCTCTCTCTCTCTCTCTCTCTCTGTCTAATACACACAGAAGATAGGCACAAACACAAGTCAGCTTTATTTTTAACTTTGCGTTTCCGCTTTCAATTCTGTCATCTTTTACTCTCTCTCTCTCATCTCTTCCTCAGTTACACACACTTTCTACTGTCGATTTAAACTCCCCAACTGCTCTCTGCTAGCCAAACTGAACTCTCTTCCTGTTTTTGTTCACATCTGTCAATCATAGCAGACTCTGAAAAGAGTCTGGCTCTCATTGGCTCAGAGAGCGCAGCGGAGCCCAGTTACACTTTCCACTGCTGCCTGTGAACCACACCCATTAAAATGGCCTGGTTCACTGGCTGAAAAATGTTCCTGCTCACAGAGTCAGAGAACAAACTGGTAAATGTGCGACATCATGTTTTCATTACAAGATTTGATGTTTTATAATATAATTTTATAGATTGTGAAGAGTTATTGTATAATGAGAAATGGTGTGTGAGTAATTTAAAGGTATGATAAAATGCTTCAACTACTACTACTATACTAATAATAATAATAATACTAGTACTTTTGCTACTAGTACTACTACTACCACTGCTACTACTACTGCTACTGTTACTACTACTATTGCTACTAGTATGATAAAATGCTTCTACTACTCCTACTATACTACTACCACTACTACTACTATTATTACTACAACAACTACTACTACTACTATTACCACTGCTACTACTAATGCTACTTTACTACTACTGCAACTTTACTACTACTACTACTACTACTACTACTACTACTACTACTGCTACTACAACTACTACCACTACTACTACTGCTGCCACTATTATTCCTGCTGTTATTACTACTAGTAGTACTACTATTATTACCACTACTACCACTTCTACTACTACTACTGATACTACAGCTACCCTTACTGCAGATCTCACATCTATAAACATATCAAAATGTTGCCATGTTACCAGACAGCAAAACACTTTTGTGGAATAGTTTTATACAGTCATTGTAGAAAACCAGCAGCAGTAAACTCTCCACAGTAATAATGAAACTAACCTCCAACCAGTGAAACAACTCTCTGCATGTTTCTCGATGAAGCCCCAACCTTTCGGTGGTTGTGACTATCATCCGGTTGAATCTGAACGCAACCTGAAGTCTCTGCTGCGGGTTATCGGGGCGCACTCTGCCCAACGTGAGCTCAATCTGGCAATATGAATATTTTATTCTCCACCACATGTGAAATACACTTTCATGCCCCCTCCCACTCTCCACCTCACTGCAGGTAGTGATATTTATGAAAAATGACAAGCAGTAGATGCATGTCCAGACACAGCAGGCAGCACTGGCAACTATGGTCTAACAACACAGTGCTGTAGGAGTTTACAGCAAATTATCTGAGCATCTGCAGGGTGAATCCATTTGCTGTTTTGATTAGAAATGAGGAAATAGACATATGGATTTGCATGCTTGCACCCAAGCCATAACAGAAGCAGCACGTTTATGTGTTATGCCACAGGTTTGTATTCAAATAACTGCAAAGGAAACAGCATGACATTTCCTCCATATGAGACAGTGTCATGCAACTTGATCTGGTTGAAGCTCAGCTAAAGGAGGAACCATAATTTGTTATTATGTCAGTTGAAAAAGAAATAACAAAGTGATGAAGACAGAGAGAAGGGAAATTGGTGTCATGTCTGAGTTGAGCAACAGACCTACAGGATTTAAAAAAAGAAAAAGAAAAGAAAGAGGTGAAAGTCAGTATGTCTGACGCAAAATTACTGATTACTGTTTTTTGCTGATGTCTGGGTCTAATTTGACTGTGGAGCAACTAGGAGAGAGAGAGAGAGAGAGAGAGAGAGAGAGAGAGAGAGAGAGAGACTCAGCCTTTAGCCTAAATACATGCTTATAACAAAGTTGTGAGATGCCTCTGGGTGTGTGAGGTCCAGTGTTTGTACTACCTAAGCATTTTGACCATCTCTCTGTAATCCTGACTCCCAAACAGTACACAGATCATGTTCCAAACACCAAACACCGCTTACAGTGTAATTAAATATCTAAAGTGTCTGTCCTTTTTCTGACGAGGCAAACGAGCCGTGGAGAAAATATACTCGGAAACTAGACACGCATTTTAACCACTAGGTGAAACTGAAGGGGAGTGATTTCTTTTTATTATAAAAAAAAAATCACAAATACTTTTGAATATGCTTGCAAATATTCAAAAGTCGGCCAAAAAATTGTAGTTGTACATGTAGATTACATTCATTCTTAATATATCTGGAATGGCTAAAACATACTTTGGATGTTGTCAGCGGTGCATAAGAAGAAAATACTTCCAAAATGTATTCCTAATGAATGCCATCTACGTGTACTTATACATATTTACATTTTTGTCCAGTTGTGTATATTTTTGCAACATATAGCCTAGGCCTATTCTGAAGTACACGCCTATGTGAAATCATTTTTTTGCATTAAGGGCACAGACCGCTCTGGTTTTTCTAGATAAGCATGTAGTCGTGCTGGTAGGTGTGGTGCCTGCAGACAAAAACCGTGTCCAGCTGTCAAACTGCAGCTCGTCAACTTCTCTATTTGACCAACAAGAACAGCTGGCCGACCCGTTTCGTCACACCCGACTCCCACCAAAAAAAAGAAAACGATAGTATCCGCTATGTTGTGGGAAAGATTTCAAGCGGCTAATTAAGAGATTTCCCGAGCAACAGTTGCAGATTTTAAGGATTTGAAACTGTGTGTAAACTCTAGGATGCGAGGATGTCTTGTTTTTTTTTGTGCATGATTGGTTGTAATGTTCACAGTTCAGCAGCTCACAAACTTCAAGCTCTGCTCATAAAACTTCAGACCAGGATCTCATAAAGCATATGCTCTTGCACCACGATACAGAGAAGTTAACGCAAACCAATGCTGATAAAAGGAATTGTATATTTACCTTTGCTGGTAGGCTACTTCCTTGACAAAAGCGGCTATTTTGACATTCAATATGCTGCCTGACTTTCTCTGCTCCCTTCCATGTTGAGCTCAGTTCCGTCCCCTCCCCTGCTCTCTACCAACGCTTATAATTTACAAACGCCCTGATCGTGTGTGTGTGTGTGTGTGTGTGTGTGTGTGCCCCAATCACTATGCGTCTGCGCAGTGCCCACCCAGCCCCAGACACACTCCAGTGAGAGGGAAGTCTCTACATGCAGTCGTTATGTATCTCCTGTTATGTGGGCTATCTCCTACTTGATAAAGCATGTTTCTTCTTATCTGTTAATTAGGCCTAATTTGCACAGTAGGTTATCATTCGGCAGTCGTTGATTGATTTTAGGTGCTGCAACATAATCTGCCTTAACGATAAATCACTATATTCCTATGCATGGTATTTTAAAGTTGTGCTTTGAGATTTGTGTAGTATAAGTCTAAAAAAATATAGGATTGTTATTTTTTCGTAAAGGCTATCGATGTTTTTGCTAAACCCAGATGTTTCTAGAGATTAAATAAACACGTTTTATTACACCAATCCATAATAAACTCAAGATAAGAAGGCTGTTCAGTAACTCAGGGTAAATACTGACACCTAGGGGCTGCAATTAAGAATTGCGACGCTCCGCCTTCGAACTTCATTTCCCAGTGGTGAATGCGGTTTCCCATCATGCAACTGATCCGCAAACGGTCCCGTTCTCGTTGCTCGCGTGTCTCTGTCGTTGTCCATGGTCGTTGTTCATTGAAAGAATCTCAACATGGCATCCGACGGACCGCCGGGGACCGATTCCCTCCCGTCCGATTTAGGGGCTGCTATTGCGGCCTTGAACACATGGAGCCACCCGGAGCTTCAAGGCAAGCTGGCGGAGCTGGGAGCGCCCACGATGGGTAAGAAAAGACGGCGAAAGACGCAGTTTGTCCTGCAAGAAGGGCTGTGTTTAGCTAACGGTAGCTAGCCTTCTGCTAATGCTAGCTAGCTAGATGAGACACTTCCGCGGCAAGGATTCAGGCCTCTTGTGTGTTGACATAAAACTTAAGAGTATTATTTTGCCAGTAGTTTATTTTTTTAAAGCAATGCCACATAGAAAAAACAAAATTAACACGTTTCACTTGGCCAGGTAGCTAATTAGTCAGTTGATTTAGCAAGTTAACGTTCTCAACAGGGACTTGGATTAGGAACTTCCTCCGAGTTCCCTCCTCTAACCTTAGTCTGTTTGGTTTTGATGAAGTTATCGTGTGGTAAATAGCGATTAAGATACACAGCTAATTGTAATAGAAGCTTCAGTTCAACGTTTTATCTTGACGAGTGTCTACTAATGTCCTCGCGATTCATCACATTTCCCTCCCTGCTACAGAAATAGTTTAACTATAATTTTCTTCCTTCCCCAGGTCCCAGAGAGGAGCTGATTGACAGGCTGAAGGGATACATGATGCAGGTAAATGTTCTCTTAGTTTCACCAATGTCAAGTGTTTTTGTATGTGTCTTTGTGTGTTTGTTTTTTATGCTGGGAAAATTTACACAAATTCACACCTGGGATTTCAGGGATTAAGTAGTGCCTTGCTCAAATGTGCCTCAGTAGCAGTTGTTAAAGAAGAGGCGAGTGCTTCTCATTCACTTCCCCACCCAGGGCCCGGCTGGGATTTGACCTGCTTGTCTAACCTCTCAGCTACATTCACTTTGTAATTAAAGGAACAATGCTGAGGCAACTGTTTGGGCGTTGTTGCCCGAAAAGTTGTCCTGTGCACCAGAGCTTTCACTCATCTTCGTGTTTTCCCTTTGCAGACTGGAATCCGGCTCAGCAAACCTAATGATGACAAACCTATGGGCTCCCAGGTACATCACAACACATCGTCATGCCTGACTGCCCAGTCTCGCTTTTATCAGTCACAGTCTGCTGTAAATGTCATGTTTTTAGCTGGACATGCAGCCTGGCAGCAGCTCTTCCCTGTGTCTGGGGATACAGTGTAACCATGGTTATACATTGGGCTGTACAATTATGGCTAAAATGATTATCCCAGTTATTTTGCTAGATATTGTGATCATAATTTTTAATCTTGATGATTTGGGGAACAGAATTAGTTCACTGGAATTTTGGCATCTCATGTCAGTATCTTATATGTCAGTATCTTTACAACTGCAGCAGATATTGTAAAGAAATGAAATGGTAAAATTTTTAAATGTGTAAATACAACTATTAATTGTGTTATCTGATTATATACAATTAATTGTGCAGCCCTAGTTATACACAGTTGGCATTCACCAGCAGCATTATTTCTGTCCCACTGAAGAATACAACTTTGTTTTTGCACTATTATACAGTAAACATCAGTCAGCTGTGATGGGTGCTCATATTTCATGCTTCATAAATGATGGAGTCACAGGAATTAAACCTCACAGCCTCAATATGGCAAATAGTTAGGAAGCCCTGCATTGTTTTTTCCCATCATGCCCTCCCTCTCACCTCACAGTCTCCTGTATTCCCTACTCCCCAGTTGCCGCCGGGCATCCCTCCCATGCCGCCCATGCCCATGCCGCCCATGCCCCCTGGTATGGGCATGCTCCAGGCCATGAGTATGATGTCCGGAGGGCCCCCCCCACCCGGCATGCACATGGGCATGGAGCCCCCCGGCTTGCCCCCTCCCGGCCTGTCGCAGGACGACCAGCTGAAGATGGCTCAGCAGAGAGCGGCCCTGATGATGCAGCAGGAGGAGAGGGCCAAGCAGCAGGTGAGGGTGGTGAGTCCTGACCAGATTTTAAGTTTTCTTAATGTGTATGACTTTGTGTTACATTTTAGACATTGAATCAAATTTGACTCTACCGCTCATGAAAGTGTACTGTTTTTGTTTGTTCAAATTTGTCCCTTTGATATTGCATCACCTTGTTCATTTTGAAGTTAGATTATTGCTCAGTCATTGATCGTTTGTGTGTGTTGCAGGGTGATTCCCGTGTCATGGAGGAGCACATGAAGGAGCAGGAGCTTCTGGAGCAGCAGAAAAGGGTGAGGATGATGATAACCCACTGGTTATGTTCACTAAGCTATACAAGATTAACACATAAAGATTTTCAAGGGTTGAAAAACGTGACGGCTTCTCTTATAAAATGGTTGTTGGCTTGATGGTAAATTTGACTTTAGTATCTCTTAATCTATTAGCTAACTAAAGATTTTGCTTACAAAATGGAAATGTACCTATTTTTGAAATACTGATCAACTGAAATAACACGAGAACAATAAAAAAAGCAAGAAACCCTTCATATATGCCGCAACTTCCATTATGATATTGGTCAGCTGGTTGTCTTCATTCATTGAGGTCATTCTTATCTTCCTCTGTCCTTTTTCGTCCCTTTTTGTCCTTGTTTCTCCACCCTTATTTCCTCCTCTTTTTCTGTTACCATGTATTTCATTCCTCTCTCCTCCCTCCCTTGCTGTCTCAGGCTGCGGTGCTGCTGGAACACGAGCGACAGCAGGAGATGGCGAAGATGCAGCAGGGACCGGGCCCCAGGGGGCCCGACCCGAGCTCCAGGCCCCCCATGATGCCCCCCATGCCTCCTGTCAACGCCATGAGAGGTACGCTGGTCACGTAGGAGTCTTGTACGATTCCCTCGTCCCCGTAGTACATCTCCTTGGCTGTAGTAAAGTATAGATGTACAGTATTTTCTTGATGAAAAAATGATGATGGTAAAATGTTTGCATGGAAACAGGAAATGGAGAATAGCAATAAATTAGCCTAGATGTCTGACAAAATATGGCAATTCTGCTGTGTATCACTGTAATTAGTACAGGATATTTTGACACACAAATATACAAATTCACTTTGGCCAAGCTGCAAAGTAAAAAACATGCTTTATTTTCATGAAATCAATGACTATAAAAATGATTGTAGTTTCACCTCTACTTTGGGGTCAGGCTTGAGGTCTCCAGTTAGGTTAAGGTTAGGGCTAACTTCATATTCCACATTTTAGGTGTAAACTATCACATGTTCCGGCATTGCAGCTTGACCAGAAGCCAACAACCTAGTAACACCTGTGAACTGCCTGTTTGTAGGTTTGGATCCACGCGGGCCGCTGCCTCCTGGTGTAAGCATGATGCCCAGCCAGAGGCAGAGGGTGCCCCCGCCTCCAGGAGAGGACAACAGAGAGGTACGCTCCATTAATCCAGACTGGATTTTTTCCTTTGTGTGTTTATATGTGTAAATAAGACAGCAGTTCTTTCCACCTCTCCATTCCATCACCAAAATGCACTTTTTAGCTGCTGTCATAGCCAACAGGATAATTTCCTTTTGATATACATTAAAATTATGCAGCTCATCCACATTTTCGAGAATAGCAACACACAGATCCAGCTTAATATCTTTATGTGATATCTGATTTTTGATTTATGATTTTTTTTTTTTAACTTGTGTTCTTTGTGTCGGAATATGACTTTTCAGTTTGGGGATATACACATCCCATTCGTTCCCTGTGGGAGATTACTCCCTGCTGTTTGTGTTTCTGTTTACATCTTTGTGTCTTGATCCCAGGTCTGGCAGGGCGAGGAGACGAGCGTCACCGGGCCGAAGATCCCTCAGGCTTTGGAGAAGATCCTCCAGCTGAAGGAGATCAGACAGGAGCAGCTCACTGACCCCACAGGTTAGTGCAGTTGTCAGTCACATCTTTCCTGGCTGAGAAAGGAATAAATAGAGTGTGAAACAAGACCAGACAGTTTTAACCTAGAAAAGCTTTGGTGGCACTGCACAGTTATCTCCCATCAATGGAGCTCTGGGGTTTGACTGCCACTGGGACCAGTAATTTAAAAACTAAAGGTATGCACTCATGGTAATGCCACCATGAATGGATAAAAACGTTCACTAAATGGCAGTAAATGGAGTTTGAAGCTAGTATACCAGACCTATTTCATGATACGGTGTCAGTTAACGCTGTTCCATACAGCATGCAAGTTGGTACAGTCACATGAGAGCGTTTTCAGACGGTGGGATCTCATAAAATCCGATGTTAAGAATCAGATCAAATTGACAAGTATAACAATAGCCACATATGCAAAAAAAAAGGGGATGTGCTAACCGCTCTCTACCCGTTTTTTAATGTGATGTGTCTGTTTCCTTTGGCTTCTGTTTCTGTCAGTAGAGGAGGAGGAAGAGGACGAGGACGAGGGAGCAGAGATGGATATGACCGGCTCCTCTGCTCCTGTCATGTCTGAGACAGATGACGAAGACGGCCAGATATCCAAGAAGGATGTAAGTCATTCCCTCAAATCTACTTCTTATTGACACCTGAAATCCAGAGGCAAATTCACTGTTTACAGGCTTTTTGGGGATGTGATTTTTCAGGTTTCCTTTTTATTTCAGCCTTTAAATCTTATTTCATTTTTTTACATGTGACTCAAATTTTAGGCTATTTGTAACATTTTCATACTCTCCACTCCCCTGCTTTTTTTATTGTCCTGATCGCATGAACGGTGAATATACTTTAATAAACTGGGAAAGGAGAGTTTTCAAGTTTTGTAAAAGTGGTTTTTGGTCTTCTTCTTGCCCATCCTCCCTTCAGAAAAACCGCAAGCGCAGGAACCGCAAGAAGAAGAACAAGAAGAAGCGCGCCCAGGAGAAGAGGGAGCAGGCGGAGCAGCAGAAGAAGGAGGGCGGCGAGAAGGAGAAGGAGCCGGAGGTGGAGATCGAGTACGTCACGGAGGAGCCGGAGATCTACGACCCCAACTTCATCTTCTTCAAGAGGATCTTTGAGGCGTTCAAGGTGAGACTCACCACCTGCTCCAGACTGTTCCTCAGTATGAGTCAGTATTCTTATAATTCCCTCTCTCAGGCTGCTGTAGGTGAAAACTAAGTCCCGCAATTTTTTGCTGCTTATGAGTGTTTTTTTGTATTTGTTTGCTTGGTGCTTTGGTTTCGCTCTTAAAGTGGGAATACACGGTTCTCAACAGCAATTCATGTCTGCGAGGAGAGGACCATCATGCACCTTTGCCTCTGGGTAAACCAATTTTTTTTAATGCAACTTTTGTTTTCCCCCACTCTCCTAGCTGACTGACGATGTGAAGAAAGAGAAGGAGAAGGAGCCCGAGAAAGCAGAGAAACCAGAGACGGCCATACTGAAGAAGAAAGGATTTGAGGAGGAGAAGAAAGACAGTGATGACAGCGATGAGGTTTGAATCCTTCATCTGTTAGGAAAAAAAACAAATATAAGAAGGAACAAAATCCTGTTTTGCTTCAAAGTGTGTATGCCTGCCTGAGTGTATTTTCCAGTGTGTGTGTGTGTGCTTGAGATGATACATTTTGTCCTTAAATGTCCTTAAACCATATCAAACCTAAGCAACATTTGAATTCAGTATAAACTATGATTTGATTTAGTGTATTCAAATTAGACATTTTCAATGTTCTCCCTGTACAGGACATCAGACCAGACGTGCCCAAACTGTCCAAGAAGAAGCTTAGGAGGATGAACAGGCTGACTGTGGCTGAACTCAAACAGGTACACAACCACTTTCCACTGACCTGCGGCTCATAGTATTGGCACTTCTCACTTCGATTACTGCTCTCTCAGTGTAGGTCAGTGTTTCTTTAAACTGTAGCTCATGAAAAGATTAAAACCCAAAAGTCTCCAAATATATATATATATAAAATAAAAATAAATGGTTATAAAATGGTTCTGGAGACAGGAAGGTTGGAAGACTTGGGTCAAATAGTCTTTTCAGATACTTTTTTATGGTTTGATTTTGCCTGCTTGGTTGCTGAAAGTGATTGTCCACATAGGACAGCTGCCAGAAAGCCAATTACAGAAAATAGGGCTGGGTGATATGGTTGAAATCAATATCACGATAATCATAAGGATTTTTCTCGATATCAATATATATCACGATATGGTTCATGTATGCAAAATCATGTTAAATAATCAAATTAATGTTCATCTCATTGAACTGAATGGTGATGTCAAACAAAACAGAAATATTCAAATAATATTCCTACCATACCTCATTTTATGAGCTTTTTAAATAAAATTTGCTTGTCATCATCAATTTAGACAGCAGAAATGTGTGTCACGATATTAAAATATCTTTATATCATCACGATATGATTCCACTGAAAGACGATAAACGATAATATTGAATTATTGCCCAGCCCTAACAGAAAAGTATTTGAAAATCAAATTTGGTGCACTTAACTGAGATTGACAACTTACCTGACAATAGTCCTGATGGGGTAAATCCCACCTACCTTCTACTCTTAAGTAGGTTTTTACCTGCCTTTCAATCAGGGCTGCACAATTAGAAACTTATACCATTTCCACAAGCAATAATTGTACCATATTGAGACATTTCATATAGCTTTGAATGCTAGTTGTAGTTAAAAAACAGTCAAGAAATTGATATACAACACTAAGTGTGCTGTGAAATAAGTTTGTTTGTCAAATCAAGATCAGGATCACAGTAAAATAGCAAAATTATTGTGTTTTTCAATACCCTGTCCTCGAGAAGGGGGAAAAAAATTAGGACAACCACCTTTCATCTAACCTCTCTTCCTTCCCCTGGTCTCCAGCTGGTGGCTCGCCCAGACGTGGTGGAGATGCACGACGTGACGGCCCAGGAGCCCAAGCTGCTGGTCCACCTCAAGGCCACCAGGAACACGGTGCCGGTGCCGCGCCACTGGTGCTTCAAGAGGAAGTACCTGCAGGGCAAGAGGGGCATAGAGAAGCCGCCCTTCGAGCTGCCCGAGTTCATCAAGAGGACCGGCATCCAGGAGATGAGGGAGGCCCTGCAGGAGAAGGTGGGTGGCTGGAGTGAAGCTTGGATGGGTCAAATGGACAAGATTTTCAGCCCCACCTCCAACTTTTTCAACTTTAATTTTATCTTAATCACATCTCTGAAGTAACAGTAATTATCCAGCGACCAAAAAAGTGTTAAACAAATCAAAACTATCTTATATTTTAGATTCTTTAAAGTAGCTGCCCTTTGCCTTTATGGTAAGGCAAAGGCTTTGGAAAGAAATTCATACACAGGCATCAACTTCACTATTTATATTTGTCTAAGAAACAAATTTCAAGCATTAAAGCATAAGCCTTTAGATCAGAATGGCTTTAAGAGAATGAAAAACATAGTACATTCTGTCAGGTGTGTCCAAACCTTTGACTGGTAGTGTAAATAGTGATGATTTCTGTACAATGATGCGATACAGACATGGCTTTATCACTTTCCATCTACAGGAGGACGCCAAAACCATGAAGACCAAAATGAGGGAGAAGGTCCGTCCCAAGATGGGCAAGATCGACATAGACTACCAGAAGCTCCACGACGCCTTCTTCAAATGGCAGATGAAACCCAAACTCACCATCCACGGAGACCTTTATTACGAGGTACTGCACCCCCGAGAATAACCATATCACACACAGTGCAATTCCCCTTTCAGTGTAATATCTTGTGAATATTGGCTTCACATTAAAGTAAGCTCTTCAAGTTTATTGCAGCTCTTTCTGGCTGTCCATTTCTTGTCGTTGGGTATTATTATCTTCTCTGTTGAAGCTGCTGCGATGTCTCAACTTTGTAAACACCATCCTTGCATAGCGTGTCTTTTACATCACACTGGGATCATCCCACGCTAGATATGCATACAGTCACAGTACTGCAAGCTGCTTTGGATAAAAAAGAAAAAAGTGACATGTTATGTGTGTCTCTCTCTCCAGGGTAAAGAGTTTGAGACTCGTCTGAAAGAGAAGAAGCCAGGCGATCTGTCTGATGAGCTGCGTATCGCTCTGGGCATGCCCGTCGGACCCGTAAGTGCCTCTTTCACCATTATTTACATCTGACGAGTGACTTACAATAAGTGCAAGAGTAAAATGTTCTCCCTTTTCAGATTTCTGAGGTAGATGGTTCAGGATTCCTTTCATTTATTGAGCAGAAGTGGGCAACCACAGCAAGAACATGACAATGCGAAATGAGCAAAACATTGGAATTAAGCGTAGTTTCTCTCAAAAACACAAAAGTATAGACTGACTGCATCTTGGATAGGCCCTGTGTATCATAAAGCATCCAAATAAGAATTGTTTTAGCTTTGCAACCCGTATGAGAATCAAAACAAGGACGGGTGTGGAACAGTCGCTACTGCTATGAAAAACTGTGGTTCAATGATCTTATGCCCCGCCCTTTTTCTTATTTAATAACATCTGTTCTCCTCCTCTCTTCTTCCCCAGAACTCCCACAAAGTGCCTCCTCCCTGGTTGATAGCCATGCAGAGGTACGGCCCGCCTCCCTCCTACCCCAACCTCAAGATCCCCGGACTCAACTCCCCCATCCCAGAGGTGAGGCACCTGCACCATCTACCACTAATACAGATACTGTTTCTTATTTCTTTACCTATACTTCTATCTATATTGTTATGGAAAAGTAGGAATTGTGGTATTTAGATTTGTATGTATTTTTATTTGTATGTGTCCTGATTCAACAGCACAAGGGATTATTACTTCAGATCTTATTGATAGATGCTGTTCAATATTCCCTCTCTTCTTCCCGCCCCTCTCTTTTTAATCCTTCCCTCCTCCTTTCTTCTTCCTCTGTCCATCAGAGCTGTACATTCGGTTACCACGCCGGAGGCTGGGGGAAGCCGCCAGTAGATGAGATGGGAAAACCTCTGTACGGCGACGTGTTCGGGACCAATGCCGGAGATTTCCAGGTCACAAGACACACACAGTCTCTCACACACACGCAAACACACACACACACACACACACACACACACACACCTCAGTCCAGGGTTCTTACAGCCACGAAAAACTTAGAAAGGTCATGGAATTTAAAAGTTGTGTTCTCCAGTCCTGGAAATTAATTATCAAAAATTTGAACAACCTTCCTGTAGGGCCGGGCGATAATTCAATATTATCGTTTGTTGTCTGTCAGTGGAATCATATGGTGATGAAATGGTGATTTGGGGATATTGTGACACACAATTCTGCTCTCTGAACTGATGATAACAAATAGATTTTATTTCAAAGCCCTAAAAAAAAATGAGGTATGAAACAGTTTAAGGAATAGTATTTGGAAATTTCAGGGGGTTTTTTTACATCACACCATTCGGTTCAGTGGGTTGAATATTAATTTGATTACTTAAAATGTGATTTTGCATACATGACACATTGTGCCCAATCTATGTCCTGTTAGTCTACAAGTGTTTTCATTTTCACCTTCAGTTTTCATGTGGTCTTACATTTCATTCTGACATTAAAAAGGTCTTAAAAACATCTTAAATTGGACTTGATGAAACTTGCAGACAGCCTGATTGTTCTTATTAGACAAATGTTTGTGTCTGTCCGTCGGTCCAGGCCAAGGCGGAGGAGGAGGAGGTGGACCACACACCCTGGGGAGAGCTGGAGCCTTCAGACGAGGAGTCGTCAGAGGAAGAGGAGGAGGAGGAGAGCGACGAGGAGAAACCGGACGAAACCGGATTCTTCACGCCAGCAGACAGGTACTTGACATTCAAATAATGGTTGACACTTTGTTTTTAAGAAATCACAATATAGTAGTGCATACATCTTGAAGAATTTCGTTCCAAGAAGAGACACGGGGACACTTTTGGGTCTCTATTAAAATGCCCACCAGCTGTTTCAGTTATTATCTATCTTGACTATAACTTATAAAATAATTACATTGTAATCATTTTTTTTTATTTGATCAAGGAACATCACATGACAAAATTGATCCAAAATGGATATATAGTATTTTGAAAACAAACCCTTTATGTACGTACAGCTTCAGAGGGAATGAAATCTTGAATCAAACTTCTGTGGCAAACAACTATGCTACTAACTCCTAATTAAACTAATTAAACAAGCTGTGAGGGTGAACGTCATTTTGGCATTCAGTTAAACTCTCATAAATGCAGAGACACACACACACACACACACACACTGTTGACACTGTCTTGAAATAAACAGCCATTATCATAATTTGCCATGTAATTATAAGATCAATTGGCCTTTGAACTTGGGGATTAAAGCACCCGTTCTAATTAGCATTTAGACTGGATAAGTTGGCCCAGTTGATGAGTTGTTTAACTTGTGTGTGTGTGTGTGTGTTCCAGTGGGCTGATCACCCCAGGAGGCTTCTCGTCGGTGCCCGCCGGCATGGAGACCCCAGAGCTGATTGAGCTGAGGAAGAAGAAGATCGAGGAGGCCATGGATGGGTGAGTGTCCGTCTATACTGGCTGAACTATTTTGACTATTTTGTTGTTTTGATTTCCCATGTTCTCCGGCAGCAATTTGAGATTGATAAACTAATGCAGTACTGTATATCAGTAATAGAAAATACAGCTGAAAATATTAATAATGTATCTCAGAGAACAGACACAATTTTTGCTGAACAAGTGCAAGTAGTACAATTTGTGTACTCACCAATACTTGCACAATACTTGCTTTTTCCCATACAAAAATTGAAAAAAAAATTGAAAAAAAGCCTTTGATTAGATGAACACTTACAAAGTCATAAAAACATAATGCGCTTATGTTTTTATGACTTTGAAAGTGTTCATCTAAACAAATAGCATTTGTCATGTATTCAGCAGATAAAAGATCATTCTGGCATCAACAAATATAATTACAGTATTTGTTTCTTGATATCTGGCAGGGTAAGAAACTAATTGTTTTGCCCACAGGCTGAAGAAGCTGGTTGATTTCAAAATTCACCAACATGTAACTTTTGCATTTTTTTTGGTAGTTTTCCACCCCAGTCTGTGGCCTTTACCATCACCATAATCTTTAAGGGCCAGTATCAATCTAGGGATGTCACGATGGTTCTTGCTTGCCTTCTTACCACCGTTCATACCTGCATTACCGGCTGTAGTCACTAGGGGGCAGTATGACTCTTGCAATTGGCCTTTTTGGTTTATTTTGACATCCAAAACACAGGGAAGCACTGAAAATGAACATATGTATGAGACAAGAAGGCTTAAGCTTATCACTCAAAAGTTATTACACACATAAAACACAGAAATACTTTGCCTTAAATAATAAAACACTTACCCCACCTGGAACAGCGGTCACCGTGACATCCCTGTATCAGTCTACCACTAATGGCAAGGTTGGAAGTAAACCAGCAGCCAGCCACTTCAGTCGGTGACCAGCCAGCTTTTGGAGGTCCTGTTCTGTTCTAAAAGCCTAGTTGGCTGACCCAAAACGGGGAAAATGTCCAGTCATTTTGGATAGAAAAGTTGGCTTCATGCCCTGACTAATATCAGCTATTACAACGCAGGTGTGCTTTGTTTGTTTGACCACTTTGTTGTGTGTGTGTGTGTGTGTGTGTGTGTGTGTGTAGGAACGAGACGCCCCAGCTGTACACTGTGCTCCCAGAGAGACGAACTGGCTCCGTAGGGGCGGCCATGATGGCCTCCACACACATCTACGAAATGTCAGGGGTAAGGCCATACTGTGCTCGCTTGTGTGTGTGTGTGTGTGTGTGTGTGGTCAGGTGCGTTTACACATACATTTGTGTCTACGTGTCCCCATGGAATGCATGGTCTTATGCAAGTTTCAATGGAAAACATTCCAAATATTCCAACACTGATGCCTTAATGCGGGCATGCATGTACAAGTGTGCAAATGCATTTCATACACTTACATAGGTTACTAATTCAGCCCAAGCATGGCCATAGAATACCTGATCCACATACTAAATAACTGAATTAGTAGTGATGTTAAAATGGGCATCGTGGGCGTATTCTCATGACTCTCCCTGTTTAGGTCAAGTGAAGTTCACAGTGCTGAAAGTGTTACGCTTCAGATACTAAAAGATATTGATTTAAAACATTATGACTACATGTTTTTGCTTTTAAAGGATAAATTGTTCTGTAATTTTTTTCCTCAAACGGTGGTTTATTTTCTTGCCGCGATGCTGCATCACTGTTAGAAGATAAACGGGTTTCAGGTTGTGCAGGCGGTTCTGCCTGTAGCCGTACCTTAAACCCCCTCCTCTCTTCTGTTTTTTCCTCCCAGGCCATGGCGGGCCGCAAGGCGGGCGGCGGGCAGGAGTCGCAGGGCGTGGAGGTGGCTCTGGCCCCCGAGGAGCTGGAGCTCGACCCCATGGCCATGACCCAGAAGTACGAGGAGCACGTCAGGGAGCAGCAGGCCCAGGTGGAGAAGGAGGACTTCAGCGACATGGTGGCCGAGCACGCCGCCAAACAGAAGGTACGGAGACGCCCGACCCAAGTCTAATCCCCGCTCAGAGAAATCGTCTGTCAGAGTTTCATATCAATACATTTCCGTTCTGCTATACTCTCCATCGCTGGTAGATCTAACACTATAGTGATTCAAACTATAACCAGTTCATGAACGCTTTTATATTTGCTGCTCTAAACCCCCGCTGAGCAACAAAGATGTCACAAAAAAATGGATTACCACTCGAAAGATGCTCTGTGTACTTTTAGGAAGGAGAGTTGAAAACAGAGTCTGAAACACGTTTATAACACGCTCATTAACAGCCAATTGTCATGCCATGTCATAATATTTTAGGCAGCCAATGGTAGTAGTGATAGTAGTAGTGGGAGTTTTAGTTGTGCTTGTGGTCGCTCTTATTAAGCATTATACAGTATGTGTGTTATTAGATGCTCCTGTTTATTATTCAGAGCTCTTTTCCCAGCCCATGTTAGTTTACAAAGAATTCATGCTGTGGTCGTTCTGCGGTGATATCTGTGTTTAAACTCGACTGCAGCAGAGTTAGCAGGGTGCAACTGGCAGTCAACTCCCGTCCTTGCCTTCCTCCTTATCAGTCTGGCAGAGAGATAAGCACTGTCAGCCCCCCGCCACCCCCACCCTCTCCCCCTCCTCGTCCTCCTTCAAACTCAATAACACAAGTCCTGCTGCAGTCATTAAGCACAGAGAGGTTGGTCATATTTGAGATACACCGGGATAATCAGGCTGAACGATATTGACAAAAAAAGTTTTTCTTGTCATACATTTTTTAGAACTTTAAAATCGTTTAAAAAAGTGATTTCGTTGACAAAAAAAATAGATGTCAGTGTGCAGGATTTACTGAGTTTGAGTATGATGAAAGGTTTTGATTCATGGACCAAAGATTGCCTGCAGCTCTAAAACACCTCGTTTTGGACGCCCCTCTCTCTTTTAAGCAATTAATTGCAGCCTCTGCGGTTTGGAAACTGCATTAGTTCATATTCCATTTTTCTTTTTGTTTGAGTAATTGTTAAGCTCTACAGGATAAATATATAACTCTAAGTGCTTATTTTCATCCTAAAGGAAAACGGTTTGGTGGCACACATTGCAGTCTGATGTAATTTATGTTTTCCCCTTGCGATGACATTTGAATCATAATAGCCTCTCTCCATCTCTGTCTCTTCTCCTCCCCTGTCTTCTTCTCTCTCACCTATGGACTTTTCCTTTTCTCGTTCCTCTGCTGCCTTCGCCTCTCTCTTCTGTCCCACTTTCACATCACGTTTCCCCTCCCCTCCCCTCCTCCCTCTCTCCCCGCTTCCTCCTCTCTCTGTCTGTGTAGCAAAAGAAGAGGAAGGCCCAGCCGCAGGACACGCGAGGCGGCGCCAAGAAATACAAAGAGTTCAAGTTCTAGAGCAGCAGCAGCGCAGACGCAAAGAGGAAGCAGCGCGAGAGACCGAGCCGCAAGAGGAAATGGAAGAGGAAGTACAGTACTCAGATTTTAACCCCAGAGGATGCAGACCGCAACACCGATCATCTGCCAGACCAGCGACAGTAAACACGTCTTTTTGTCTTCATTTTAACTATGAATCCACGTCATGTGAGAACAGTGACATGTGTTTCCTCCATTTCTTTGACCGTATGATATTACGTTTCGGTTATTTTTTCATTGTAGCCATGCTTTTTTTGTGTTTTTTGTAAATAAAAGAAGTGATGACAGTTCACAGTTGTTCTGCCCCCTGAGTCCATTTCATGTGACAGAATTCCAGACGCTTTGTGGGAAATGTGGCATTCGCTTTCACTGTAGAGCATCACGCGCCAGGAGTAGTATATAAGGTATTTGCCTGCATTGAGTTGATCCAGTCACAAGCTGGGTGGCTATAGGCAGAGAGCAGGAAAAAAGACAGAGCTCTCACTCTGCCCCTTATTTCTGGGTGTAATAAACATCATATTGAGACATAGAACTTGAATGGATGGAAAGGCCCTTCCACTGTTTGTCATGGTCATTTCGCTAGTACAGCATAAAATGGTGATTATGGAATTTTTAGGGTTAGTTGCTATGGTGACAACACAAGTCTGGGCATCAAGTGTCACATTTGCTTGAGAACTGTGCAGATGAGTTAGCTAACTCAAAACACAACTGAAAGCTGCTGTTAGCGACGAGGCTAACCTAGCTTTATCACAGACTACTTCTCTCTCCAGCTCTTCTAGTCAACGTTAGCATATTAGCAAACCTAGCTGGTAAGCATCAGCAAACGGGTACCTTTAACTTAATATAGCCCCTTAAATGCTGTAAACTAGTCTAGCCTACCAGCCTAGTGGAGAAAAGTTAACATTCGCTAACTTCAAACAGCTAACAGACATCATCAACAAATAAATGAACCTATAACCATTTCTACTCACTATGGAGAGATGTCAAAACTTCTGACCTAGGCTAATTATTAGTATTTACCTTTAATAATTCATACGGAAGCTACCCTAACAGTACACATAAAAATGGCTGCTCCAACCATCCAGGATTTGAATGGGAAAGACCGTTTTATTAATTCAAGTTCTGTGTTTTTTGGGGGAAATAACTTGGATTAGAGTCTCCTTGTAGTGGTGTTGATGGTAGATTTGCAAAATTTGGCCTACTTTTGGAGATATCTTCCATTTAAAAACAACCAAACCACAGAAAGCCTTGTCAATATCAAGAAACGTAATTTATCTTGTCATGAGTCGTTTTTGAGAAGGTCAACATCTACCGCATTGGTTGCTGTGGTAACGGTGTGACGCTGATTCCATCACCTCCTGAGTCAACATTTCAAGAAGAGAGCCCATGACGAACACTTTTACTTATGAGTGATTCATCGTCTCAAAAACAGACGATCTTTGCAGTGGGCTGGCAAAATAACAAGCTGCAGTGTCCGTGTCCGCCGCTAGAGGGGGGTGGAGGAGTCCGAACGTGACAGTCACCTGACCGTTTAGGAAGCACAGTGACCTAAATAGCTGCAGCGGGCGCGTGCTGACTCGGTCACTGGTACACACACACACACACATACACAGCGAGAGCAAGTTCCATTTCAAACAATAAATAGATCTTTTATTGACATGAAACTACATACATCAGCACTTACTGACAAAGCATATATACATATACAGATTTCCAAGAACAAAATGTTTTTTATGAGAGCTGACTGAAGCTACTTGGCCTGTTATTTTCATTCCAGGTGTCATGAGTTTCCATTGTTTGAATTGATTAATATGGGGGGAAGTCAAGGATAACAATGGCACCTCTGTGAATGTGACTTGCCTAAAGGACACTTGGCCATTTTAGACTGAATGACATCATCTACTGGCACACAGGAGTGACTTGCGTGTGCCAGCACCCTGCACGGCCCGGCCCTGTGGGACAGAGACGGACAGATGATGCCGCTCACACAGCCAACATGTTGCGCCTGTTTATTTCTGTAACCACCATTAAACAAATCTTGCGCACAAATTGCAACCAGACAGTATTTCACACTGATGGACAGGTAACGGAGCAGGTTCTCGTCAGTGATATAAACTTAAACATATAATATTATAAATGATTAACTATGACATTGGATTTGGAGCACCATGTAACGTCACTTGGGACCTGGCTGATTCGGGGCGACGTGTGAAAGGTAACCCGGGATTATCCCATCATGACCATAATTTAATCCTCTTGATTCTAATCTCTATCAATGGCAGGAGTTGAGAGGAGCGCGTTAAAAAGAACAGGTTGCGTTTAAATCATTTGGCTGATTATCCCGAGTGACTTGGAACAAGCGAGCAGGTAGGAGGGTTCGGTGTCTTGCTCAAGGACACGAAGGCAGGACGCATCATGGCTGCTGAGGGCCACATTACATATTGTAGGGTTTGAACCTGCAACCCTCTGGTGATGGGACATGAAACTGCTGTCAAATGTCAACAGGTGGAGAACAGGTGAATGGACAGTGTGTTGTACTTTCGGCCATAATTAAACAGACGTTAGAGGCAGCAGAAGCTAATTACGCATGCGTAATTGATAACTGAACCCAACCCACCCCATACGGAAAAGAACTACAGTGATGCTGCCTTCAAAGGCGCCTCGTAAACTCTTATTTCCGTCTTCAGAAATTGTAAATGCGACTTGCAAGTGCTTTTGGTCAGAAGTAGCCTAACAATACAATTCACCCTGTAACAAAAGAAGCTTTTTTGGTTGTTGTTTTATTTGAGAAATCAAACTCCACAGAGCTACTTTATTCCGCCGCAGCAGAATGAAGAGGAGAAAATGTGTATCAGGTAGTTGATGTTTTAATTAATATAGGCCAGTTGTTATTAAAAACAAAAATGCGTGACTAAACTAAAAGTCAAACTAAGAGTGAAAACTGAAACATACAACAATACGAGTTATTTACTTAGGATGCCAAACAATAGCAGTAATATATGACGTCATTGTTACCATCAGCTCACCACCTAAACGTCACATCTCGGCAACTGGGGTCTTATCAAAAATGCCCACTTCCCCAGTCATGTTCATGTTTACCACATTGTTGGACCATTCAAGTGCGCCCATCTCACGATTACGATATTTGCGACAGTACTTGAAGGTAGCATAATCCTGAAGGAGACGGCTACATAAATCTCCATAGACCCGTGATAAGTATAGCTATCCTCAACCTGCCAGAGGAAGGTACATTTGGAAATCATCCACAAACATCTTAATAATGACGCTGACGTTGTGCTAAGGACCATTAAATCCTGTAATCTGCCTTTAGACAAACGTCAAGTTGGACTCAGCAGTGGTGTGACGATGGAGTGATTATTATTGCATTAGGCCACCTGATGATTCATATTCAGATTCAGGGATGGTAATGATGCACTCATGTCCTGCCTTCTTTCACCCTGGGGCGCAAAGCTGCACCTGTTCTGTGACAGGCAGCCAAACAGTCCGTGGGAGATTATTTCTGTAGACTCAGGAGAAATCAAAAACAACATCATTACAATTTGGGTAAACCACGACTTCCAGCTGGAGATCATAAGGTAAAACCATGGATGTAAACACAAATACATTTCAAAAAAAGCATTCATTTATGTTTTTTTTTTTTAAAGACCCTCATATATCATATAGCCTACCCTATCCTCATATACGTTACATCAGTGTGATACTAGGTCACTTTCTATCCTGTATAGCCTATTATGATTTTACCTCATACAGATTCATATCGGTCCTAAAAAAACAAAGATGAGTAAAAAAAAAAGATGGGTAAAGATGAGTGGGATTCCCCTCCACATCCCTGGTTATCATATACAAACAGAGCAGTGAAAAAGAAAACAAAGTCACACGATGAAACGAAAGCAAGCTGGATTCAAAGACTGGAACCGGTTTGGCACGTTTATATTTTTGCCTGCTTGCAGTGGCTGAAGGAAGGTGTGTGTGTGTCTGTGTGTGTGTGTGTGTGTGTGTGTGTGTGTGTGTGTGTGTGTGTGTGTGTGTGTGTGTGTGTGCGTGCGCGTGTGTATGACTAATGGGAATTATCTCATGACCACCCGAGGCTTCAGTCAGTGTGCCATGCTCCTAAAATAGCACATTTAAAAAATTCTACCTATACACATGATTGTGCCATTGATCATTGGGGGAATTCCACCAGAATGAATAGATATTTTTTCCTGTATGAAGGTAAAGTCCTCTTCAAATAGAAAGTGAAATCCCTATAGGACTGTCCAGTAAAACAGTAAATGATGGGTAAATATTGGCTCTGAGGTCTATCCATGGCTTAAATCAATGCCTTTGTAACAAGGAGAAGGAGTCGGCATTGATTATCTATTTGATTTGTTTGACTAACCACAATATACCACTCCATTTTCAGGCTTATATCCAAATCTGTTGTAGTTTTTTTGACCTTTTCAGTGACTTTTGACACTTTAAAATGCCATTGTTAATGAGTTGTGACATTTAAAGCAGGCCTGCAGCAAAAAAAAGCACACATACCCAAGCATGTGTATATTTCTGAATAGGGTTAAACTGATATATTTAAGTCTGTTGATACATCGGGCCTTATATTAAATACAGGAGATCGGCCAGACAAGCCGATATGATTGAGGTTCCTCACTAAAACAATGTGTAAAACTTCCAATTATAATTTTTTTTTTTACCCATTTTAGTCAATTCATTAATTATTCAAAAACTAAACCACCTACTGTACAAATAATTTCATTAGCATGGGTTTCAGTGGAGAGTAGCCTAAGTGTCATATGATGCTGTTTCCACCGGACAACAAAAAATTCTGGCAGAAACACTGAATACTTGTCATTTTCTGGCATGAAAATGGTCACATTTAAAGATATTGAATATCGGCACAAAATACCGGCTATCGGTGATTTCAGTGTAAAAAATATCAGCGTCTGTATTGCCTTCAAAAACGCATAATGGACAAACCGACTTCAAAATATACAAAAATTGGCCAAAAATGTATGTGAACATGGTAGAAAAACATTCAGTATAAACACATTTTGAGGGGCAAAATATATATTGGATATACTTGCAGACATACAGTAGCACATATATGGAAAATGTTTTTTATCTTCATGTAGTTTTTGGTCAGTTTTTGTATGTTTTGAAGCACAGGCTAGCTCTAAACATATTCTGAAGTATATAGGCCTATGTGAAGTGTCAGTTCAATCCAATTCAGTTTAATAAAAACAATTGTAATAACCGTACTAAAAACAATATCTGAGTAAAATAAGGATTAGATTAATGTAAATATGAAGTAATATTATTGCCAAAGCTTTGGTAGTAATCAATAATGATAATAACATTGATAATAATTATAATAAAAATCTAATAAAAAAAAAAAGTAGGCTATAATGAAACCGCACGTAAGTAAACTAAAGAATAGATTAATGTATATATTAAATAAGGCTAAAAATACAGTAGGTATGCCTAGAAGATAACACAGACACTAAGCCGTCTCTCTCTCTCTCTCTCTCTCTCTCTCTCTCCCTCTCTCTCTCTCTCTCTCGTCGTACCTCTTTAACTGAAGAGGCGTATCTCTCTCTGCTCATTGTGCGACCTCGGCGAGAGAAATTTCCGCTTCCTGCACCCGATAAACATGATTCACGACCGAAGAAGTTGAGGCGCAGAGAGACAAGGAGAGAGAGAGAGAGAGAAGGAGAGGGAGAGAGGGGGGATTTACCGCGTTCCTACGGCTACAAACCCCACTGACTGCAATGTTATCATTATTAGCCGGCGATTAGCACAAACCGGATCAACTTTCCATTGCACGGACGGGACCGTTTTACGCATATGCAGCAGAGTCTGGACTAGGAACAGCAAAGCGGCAGGAGCAGCAGGAGGAGGAGGAACAAGACCAGAAGAAGAAGAAGAAGAAGAAGAAGAAGAAAAAACAAACCAAGAAAGGCTACTACGGCTATTCCTACCGTTTTGAAACCCCGTCTTTAGCCGCCCAGCCTCCGGGATGTCGGAGCGAGGAGGGCTCCCGCGGACTGGGGGTGTCCCCTCGCCGCACATGCAGCCCTCCAAGCCGGTCAGCATCACCTCCAACCGGCCGGTCCACATGAACCTGTACGCTACCTGGGAGGTGGACCGCTCCTCGCCCAGCTGTGTGCCGAGGTAAGGGGCGAAGCAGACCGTGACTGTGTCGGGGTTTTTTTTTTTTTTGGGAGGGGTGGCAAATGACCCAGGCAGTGTGTTTACACCACAGGTCCTCACATAGACAGACATTAGGCCGCATGGATCCCCTGTTTGATGAGGTTTTGTCCCACACACCCAGCCCATATGGTAGGGATTTTTTTGGTAGCCTATTGAGATGTGTAAATGAGGTAATAGTGGTGAAAATGAAACCTGTGATGAGAAAAGTCTTTGTTATCTATTCTGTAATTGGGGTAATTCCCAGTGATCTACTCCTGATCTTTACCAGGGAAGCCCCTAGAAGGCCCTCAAGGACCCTTGGAGGTCCCCAGACCCCAGTTTGAGAACCACTGGTTTCTACACATATCAGCCCTCAGTAGCTTTTACAACCATAATGGTGTTGATAGGTATAGATAGCACATACAGGCAAGTCCCTGGATGTCTTTTATTGTGTGTGTGTGTGTGTGTGTGTGTAGGGCAGCTGCAGTCTATTCCCCTCAGATAGCCTTGCTGCCTGCCTGATCAATGCAGACACAAAGATTGATGAAGCGTGCGTTGCAGTCCTGTCACTATTAGCTACTGAACCCCTACATAGAAGGATATTTTGTATTCATACATGATACAGCCGTAACACCAGCCACTTGTGATATATTGGATTGTGGAGGAGGAGGGACTCATGACTGATCATTTTGGTGACTTGGCAGGCAGAAATGGCTCATATATAAAAAAAAAAAATTTGGAAGTGAATCTGCAGCCTGTTTCACCAATAGTTTGCTTTGTGTTCTTCAATCATAGGCTATAATGCAATGAGTGGTGCTGTTTTGTAGATTCGTTTGGACAATGCAGCAAGGTCGCTGTAGGCTAGACACCTTATCCACATAAGCTCCCTGCAAACAATAGGCATGCAAGTAGGCTTGTGGGCTCTTTGTTTGCCTCAGCAGCCAGTCTGTATTGGAATTTGACTGTCCAGCCAGCCGGAGAGTATGAATACATCGACATGGATTTCACACTGCAGCGAGGCTGATAGTAGGGACGGGACTATATGCTTATCTCACAATACGACCATGATACGATGTAATAAATAAAAGTTGTCAGTGACAACAAAGTCTGGCTGTGCAGAATTATGTTTATTTCTGAGGCACAAAGCTTTCTCGCAATGGCATTGGCTTACTAGAATGTAAACAACGATTTAAAAATGTCATTACAAAGTGCAAATAATATAATTTGGATGGAGAGCTTGTGAAATTGTGATGGGCAAGCCGTCTCATTTGTGATTACTACAACAGATCATATCACAAGTCTTTTTTCTGCCCCACGATACGTATTGTCACATTTTTGTACTGCGATATATTGAATTTCGAATTATCATCCCATCCCTAACTGATAGCTTTTCCACTTAGGCAGATGTGCTTGCTTATGTGAGCTATGTGATAGTATAGTATAGTATAGTCCTGTATGTATTTATAACGTTCTAATAACCTAGGTCATGAGTTGGATTCGAGGTCAAAGGTTAACTGCTCTGACTGAAGGCCAGATCATGTGATTCAGAAGCCCGGGTTAAGCACATTGTTTGTAGCATGTAACAGTCTATATGACGGTTAGGCATGTAGAGGAGAGTAAGCCCACTTTTTTTTTGATTGTGAAATTCCTCCTCTAATGTTTTTTAAGCTAACATAAATATTTACATAGAGCTTCATGGTATGCAGTGTGGTGAGTAGTATCAGACTGATGAGAACGGGGCCTTTTCAAGAAAATATAACCCAAACTACTACTAGTCTGAGACAATACTTGCTTCTTTCTTCGTATTGCCGGCTGCTCAGCTGGTGACCGCCGACAGGAGATCACACTGCAGTTCTCACCTTTTTAAATTTACAGCTGCATCAGTGATCGTGACCCGGCTCCTTGCTCTGAATGCTGCAGCAAGAACGGACAGTAAAGTTCAGCATTAAATTCTGTTTCCTATTCCACTGTGGAATGGAGTGTGTCTGATCCGTATCCCTACAGAGGCACCCGGATGTTGGGGTTACTGAAAGCAATTAGTGAGAATAGACCGTGGTGGTAAAAGCGCAACCATCATCATACAGAGCTTACATGCTGACATCTTAATGCCGCTGCCTAAAACGCTTTGGGGCTTTACTGGGTTAGAAGCAAAGCCTCGAGGGTATGTTTTGCTTCTTAGCATTTTGGAAATGTGTGTGTGTGTGTGTGTGTGTGTGTGTGTGTGTGTGTGTGTATACCATGCGCTCGCTTGTGAATAAACGATACCGTGTTGGATCCATATTTTGAACATCCAGCCTGAATAAAACATCCACTACTATCCTACATCCTAAATATCTTTTATCTCCACCTTGTATTCGCAGTACGGATTATTACCTTTTTGTGTTTGTGTGCTAATATTCTCAGACGGCTTTGTATGAATATTTAACGTCACCCTCCGAGTTTGTGATTGTGGATGTTGATGGTTTTTCGGACCGTTTTCAGCAGGCGTCACGGTCCATCACATATCTTCGATTTCACTGCAGTTGCAGCAACAGGGAGAGACACGCAGAGAGCCAGAAAGAGAGAGAGAGAGACTGAGAGCTGGAACTGGAAGCTGTTGCTCTGTCATCTACATTTAAATGGGATTTCTCACAGACAGAGGCAATAGGGAACAAATCTGTGTCACAACCTGCCTGAGCTGGCTGCAGGTTAGAAGCACCTGTCACATCTGAAATGCGTTGGAGATGAGGAAATGAGGGACCGAACTTAAAACCTTCTCTTACTGCGTGTTTTCTTAAGCGGGAAAGGAGTCGTGAAGTCATTTTGCAGTGGGCTAAATGCGGCCTGTTTGCTTCTTGTTGCTTAATCTTTGTTGTTGCAACGGGGACTTGCAAACTCCCCCCCCCCCCCCTAGCCGAGGTGTTGTTGTTCTAACCTCTTCCTGTCTACCCACAATGCCGTTTGGCACGGTGTTGATGCAGTGCCTGTGGTTTCAAGTTGCCCTCCCAGGCGCAAACCTGCAATCAGCTGTTCTCTCCTGATCCTGATATGGAGCGAAACCTGGGAAAAAGCTCCTGAAGGAGATTTAAACAAAGATCAGGAGTTTGTTTTGAAGATGTTTTATGGCGTTTTTACTCCCTTAGCTAGCATGCAGCGGACAGCAACAGGAAATACTAGAGAGAGAGGTGAGATGGTATCACTTGTTTGAACTTTGTCACAAGTCAAATCTGAAGCCACAAACACTGTATCCGTCTTTGCTCCTGAGCAACCAGGATACCCCGAAACAGCGTATTTGTTTCCAAGGGCACAGAACTACAATCGGCTCCGTTCATGAAGCCGGGCCCCGCCCTTTCTCCTATCTGTCATCGCGGCCCGAGTGCCTCTGAGGTCATATCTGCGTTCAGCCTTCATGACCTTCCATTCTATTCTTTACTATGGCCGAATAAATCATTTTCCTGGCTCCGGACCAGCTCTTTCAGTGCAGTGTATTGGGTGATTCCTCCCTCCGCTGTCTCCCCTAGTTTCTGCAGTGTCATCAACACACGGGTGTGTTCGGTTCGTCGGTTCTTCTCCTCCCTCACCTCGGGGGGAGGGGGGGGGGTGAAACGTTCATTTTCCCTTGCCAAATAATCCCAGTGACAGGCAGCTGCTTTTCCAAACTCCGCGCCTCGCATTTCAGTGGATTAGCTCCCCGCTGTACACATATAGGCTCCGCAGTGCGTAGCAAGAAGATTACCAGTCTCCGAGCGCTGTGAGTTTTTTTACAGTCAGGTGGAATGTCGATGGTGCCTGCCGGCGCTCACACCGAAGATGGTTTGGATTCCAGCATCTTGCATAGTTCAGGCCTCCTCGCGCAGCTCCACTGCGTCGAGTATTCCTGGAATGGGCCCTGTCGCGGAGCTCCTCGTCTTGCATTATTGAAGAGGGCCTTCTTGCAGAGCCGAGGGGGGGAAAGTCCCGTGACTCGGGTCCATAGATGGATGGTGTCTCTCTCTGGTGTGCTTCATTGCGGCTTCCCCGGGGCCATGAGTGGGACTCTCTTTCCCAGAAGAGAGAGACGGATCTATAGGGTCTGGGTAAAATGTGGACCATAGACGAGGGGAAAGGCTTCATGTGTGACGTGCACCATTTGCTGGATGCATCTGATCAATGCACTTACATACATTTTTATTATTGGATGCCTCAGAAGCAGTCTAACCCCTAACTCTAGCAGTGTTTATGCCACGCTCTGTCTATTGAGCTACACAGGATCATGCATTTAACATTTACATTTTAAGCATTTAGCAGACTTATATACTCTTAACCTGAGTATATCTAACATTACAAGCAGCCAAGACATGCACATCCATAGATTCTTCAACTAATCTTCACCAAAACATCAGTCAGAGCAGAAGGTCAAGATTGTACACTACCTTCTTTTACTAAAACCTTTTCACCTTCTCTTTTTCGGCTATTATTTCTTTACCTAGCTCTTCTCTATCACACATAATGGAGGACGCACTAACATTTGTAGCATCTGTTGTGGCTTTGACCTTCACTTTCCTCACTCTTGGTTGTTGGCAATCTAGGAATGTAAGCCTGTTCTGCTCTTGCTTACTCTTTTGTAAGTCGCTGGATGAGAGCATCCGCTAAATGGCTAAAATGTAAAAGTATGAAAACAAACAAACAGGGTCATGGCATTAAAAATAAATGCTTATCTATTGGCCTGGTAATGAATACTGTTGGCATGAAGAAGCGCAGTGCAGAATGCAGGATGTTCTGAATTATACATTGTGCATTTGTTGGACTCATGTGCTATAATTGCCCTGCAACACAATAGTGGGACGACTCTCTTCATTCCTCGAGTGTCAGTGCTACATTATCCACCCTGCCTGCTCTCTGCTGCACACACACACACACACAAATGGAAAGGACTAGAGAGAGAGAGAGAGAGCCAGCAGGCTATCGCATACACACACACACACACACACACAGTAGTAGTGTTCATTAAGATGCTTTGGCTTTGCCACTCGTCTTGGCGCTGCTCGTTCTTCCGTACAGCTGAGCGGCCAAGAGGTCTGAAGTTTCCTCCGTGGCTCAGCTGGCCTCAGCTGATGGAGATGAAGGGAGATGGGAAAGTGTAAAGTACAAAACTCGCCCAATGACCTCATCTCAGTGGATAGATGCTTCCTTTTCACTTTGTTTTTCCGTGATTATTTAGTATATCTGATAATGGGCTTCTTCTTCAATAGTGGAAAGTTGAAAAATGATGGAATACAAGGCTGTTATTTACTTAAATGATTCGTTCATCCCATAGGTTTCTAAAGACTCCATTATTTCCATTACAGATGCTGACAATTCTTCCTGTATACATGTGATGGCATACTGGTTGCACATAGCACATACAGTATGTAAGAAAGAGGAAGTATGGCAGTATGGGAGTCACTTTTGACAGCAACAAACCAAACTACCCAAACACTTGTGGAGCTCTAGGAACCACTTTTAGAACCACGTTTTACTATTGAAATTAGAAATAAATTACCTCCCATTATTATTATCTTCAATCAGATGGCCGACCGGTGAAATCAGTGTGGTGTGGGAGGTTTTCACTCAACAGCTTGAGGGCTGGCAGTCTGTAAAACCTGCAGTGAAACCTGCCTCACCCTGCCTTAAGGAGCTGCTACCCTAAAAGAGAGTGTTTACCTGGTGTCTGGTAGACTGGATAAACATGAAGATTCACCAACGTTTGTCTGCTGGCTGCGGTTAATTTCTCTCATGCTTGGCTTGAGAGAGGAAGTGGAGAGAAGCAGGAACAATTCGGTAGTGAAAGAAGTTATCCTACTGCTGCTGCACTGTAGAGGTTGTGGTTGATTGGTCCATAACACAGCTGTGGTTGGAGAAAGCTTTTGTTGTGGTATTGTGGTGTTGTAGTATGTTTGTGTGTATGTGTGTGTGTTTGAGACATCGCTTATGTTTATGTCTACTGACACCGATCCCCCTGCTGTGGAATCAAAGACTCCCATCTGGCAGCTAGACACACACACACACACACACACACACACACATTGTTTTCCAAGGTGTAGTGACACCTATCCATGGGCAGAGCCACTGACATATGCTCTGCTGTCATCTAATGTGCTATAAACAAGGACACAGTCGCATCCAGTTACATAAAACCACATGCACACCCACACAGATTTTTCTACATAATTTCAGTTTCAACACTTGTAAACATGTGAAAAATGAAAAAATAGTCTGCACGCTAGATAATGCGACGTTTTGGGCGCAAGCCCTTCTTCAGCCCATCTGAAGAAGGGCTTGTGCCCGAAACGTCACATGGTTGTATACCAATAAATGTTCATGGGAGCATTATCTAGTGTGCGGACTCTATTTTTCCATTTTTCACATGTAGGCTACTTCTGTCCAGCACCTAGTATTCATCGTGTTTGGATGTGCGTGCTTTTGTAACCTTTTTGCAAAACTTGGAAATATGAAATGGAAATATGGGACGTATAAATGCTCATGATTTTCCCTTTTTGAATGCAGTTTATTTTGGAGAAAATGTCTTTGATGGATACCTTGATTTGTAGGCCAGAGATTTTGTTCGGCTCCAAAGTGGCATGTTTAGGAAGCTATCTGAAACACCTTTCTCTCTAAGAGCAAAATTGCACTCTTATGATTTGGAAATTGCAGTAGTGAATTGCTCAGCGCTGCACACACACACACACACACACACACACACACACACACACACAGTCACAAACAGCCACATAGAGCTGCTGCGGTTAGCGCATTACCGCGGTAACGCAATCACCGCAGAGTCAGGCTGATCACCGCTTCACCGCTGGGTTTTTTTCCCGTTTATTTTAGGCCTATTGTTCATGTTCCAATTTTTGCTTGTAAAAGTTATGTGATCTGAAATAAATGCAATACTATTTTTTAGATAATAGTAATAATTATTATAATTGTGTAGCCTATTTTCTTCACGCCATGTGTTCGAACGTTTCCACTCACAGTTGCGCAGTTAACGTTCTGATCGGAGGACGTGCCCCCCCCCCCAGAACGTGCTTGGCAACTGTTGGCTACGGAAAGTTTTCGCTTCAAATTAGGCTAAAAACAAGGATCTTGTAGCGAAACCCAACCTTACTTCTCCTGTTTGGGAACATTTTGGCTTTGAGCCTGAGGAAGAGGGAAAGCCAAAGAATTTGGACGAAGCAGTGTGCCGCATTTACAGCAAGAAAATAAAAAAAATAAAAAGTAATGCGAGGAAACACGACAAATCTAGCATCGCATCTTAGGACCACTCATCACCCGTTATACGATGCACCCCATCTACCTCGGGAGGTCCCGGCTCAGCACTACGTCAGTTAGGAGTCTCCGAGGCATTTGCCAGCGTGACTAAATACAACCGGGACAGCAACAAGTGGCGAGCACGTAACAACAACTGTAACACAGTATTTGGTTGCGTATTATTCGTTTTTTTTTTTTTTGCCGGTTACCGCGGCGGTTTGAATGGCTTCGCTAATTTGTGCGGTAAGGAAAAGATCAATACCGCAGCAGCTCTACAGCCACATATACAGGAGGCACACAGGAGAATAAGCAACAGGAACAACATGAGGCCACACAACACTTACTGCATTTGTGCAGCCGTACAAAGAGTGTATGTGAGCCTGCTATATCCGTGTATGCATGCAAATACCGCGTGCACATGCATGTAATCCTTTTCCAGCTCAGGTTACACATTGTTTCCCTCGGGTGATAGCACAAGCTTGTAATACACTTAACACAGATTGACCTTGACATGGTGCCTGTGGTAAGGATTATTGACACCGCTTTATCACCTGGACATTTTCTCAATTCCTCAGCAACAACCTCAACTTTTTAACTTTTAAAGCTAACAGTAATGACGGGGAAAACAATGCTCAAACAATGACACTAGTGTGTTACCCAAGAATTGAACAACATGAACAACATTTTGTAATTGAAGAGCCATGTTTCAAAAGTAACACCTACTCTTACAAAATGATTGATTGCACAAAATTAAAACAACATATGGCTCTTTGTAGATGATAGTGTGCAAGTTAAGTCCTTAGTTTAAAGACTGGATTTTACAGATATCGACTGAATGACTCCAGGTAATGATTGTTTTTCCCAAAATGGATGTTTAGCAGTGTAGAAATGGAGGTACTGATAAAACAAGGATACTTGTTATGGGAAAATAAATACACATCCTAAGTGGCCTCTTTGGTTCAGCTGTTGCTCTACAACTCGACTCCCCTGTCATTCTGATACTCTCAGCCGATTATGATGGCTGGATCGGGGCCGGGGCAGTTCTGATTGGTCAATAACCAGGAAGCTAATGCGATCGGCCACTGAGATAGAGGTTTCCTGTTCCACGGTAACCAATTGAGTGGTGTGCGGTTCTGCCGGCTGAGAGCGGGCTGCGATGCCATCGTCTCCCCGTCTCGGGCTAAACTGGATTAGGCGTGCGCTCTGCTCATTAATCTGTAATCGCTTTAATGAAGGGTCAATTGTGTGTGTGTGTGTGTGTATGTGTGAGTGATACCAAAGAGAGGATTCCTGTGCGCTCCTGTAGTTGGATCTAAATGACACAGAGGACTGGATCCACCTCTCATTTTTAAGATCAACTCACACACATTTACATTGAATTAAATGCAGATAAACACACACAGACTGTAGGCCTGTATATGACAGCCTCAACATTTTCCACTGTCTCTTATAAACGGTATCTTATCTACACGTCACACACACACACACACGCGCGGGGAGTCACATGCTCAGTCTAGCAGGGGCAGAGAGGGGAGAGGCCAGCCAACAGGCCTTTCGCTCTGGATAACAAAGTGCAAACCAGCGAAAACACGATTAGCAAACTCGCCAAGAGTGATAACTTGCACTCAGGGTGTTTTCTGATAGAGCCGGCAGACACTGGAGCACGTGCTAACCTCAATTTGTCAAACACATGCTTTTTATTTTTTTGTAAACATATGCGATGGAATTTGACAGGGGGGAGGGGGGATCTGTGTGTGTGTGTGTGTGTAAAGGTTGATTGTGCCCTCCTTAGGAAGTAACAGGCCTCAGTGTGTCCTTGCCTGTGGCTGTGGGAAGTAGAGCAAGACGGAGAGAGTGAGAATGTGTGAGAAAGAGAGAGAGATAGAGGGGGAGAGAGAGACAAATAGAGGGGAGAGAAATAGTGGAGGGGGAGAGATAGGGAGAGAAATGGAGGGGGGGAGAAATAGAGGGAGGAGAGAGAGAAATAGAGGGAGAGAGAGTAAGAGGAGGAGAGTGAGAGTAAGAGGGAAGGAGAAGGGGAGAGAGGGGGAGAGAAATAGAGGGGGAAGAAAGAGAAATGGAGGGAAAGAGAGGGGTGAAAGTAAGAAGGAAAGAGAAGGAGAGAGATAGAGGGGGGAGAGAGGGGAATGGAGAGAAACAGGGAAAGTGGAAAAGAGAGCGCGAGTGAAAGAGCAAGAGGTCACTTGGTTTTTAACACATACACATAAACAGTATGTGTGTTTTGTACATGTGTGTGTGTGTGTGTGTTTGTACCACCACATGTAAAAACGCCCCTTTCTCATCATTGAAGAAACATTTCCTCAAGGCAGCTTTAGAATGACAGGCGGGGGGGGGGACTTCCAAAAAGGGGCTTCCATTCAATCCCATTCGTTGTGTCCCTGCTGTATATTCAGCCAGCCGGCAAGATGTTGGGGTTCGTCACGTGTTTCCCAGCTCTCCAAGTCTGCGTCACGCCTCACCTTGCGCCCCACGTCAGATGGCGGTGGCGTGTGTGTTATTGTGTGCTATTGTGTGTTGCCGACGCCGCTTTCACACACAGAGAGTGCCTTTCACAGTGTTGTATTCATTTTGCGGCACTTGAACCTAGGCTACCTCTTGCCTCACCTCGCTCCTTCTATCAAATGGTGGCTTTGTCTGTGTGTGTGTGTGTGTGTGTGTGTGTGTGTGTGTGTGTGTGTGTGTGTTAGCACGTGTATAATTGTATATGTTAGTGTGTTTTGCACTGCATTTTCACGTTGAGTGCTGCCTTTCACAGTGTCATTTTCATTACACAGTGTTATTTTCACTTAGCAGCACTTGAGCCTGCTTCTTGTCTCACCTCGCACCTTACAGTAAATGGTTGTGTGTGTGTGTGTGTGTGTATGTATTAGATGTGTGCTAGTGTGTTTTTGTGCTACATTTTCACGTTGAGTGCCGCCTTTCAGTGTAATTTTCATTATGTTTTGCAGCACTTGAATCAGTGTCTTGGCTGACCTTGCACCTTACATCAAATGGTGCTTGTGTGTGTGTTAGTGTGTTATAAAGTATAAGTTAGTGTGTGTGTTATAGTGTGTTTTCACTGTGTTTGTGCCTTGCAGTGCCACTGTATGTTTCACTGAACACAGAACATCTTCGTCTTGCCTCACCTTGCGTCTTACATCAAACGGGGCTTGTGTGTGTGTGTGTGTGTGTGTGTGTGTGTGTGTGTGTGTGTACGTGCGTGTCTGTGTCCTGGCAGGGTGTTCTTGCTTCAGGCTAAGTGTCAGCCCATGTCAGCGGGGTGAGTGTTGCTCTCTCTCTACAGACTGAGTGTTAGCGGAGGAACAAACAGGATATGAAGTAGAGAGGAGAAACAAGGAGAGAAGGATCGCAGCGGAGGAGAAGAAGAAGAAGAATGAGGAAAGGGGTGAAGCAGAGGAAGATGATGCACAATACGCATGAAGCGTGGATGGAGAGAGGGAGGGGAGGGAAGGTGAGAAGTCAAGGGGGAGGGAGTAAAAAAAAGAAGAAGCGTTGGAGGGGAGGGTGTGAGAAGAGAGAGGGAAGGAAAGGCTGTGAAGGAGAGAAAAAGGTGGGTGAAGAGAAGAAGGAGGGGAGGAGAGGCTGACGGAGAAAACTGGGAGGCTTTATCGGGAAAAAAGGACGACATCAAAGCTAGGGGTGATTTAGTGAAGCGGCTGGGGCAAAAGGAGGAGATACAGGAGAGAGAGGTGACCTGATGGAGGGATTACGCTTTCTGTCACTCGCTCGCTTCCTCTTTCTCCCTCTTCATCTCTCTGTCTTTTCCTTCCTGCGTCCCTGCCTCTCTCTCAGCGTCTCTCCATCTGTCTCTCCCCTCTCTCCCCGCAGTATCATACCTCACAGTGATGTAGACGGCCAGCCAGCAGCTAAATCTAAGCCCTTTCTATCCAGGCTGCTGCCCCGATCCTGTCCGTAACTCAACCCTCTGATCTACTGCCCCCCCCCCCCCCCCCCCACTGCCACCATTACGGCTCCCCTCCCACAGTCGCATCCCCGCCGCCCCCGGTGCAGTCGTGATGGATCTGCGCAGTTTCACCTCTGCTGCCATTGTTTCTGTAGCTGTCAAAACCTGGCGGGGCCGTTACGGCTCTCCGCGCTGGCGCAGATTCACCCGCTGCCATCGGTCCGGCGCCAACACCGCTGTCACAGGCTCCGTTCCAGGCCCGCTGTGTCATATTGTAACTGCTTCCAGCGTCAGTATGCTTCCCGTCTCGCCTCCTTGCGTCTTTACATGGGTAAACACCATTTTGGGAGCAACTCGCAGCAGTTTCATCTGTGTCCTTTGCTCCGCCAGGGCATGGATACATATAAAGAAAGAGGAACAAAAAGAAAACACGCACTAGCAGGGTGCACACTAGTGTACTCTGGCCTGATATCTGCCTTTTATTAACTATCAGATATCAGCCAGTCAGTGTCGACCACTGCCTCCCTGACCTCAGTTACATAAAGAGAGTCTATAAGACCTGCAATGACATTTTATTTTCTTTGCACATTATATTACCTCCGGCAAAGACGGTTATGTTATAGGTGCCGTTTGACTGTTAGCAGGATTAGAGAAAAACTACTGGCCCGATTTTCATGAAACTTCGTGGAAGGGTGTAGCATGGGCCAAGGAAGAACCCATTAAATTTTGGAGCGGATCCGGATCCAACTCACAAACGAGCAATAATAGCATGAACCTTGGCGGAGGTCTGAGCTCTGAGTGCCCTTCTAGTTTATTCTTTTAACTGTTCAATTATGAAGTTTGTAAATTATTTCATCATTTAAATGTCTAATGTATCCCAGAGTTTCCCCGGCCATTGAATAGCTGCGATGGAGAGTTTTGGTTTCACATGGTGGTCTAAGTGTTGTTTCAGAGGCTTCTCCACTCTGCCATGAAGCAAAATATGGGGGAAATAATAAATAAAATGGAAAATTGCATAACTTAGGCCTACATTTTAAAGACAATCAATATTGGGACAATCAGCTATTGGCGATTTCAAAATAATATTGGTATCGACCTTCAAAAGCCCCAGGTAGCCTAATGCTCCCATCCACATATTTTCTGATTGTCGGTGAATCACATCCATATTTATCTTGTATTTTTGTCAACCTGTTATGGTGTGTGACCCTTAAATACTTGGCTGTCTCCACTGTTTACACTGTTTGAAATGCTACAGAGGGATGGGTAGCATCACTAGTGCAAGAAAAAAAAAAATCAACCCACAGTGGCCATTTTGAATTTACAACACACTCCAGATGGGAAACTCCACTCAGAAGATATAGGCAAGGCAAATATATAAAACTAGTCTTAGGCTACTTCAACACATAAGTGAGAACGTAGATAGACCTAACGGTCATCAAATGAACTAGAAATCTCTGGAACGACGACTACGACTGCTTAGATTTCACATGGAAGTTAGCTAGTTTACCAGCTAGCTAGTAGCCTATTAGCTAGCTAACGGTACCGAGGCTAAATTCCGTTAGCTAGCAGAGGGACAAATATAGTATGTTAAAATGTAAACCTACAATATAACACTCCAGCTTCTTGAGATCTGTTTGTTTCTAATATGTTTTTCAGTGGAGAATCTGTGGAATGATAAATGTTTGTCCAATTCCCAACGCTTCTCCCAGGTAGAGTTTCCCACCCCAAGTATGCGGAAAAGTCCAAAATGGCTGCTGAGGGAATAAGACCCATGGTTTACAATCCTGTTTCTACTGCTGTGTCTATTTCACAGATTGAATTCAGGCCCCGGGCTGCTGTTTATCTTAACTGCAGTGAAATGTGTTTTTTATGCTCATGTATTTCTGCAAGCCGTTTGTTCAAAAGTTACATAATAGACCGACAATTGTATTACTGTGTGTGTGTGTGTGTATGTGTTGTGTGTTTTGTAGTGGAGATTGGATGTGATCAGAGTGCCTTGTTGTTTTTTATTATTTTTTTTCTCAGTCCAGATGTAGAGCAGAGCTACACGTTGGTGTACAGATGGCAACACTACACCCCGGGGACACACACACACAAACACACACACACACACATTATTGTATTTATTCAGGCCCGTGAGTGACATCCTCTCCCACCAGTGCAGCTGCTCTTCTCTAGAGACTTTTCTCACCGTGACTCACCACACTCACCTTGGTCTCCACTTGCCTCACACTTTCTCTTCACATGTCTTTCTGTTTCTCTGGCATCACGTTTCTCTTTCTTTCTGACGCCGTCTCTCCACCTCTCTTCTCTCTCTCACTACACACATTACACAGATTCTTTGTTTTTCTTTCCTTCTGTTTCTCATGCCAACCTCCGCCTTATTTTCTATCCATCTGCCCATCAAGTGAATAAATTAACTCTAACCTTTTTCTTTCTCACGTTTTGAGTTTCTCTGAGTGTCTGATTTATAGTTGACGACATCTAAACTGACTTCACACGCCGCATAGTTTACTCTAACACCATCCAAACGAAGCAGTAGCCACCCACATACCAATTCGCATACTAGATAGCTTAGCATAACAACATCAAAACGAAGTACCCACCCACCTACATGCAGTCACACACTCAAATAGCTCCCCAGCTGTGGGCAAGAGCACACAGCAAAGAGCCATGCCAGGATTCGGTCTTGACGAGCACTGTGGTGAGCAATAGGGCTGCTTGAACACACACACACACACACACACACACACACACACACAGTTTTTTGCTGTTGTGAAAGAATCACTTCTGCTCTTGCCTTCAGATTAACTATGAGTCACAGCACAGGAAAACACACACACACACACACATACAGACACATACTCTAACGGCTACATAGCTACATATGGTAAAACCGCATATTGCACGCTCCGTTGTGCATATAGTACATACTGTCCACATGGTACACACACACTCAGACACACACACACACACACACACACACACACACACATCAAAACCATGTTACGTATTACCTGTAACCCACTTCTGCCACTGCACACTCACCCACTCTTTCTATTTCTCTAACTTTCTCCCACACACACAGACTCAGATGCACACACGCACACACACTTTTACACACTCTCGCACACACACACACACAGACTCACACACATCACTCGTGCTCATATCAAGGGCTTTTAAAGGAATGTGCCGGCAGACTGATGCGCTCGTTCATAGTCACAAACACACATGGCATGCGTGGGAGAGCGAGCGAAACCTCACATTGCATTGTAAGCAGACAGGGCATAGGCAGGACCGAGTGGCAGAGAGGGGGTGTGTGAGTGTGTGAGTGTGTGTGTGTGTGTGTGAGTGTGTGTATTTGCCGACCAAATCCTATGCTTAGCTGGGCAGAAGTCAGAAGTCTTGAGTATTTTTTTTTTGTTTGGTGATGGTCATGATATTTGGCAGCCTTGGGCATCTTCACACATTTGCTGTGCCAAAATAAAGGCCAAACCACTTGCAAGATTCACCTCGGTCTCTTCTATAACTTTAAATGTCTTAAATCATGTTGAACCTCTGCAATATCTGACTCATATTTCAAGAGATTTCCTTGTTTTTTTAAGTTTTGGTGACATATTTGTGGCTAAGCGCTCACTGCTGTGGTGTTTCTGCACTGCACTTCCCAGAGGTCACCTGTCAATCAAACAGTGTGGGCGGAGCTGTGACATCTTTGTCCTTGGATGTTTCTGTAGGGCCATGGTGGCTATCGCTGCTTATTATTATTATTACTTTTAATTTAGCGGTTTCTATTAAAGTATTGAGAATGTATGTAAAAGAGAGATGGAGAGAGACTGAAAGACTGCTGGTAGTGGGACTGGGCGGCCATCACAAAGCAGAGATGGAGAGAATGGAAAGAAATGTTTTAAAGGGAGAGCCAGAAGATGGTGAGCTGCAGAGGGCAGAACACACAGGACTGGAATTGGATAAAATCAATTCAAAGTCTGTGTTGGAGGAAGATAGAGGAAAGAAGGGATGGCAATCGAACAGGAAAAGGATAAAAAAAAAAAAAAGTAGAGACCTGCATACCAATTAGAGAAAGATCGCGGAGGGGGTGGGTGAAAAAACGTCAGGAGCGGATTGAGGAGGAGGAGGAGAGGGGGGAATTGGATGGAGGGAAGCACAGGGCGCTATCAGATGAGACAGACGGAGGGATGGAGAATTAAGGAACGCCAGAGGAGAAATGAAAAAGCCTTGAATGGAAAGAAGGGGTGGGCAGGGGATGAGAGGGAGAAAGAGAGATTGTCCTTTTTTTTTTGTTTTGTTGGCGGGCGGCGGTGGACAGCTTGTGTTACCGAGAGAGATAAGACATTGGAGAAATTGAAGAACAAGGAGACAATGAGCCTGGAGCGTGCACACACACACACACCACACACACACACACCGCGTATTAACACATGCTCGCAGGAGCTCCTAATGCATTATGTCACTGTGACCGTGACCCTGCTGTAAAGAGCCTGCCGTCCTGTGATGCAGGTGACAGATTGTCATAACTGATAATAGATCTATTTAGACATTTACCAAAACACACACACAATGTGAGGCTCGGGCAGGCAGAAATTATTAATAGATTCGTTTGGAAGTGCTGTCTATCATGCACACACACACCATGGAAAAGGGAAATGTCAGGGAGGAGGAATAGAGAGTGGCAGATTGATGGTCGGCTTCATTTCATGTCTAATCTTCCGGAACGGAATATTCTGGTAAAACCAAACGTCTCTTTTATCATGCAACAGAGCTAGCCTCATGCTCAGCTATGAAGTCATGTACCCTAGTGCATTTAATTATAGCCCCTAACTTACAAAGCACTTCTCCTCGATTGCCATGAAAAGCCCCTGTGTACTGAAACCAAACAAAAAGCAGATGTGGACAGAAAGATTAGGACGGCATCTCCGAACGCCATTAGCTGATGAGAGATAGTTTAACGTTACGTCTGTCTTTGCCGTTATTGTTTAGTGAAGCGGTGGATTTGAAGTTGAGTTTTGGATCTGTTATTGTGGTGCTTTTCAGGCAGCCGAAAACAGACATACAAAGAGATACACAGATAGGTAACAGTGCTGTGTTAATCCCTGCATAATCAGAGGTAATAATATAAATAATGATGCGAATACTTTTTATTTGTCTAATGCTTTTCAGGATACTCAAAGACATTAGGCAAGAATGCACAAAATCAAGAAACACGGATGAGATTTTTCAGGTTGTTTCAATTCAGTTTTTTTATCTTTAGACACACAAATCCCATTTATTAATAATAGGAGATGACTATACTTTTTCCTGGTTTTCTGGTGTTCCTTGATCACATCCCTGCAATAGATATAGATTAACGGATAGAGAGAGAGTCAGAAATTTATCAGAAAAGTATTGAGTTAGTTGTACTTGACCCACAGGGGGCTAAACAGACAGAGTGCATGTACAATGCACATTGAAATTGATATCATATTCATATCTTAATTTGGCTCTTGTAAATACCATACCATGTATGCAGTTGCCAATGTAAGGCTATTAAATACTAGGGTTCTACCAATATGGGTTTCTGAAGGCCAATATTGATATTTTTGCATTCAAGCTGCTGACAGACAAAATTCTGTGCCAATTTCTTTTAAATCTGAGGATTTTCATGCAAAGACATCAAGCGTTTCCTCCTAATTTTATTCTTGGCAGTATGTAAAAGCCACTGAAACAGCATTTATACCATCGTGTTACATTAGACCTGTTCACTGAAACCCATACTAATGAATTGTATAGTAGGGTTAGCAGCTCTTTAAGGCAGGGTGACTCACTGCACCTATTTAATGGTAGAGGAAAGTCTGGGATACATTACTGCCTATAAATGAAGAATTAACCTTAATTAATCCCAACTAACCTTGTTAGAAACCTAAATATAATAGCTGGGATATGAGCAGGCATAATGACACAGTCTGTTTATTAGTCATTTTTGCAGCTTGTGTAAGTATCATGTGGATGTTGAGAATATTCTTTTAATTCATGTGTACACAGTTGCGATCTGGATTTGACGATGCATATGAATTAACAGCTTAATAAGAGAATAGTCAAAATACTGAATGTACAAGAACTTAGAGTTGTATTGAAAGAAAATAGAGACAGAGAGACGTGTAGAGTGGCCCTCATTTAGAAGGACATTACAGACTGTTGGACCATATCAACACAAAAGGACAGACAGACTGACTGACTCTGTCTCCCTACACTGGCTAAAGAGATGCAGCTCTGATCAATACACACTAAATTAAAAGCTGCTGGATTAGTGTCCTGTTGTTGCTCTCTTCTCTCTCTATCTATCTCTCTCTCTCTCTCTCACTCTCTAGTCTGGGTGCAGTGAAGCGTACATGCATACTGATCAGCCAAACTACAATTAGCTTTCTCTGTGTGCATGTGTATGTCCATGTTTGCCTCTGTGTGTGTGTGTGTGTGTGTGTGTGTGTGTGTGTGTGTGTGTGTGTGTGTGTGTGTGTGTGTGTGTGTGTGTGTGTGTGTGTGTGTGTGTGTGTGTGTGTGTGTGTGTGTGAGAGAGATAGTGTGCATGTTTGCTTGGTTTTCCCCCAGCATTTACAAAGCGGGCAAAGCAAAAAATCAAAAATCACAATACCATCTACTTCAATTTCCAAATCGCAAGAGGCTGCAATTATTTTATGAGTGGTGGCTGCTGAAAATGGATCCTAAACATGGTGTCTGGTGCTGAGGCCAATGTCTGACCTATAAATTTAAATTGCACACTATGAAAAAAAAACCTACATTGACATTCACACAACAAATATTTGACAACATCTTAGTTTTTTAATTAAAAATGTTTCTTGTTCTAAAATCAGTGTCTGTATACTGCATTGCAATTTATATCGCTATTGCAATATTCCACATAATGAGTGCAATATGATTATTTGTCAATACCCTGCAGCACTAGTCATCAGCAGACTATCTGTTTCCATGCATGGCAGCAGAGTTGGATGCTGCGCTCGGTTTGGCATGCCAGGTGTTGGACAAACATCGATAAGATCCCAATCAGGACCGGCCTGCCCTGCTGTTACTGTGGACAGATTTTATGCCTATGGGCTAGTGCTGCTGCTGCTAGTGTGTGTGTGTGTGTGTGTGTGTGTGTGGCCTCAAACCTCACAGCACATTATTCAGTGGATTCCCAATGTTGTTGATTACTAACTCTGTTGGTGACATGGAGCAAGTGAATAAGTATCATCACCGTTTAGTTTCAGTATTTTCAGTAGGGAAATACACACATTTGTTACAATACAAACTACTATAGGACCTTCATTGACTACATTCATTCCCAAACCCCTAATCTTAACCCAAAAACCTAACCTGAACCTAATCCTAATTCTAATCCTAACCCTAAACCCAAGTCTTAATCCCAGAAATAGCCCCTTAAAGAAGTGAGGATCGGCAAAATGTCCTCACTTTGAAGGATTTTGCTCATCTTTCCATCCTTATCAAGACATTTGTTTCTCATGATGAGTAAAGAAACACACACACATACACACTCTCTTTCTCTCTCTGTAACACACACACTCCTTCTCACATAGGCACAATCACTGAGTGTCTGTTTTTTCCCCTCTCTCTCTCTCAGTAATGGTGTTTGCCAGACTGCTCTGCGATATTGCCTATTCATTCTCGTTGTTGCTGGAGCGTTAAGTATATTTAGTGCTTAAGTCAGTACTGCGCTACTATGGGAGGAGGAAGCCTCAGCCTCACTCTGGAGTCTGCCCAGCTCTCTCTGTGTCTGACTGCTGATGTGACCAGCATGCTAATCATCTGCAAGACCAGGCTAGGGGGGCATAGCCTACACACACACACACACACACACACACACAACACATACGCACACACATCCCTCTATCTCTCAATTTTGCTCCGACCCCAGCTCCAGACTCAAAACTTAACACAATTCCCCCCCCACCCCCTCCTCGTCCTTCCCGAATGATTGATGTCCTAGCCGCCCCATACCATGCCTCATCCCTTCCCTCCCCAGTCTGTAGGTCCCGCCCCCTCTAGCAGCCCATTGGCTGTCGCGGCGGCGCTGTCAGTGAGTCAAGGAGGAGAAGCAGAGCGGACTGCAGAGCTTTATGACTCATTCTGCTCTTCAGGCTGGTGCTGCTCCTGTAGAGGGCTTTCAAGTAACACGACGCACCCTCTGGCGGCCATATTGGAGGTCATCAGCTCTTTGGGAAATGGCGGCTTGAACAGCTGATTGTGTTTCTAAACTTGCGCCGAGGCTGTCACAACAAAATTCCGTAGACATGGTAAATTTCTGAGCTTATTAGCTAGCTGACCAAAGCATCCGGTCAGTTAACCATCACTGTAAACTGTTGTAACCACATCTGATTTGCGCAGTAGAAGCTAGCATTGGTAGTGGCTAATAGTCGTGAGCTAACATTAGCATCGGTTGCTCTCCTAAATTAGCCTGTGCTAGCTAGTTAGCTAGCTAACCGAAACAGCAGTTATATAAAGGACCCCTAATATAGTCCACATTAGAGCCATGGACCCCCATTTGATGATATTTTGTCTGTCGGACCCAAATCTCTGAATATTTTTATTGTTAAATATGATTTTGTCCAGAATTCCATGAATATCTATATTGTAGGTAGAGAGATAATAATGAAAGAATTATCAAAAAGTTAATTGTGTTAACTTCTTGTAATTTAAATAATGGTGAAGTTTAACAATTCATCAGTTTGCTGGGGACCCCCTGGAACCCCCTCAAGGACCCCTGGTGGTCCCCGGACCCCACGTTGAGAACCACTGGTCTAGGTTAAGTGAGCTGACGCTTTTCAAACTAGCCATCAGTGTTTTGGAGTAGAGACTACGGCTAAAGACAAGACAGTTGTGTCACAGTATCTACATTTGGAAACAAATCTACCTTATCAGACTGTTTACTTTTAGTCATAACATTACCTTCATCCACACCACAACAGTCTTCTTCAGGTATTCAGGCTCTTTTTCTTGCCCGGTTGTTATTACATTCAGCCGTTACTTGTGCACAGCTAATTCTCCAATGGACCTCCATGATGGCAGTAGCTGTGGTTGCCAGGAAAGTATTATATAACTATTAAAAAGATTTATTGAACATTTTCAGTTTTTTTTTTTATTACAATGACGTGTTACTGCAGCTTTATTGGAGCAACAAACCACTCCAGGCTAACATCTTGACCCAAAAATATGAAACAGATACCTAGATTCTAAAAATATGTGGTTTGATTGGAAATCTACAAGCGGGGAGATGAGTGTGTACTGAATGAACACTGCAGTGAAATCAATGGTGACAGTGTCTGTGTCTGTTTGACCATAATGGAAGATAACTAATGAACCTCATTTCCGTTCCCTCCAACCCACATTTAAACGTAGCTGTAGCGTTTAACGAGTCTGGTAAACAACCATGGCTGTTGCTGTGTGGGGTATGGAAAATATAAACCATAATTTCCACATATGAAAAGTGAAACGACACAATCAATTTGTAAACTATTTTATGTAGTTGTAGACCCACTGTTATTTGACGTTTTGTCATATGTCGCTGGGCAGAATGATTTTCAGCTAAAGAGGCGATTTTGATTTGAGAGCAGCTTAGGTTTTTGCTTTTACTCAAAATGAACACACACACACACACACAGTCAGTTTTTTTTCTACACGTTCAACAAATTGCAAATATAGGGTATTAACTATGTAATCTGTTGCTCCTCAAACCAAAGCAGATCATCAGCATAACACTTCACCAGTGCTGCGATGTCACTTGTACACAACGCATAACACGCACACTTTGAGGTCGAGGTCAGTGTTGAGATGAATTACGTTGGGGTTTTTTTTTTTAATCTTAAAATGAAAGCAAGTAGGGAGAAAAAAAAAATGTGTTGACATCTTTACAGGCTGTCTCCACTCAGCGGAGAGCTATTTTAAGGCTGTTGTTGTCAGTTAGGCTTCAGCATGGCTCTGAACCAAACGCTTGTTATATTTGCTGTCCTACATGTTCTCTCTCTCTCTCTCTCTCTCTCTCTCTCTCTCTCTCTCTCTCTCTCTCTCTCTCTCTCTCTCTCTCTCTCTCTCTCTCTCTCCCTTTCTCGCTCTGTCTCCCTTTCTTACTCTCGCCGTCTTACCGAGCGTGTGCGTACATCTGTGCTTATGTATGCAGTCGATTTCACACCCAAGTTAACGTGTACGAGCATATTTGTTGACTCTCTGTCTGTTTGTGTGTGTGTGTGTGTGTGTGTGTGTGTGTGTGGATTTGAGCAGGAAGGTAGCAGATCCGAGGGAGCTGATGTAGCTTAAAACCTCACATGAGTTTTTTTTTTTATCCTGGCGTCCTCAATAGGATTATCGGTGGTCTACGCTATATTACCACTTTTTACACACATGCACACACACACACACGCACACAAGCACCCAAAAGATTAAAGTCTAAAGTTTGAGGGTCGTTAATATTGGGCTACTTGAGGTGAATGCGGTGAAAACTCTCTCCTGTTTTTTGGGGTTTTTTTTTTTTACATGTTTGTGTGTATGTGTGTGTGTGTGTGTGTGTGTAGGCTTGGCCATAAATCTGCCAGGATCAAAGCGGTTTAAGTGACTCTGGAAAGGTGACAAATAAGTGGATGGAGGGAAAAGGGCCTGGCTGGCTTCACTCCAAACATTCACACTAACACACACACACACACACACACACACACACACAAATATACACAAACACACACACACTGACTAAATCCTGATGTGATTATGTGTGTAACACGGCTATGCCTGTAGCATGTCATTAACTGTTGACTATGTGTTTCTGTGTGTGTGTGTGTGTGTGTGTGTGTCTGTATATGCTTGCCTGTGTGTGCCCTGCCTGTAGCTGGGTTTCCATCCATCCAAGCAAGTTATGATGTACTGCATTAGAACCACTGAATGGAAACAGCAAATATACAATAAAATTTCCTCAATATCGCAAAAACATGTTTGCACTCGCTTTAAGCAGAGTTTTATTTGTCTCTAAAGAAATGATACGATAAATGGATGAAAGGCTCAGTCTCATTGCTCAACAGTTCAAAAGTGGCTTTGGACTTCCTGAAATGTCTGAAATATATAAGGCGCCCATCACAACTGTATAGCCATTCATTGGTGCATTAAAATGGAGTCGCTCCCAATTTCCTTTTTTTTTTCTTGGGCAACATTTAAAAAATGTGCCTAAAATTCACTTGACATCAGAATGAAAACATAGCTTATGTGTGTCTTATCGTCTGTTTCTATCATCTATATGATTCACTGTGTGTACTGATGTGTGTGTGTGTATCCGTCCATAATGAGGAGTGTCTGGCCGGTCGTGTGTCAGGAACAGACTAATCCATGTAATGGAATGATAATGAGTTGGAGGAGAGGAGCGAGGGAAGCTAATAAAGGAGGAGGGTAAGACTTTCACTCTTTCTGTCAGCGACACAGCCATCGCTGCCATTGATCACAATTACGGAGGGGAGGAGGGGACGCAACGCTACTTAAGAGAGGAGATGGGGAGGAGAGGAGCGTACTGCCCAGGGAGGAGGAGAGAAGCCATTACCTCCAGGAGGAGAGGAGAGCGGGGAAGGGTTGAGTTACCATTACGTAAGGGAGGAGAGAGGGAGGGAGGAGGAAGGGAGTTGCCGTTAACTAAGGGAGGAGACGAGGCAGCGTTGACTAGAAGTGGAGAGGAGAAAGAAGTGGTAGAGAGAGAGTAAGAGAGAGAGAGAGAGTAAAACGAGCAGAGGAGGAAGGAGGAGAGGAGAGAGGGGTGGGGGGTGATGGTGAGATAAGAGGAGGGAGGAGATGAGAATGAAAGGACAGAGGCCATAAAAAGACGAGAAATAGATGGCGAGAAAGCATTGAAGGAGATAAAGGGAGGGAGTGAAAGTGGGAGGAGAAGAAGGCGTGAAGAGGGTTAAGAGCTGAAGGGAGAAAAAAACAAAGGGGACGTGGCGTGAAGGTCAAGTGGAAGGACTGAAGTAAATACATGTGTGTGTGTGTGTGTGTGTGTGTGTGTGCGGGAGCGAGAATGTGTGTGTACAATGTACTTAGTATGTAGCATGTTGCTTTGACACATGCCACAGCAAGGTCAACCCTCCCATGATGGACTGTTGTCAAGGGAACCATAGGCACCTGCCTCTTAAAGCCACAGGCATACACACACACACACACACACACACACACACACACACTCAGACATACACTCAGGCTCACACACACGCACACACACTTAATCTCCCAAAGTCACTTTGCAGCACATCTTGACGTTTTCATGCTTAAATTTCTCATCCATATTCATTTCCATCTTTCGGCCCCATAATGGGGGAATGATGGCAGCCTTTGTATTGTTGGCGAGCCAGACTCCATCTGAGACTCCTGCTGTATTTCAGATTAATCCTGGCTCCGCACAGCAAAGTCGAGGATTCATTTAGACACGCGAGGCGGCAGACTTGGGGATGGATATCGGAGAAAATAATGGAGGTTTCAAATTGCATATCCCTCCGCTGGGTTGATATTTGAAAGGGGTTTTGTGTGTGTGTGTGTGTGTGTGTGTGTGTGTGTGTGGGGACTACTACATTCGGTCTCCGAGACGGCTGCGTTGTCTTTGCTTGACAGATGCTGGCCTTTCCAGTATGTCAGAGGTCAATCTTCCCTCAGACATTATCGAACCGCTCTCTACCTCCGTCGGCTCCTGCCTTTCATCCGCCCGTCCCTCACTCCCTAAACAAATAAACAAACAAATAGCTGTGTGCCGCTGACTGCTGGGAAAACACGAGGCGTTATCAGCCAACGGGGGATTAAACATTTATTTAGTGGTGGTGAGTCAGATAGTGAGTGCGCACGTGCTCACGCACACACACACACACACACACACAGACTGTGAGGTCTTCTCCTGTCTGTCCCACAGAACCGTGGGGACGCTCTCTGACAAACTGATGTACTCAAGAGCCCACTGAGGACGCTCTCACACACACATACCCACATACTCACTCTCTCTGGCACGCTAACACACACACACACACACACTCTCCCTCTCTGATACACCAACATGCCCACACACACACACACAGGGGCGGTCTTATCATTAGGCAAAGAGGGCCCCACAAAAGACAAGAATAGAACTAATGTAAACTTTATTTTTTTATCAATTTTAAATAAACGTACTTGAAAAAACACCACCCTTTTTGTTACAATAAATGATTTAAATCTTGAGCCATGGTCACACACACCCCCCCCCACACACACACACTCAGTCAGGCTGCAGCGGGCTAATCCACATCTCGTTTGATTTTCCACTTGACTTTAAGCTCATTCTCCTTGCCACTGCATCAGAGAGAGAAGTAAAATGAAATAAAAAATAAGCAAAGCAACCAATGTTGGGTGGGAAAAAAAGTGCCCTTGCTTGATGCATACTTTGCTCAGCCCAATTTGAAATGTAATGTATAGAAAGGATAGATTAAAAAGGGAAAGGGTTGGGATTCAGGGGGGCCCCATGCTTGCCTTTGCCTAGGACCCCCAAATCACTAAGTCTGCCCCTGCAACACACACACCAGACACACAGCAGAGGGTCTTTCTCAATATGTACTCTTGTGTGTTCTTGTGTCCTCCATGACGTCATATCTAACGGATGAACGGGAAGCCCTAAGATTCATTGCGAGAACGATACTTCACGTCCAAACAGCACTACAGTCAGTAGTGCTGAGCCGGTTGAAACAGCTGGGAAGTCTCAAATTGTAAAGAGTTCTTGAGAAGTTTGTTCTCTCCAAAACTACTTTGGAATAACATTCTCCACACAGACAGAAGTATCGGCTTGGCGTTCTTGGATTTGATAATCACCTAGACAGTGAAAAATGCCCCACCCATCTGGTACTCCTCGCTTGTTAAAACAAACAATGAATGAATTATTTACAACTAATTGACCCAGGTCTTCTGTTGTATGCTGTTCTAATGTATTCTACTAGTACAGCTTCTAATAGAGCTACAGTAATTATGAAATGGAAAGACACGATATCTTGTACCAGTGTTGAAAATCCATGTAATTACAATATAGCGCCAAAATGAAAGTTTAGACAGCATTATTAGTTATCTGTAGCTGATTTTGGGTCCAACAGAATTGGGTCCAATGAATCAAAATGGCGGCTTAGCTAGAGTCATTAAAAGTCAAGTTGATTTGTTTGGGGTTTTTTTCATCATGCATTGTAGCCTATAAATATCTGCCAGCTGTTTTAATGTACAAGCGTGTTTGTAATTATTTGTGTGAGAAAGACAATGCTGTGCTACACGTTTTCCTTTTTCCGTTCTTTACTGTTCTGTTCTTTTTTGTTAGATTCTCCTCTACTCTGTACAATCTAATGCTTTTGGGTTTTATCCTTCTACTCTATCATACACTGATTTATTTTATTTTAGATCCTACTCTACATTCTGTGCTTCTCCATTTTGCTGAGATTGACATAATAAGGAGTGATGATGACTGTAGAGAACAGACAGGCAGACTAGGAGAGAGGGCAGACTAGTGAGAACTGGACTAGAGAGGAAGTACTTGTGGCAGGCAGACTGTTTTGACCTGTACCATGTGATTCCTCTCTTCTCCATGGTGAAAAGTAACTGTGGCAGCGGAGGCTGGATCTGCATGTTAAGCTTTCAGCTGACGCTCGTATCCAGAGGGACTTACAGCGAGTCTAACAGTAGAATACGCTTCAATTCCTCCCATACAAAGATCATAACAACCAGGGTCAAAGCCACAGTGACCTGACAATTTTCCTGTGAGAGCGCAAGAAAAATGAATAAGTGGTGGAATAAGAGCAGTAGAGTAGTCTATTCTTTTTCTCTCTCCTTCATGTCTTCCTCCCATTTTTCTGAGATTATATACTACTTGTTGTATTACTTATGAAATGTCTTCGTTGTTTTTCTCTCTATAGTTAATAATAGTGCTTCTGCTGTCTTGACCATTTTCCCTTCTAAAAGAGATCCTTGATCCCTAATCTGTACATATAAAGGTTTGGTAAGAACTGAAATAAATGTCTGCTTGGTGTGTACAGGATAGAAGTCTTGTGACAGCAGCAGAGTACAGATGTAACCGTTGCAGAAGTCACACTTTTACTAACATGTATGTATTGTGCAACAGCGAAATACCGCTCGGCTCGGTGACTGTGAATGTGAAGCAATTCAGTCGACTTTCCCGTAAGAAATAAAGGTTACAAAACGAAAGTTCTGCTTTAAACACAGAAGGAATTGATTTGATCATTTGCTGCAGTGTTGGCCTGAGTCTGGATAGATGTGAGGGAATGGACAGTGGGCACCACTGCACCCCTGACATGTTATTCGAGTCTAGATTTAACATGTGGGAGGAGTTTTAGGACGGTCCCAAAGCTATAACCAGCAGATGTCAGATGATGAAGTCCGCAGCGCTGTCATAAACATTTACTGTACATCTGCTGTCATTCACAAACTGCCCTGTCAGCTTTGTGATTGATCACCACCAGCGCTGTGCCAAGTCCCACAGTGACCACTTAGTCTGGCTGTCTGTGGTCTTCCTCTGTGCCCAGGATTTCAGCAAGCACCCTTCACACTGAAGTCCCTACTATAGATCTTATATATTATAGAATTCCGCCGGTGGCCATTTTGAATTTACGTCACACTCTGGGAGGGAAACTCTAGAGAGCAAGTGCAGCCAGCTATGTCCTTCTGATGTGTGCCAAGATATAAACATCGGCACAATCATTTATCATTTTACACATTACCCACTGACAAAGCTATTAGAAACAAATGGACCTCAAGAATCCAGAGGGATATAATTTCATATTTTAAAGTAGGCTTGGTCCACAATAGCTAGATACCGGAATGCAGCTAGCTTGTAGCTAACTAGCTAGTAAGCTAGCTAACCTCCCTACTAAATTGAAACAGTTGTTGTAGTTGCTGTTCCTGAGATTATGTGAAGTCCTCACTTAATATGTTGAACTAATACTAGTTCTTGATAGATAGCAGTCTTCCAGGTAGAGTTTCCCACCCCAAGTGTGACATAAGTTCAAAATGGCCACCGTGGGGAATTGTTTTACTGAGGTTAAAGGTGCTACATGTAGCATTTTAACATCAATATTTCATTAGCACATTAATTTTGAGACGGATATTTACTGGAAAGAAACAAGACCGCTGCATTTTACATTGTGTGCCACCGGGTTGGATTTTGCTGGAATCTGCTTGATCGCTTTATGACGTTTTACGTTTCACTTTGCACATAACTTTATTCCAGTTCGTCTATTCTAACCGTGTCGTTTCAACTTCACGTTAGCTTTTCTGAACACATATTCGCTCTTATCAAGGGCAGTTATCAGCTCTTATCCTCAAAATTAGTGCAAGCAACATCTAGTAGTGACATTTGAGACAGAAAGCAACGGGGTTTATGGGAAATGTGGTCTTAATTTTGAGAAACACACAATGCTATACGTAGCACCTTTAACCATCACTGCAAAAATCTCACCCCCCAGTTCATCATCGCTGACTCTACCGGTCCTAAATTGTTTTCTACATCTTTCTCTGTCTCTATCTGTCTCTCTCACTCTCTCCTTCTCCCTCGTCACCCCTTCACCCCCATCCGTCTTTTCCCCACTTCCCTAATGGTTTACACTGGGATGTCCAGTCCGGTCTCAAATCGACCCCTGGCACCCGTCCTCGATCCTCCGCCTGCCCCGCCGCCGCGTTTCATTCTGCTCAGATCCAGTAGCCTAGTTGTAAGCAGAAGCTGCACTTAGCCGCCTCGCCTATCAGAGGAACAAAATTGATTCGTTTTTATTCGGAGGTTTAGCCTCTCTCGCCCCTTTTTGATCTACGCAGTAAGCCTTGGGATCCAGGAGGAGAACACTCTAGCTCTCGCTGTTCGTCTTTCTTTGGACTCAAAGAAAGGCAAACAGTTATGGGTTATGGGTTGTGAGGACTAAAAGAAAGAGGAACGGCAGTGTGGTAGATTTGGAGCAAGGCCCAGGTGTGATGAGAGGGAGTTAAGGTGGAGGCTGCTGTCAGTGAGGGAGTGAGTAAGGGCGGAGTGGTAGATTTGGAACGGGGCCGCAGCCTTTCCATCAGTCTGCCTTTAATCTTTATGGTGGTCATTACAGGTTGCATTAGAAGCTCTCTGTGTGTGTGTGTGTGTGTGTGTGTGTGTGTGTGTGTGTGTAATCAGCACGTCTCCGTAGCTAGCTGTTATTATATAACCCCCTGTCTTGTCTGGGCTATTGATCTAGACTGCTTTATGTCTCTGCTGTCTTTCCTTTCTTGTCTTTTCTTATCTTTTCTTTTCTTGTCTTGTGTTTTGTCTTTTGTCTTTTGTCTTTTGTCTTTTGTCTTTTCTTTTCTTTCTTCTTTTCTCTTCTTTTCTTGTTGTGTACTCGCCCGTCTTGTCCAATCCCGTCCGCTCCACTCTAGCCCTTTTTTTCGTGCAAGTTGCTTCTACTTTTTAAGCGAACCCTTTGTTTTTCTGTCTTTCCCTCAGCTTGTTTCGTACCACAGTCTGTTTCTTGTGTTGTTGTTGTTTGAGTATTTAATTTTGTTAGTCTCGGTTAAATAAAGACAACCCTGCAAATCTGTACTTCTGCTTATTTTATACTTCTACTGTCTGACAGTGCATCTCTTTCGCTACACATCGTGTCAGCCGCTGTCATCCCCAGCTCTGCATTCTGTCTGTTGACATCTCCCTCAATTTTCTTGTCTCTCCCTCTCTCTCTCTCTGTCAGTCTCTCTCTTCTTTCTTCTTTGTCAGACACCCTGCCACCCTCTCTGTATTCATGGCTTTCTCGGCATCTCCTTTTTTTTTTATCTGTCATTTTCTTCTATCTCCATTCCACCAGTCTTTTTCCTCTCTTTCTCCCTCTCTCTTTCTCTCTCTCTCTGGTCCTTTGTCAGCCTGTCTGTCTCTGCCTCTTCCCTCTGCATACCGCTCTTTGTTTATCTGTCATCTTTTTTTTCTTGTGCCATCTCTGTATTTTTCCTTTGTTTTCTCCCTCTCTCTTCTCTCTTCCCTCCAGCCAGCCCCGCCAGGTCTATTTTAGTGGTTTTACCGTCTTGAAAGCCCTGGAGATGAATTATTGAACACACTGACCCCTGGCTGCACAGCTGCTGTTTGGGTGTGGTGTGTGTGTGTGTGTGTCGGTGTGTGTGTAGTATGTATGTATCTTTCTGTGAGTGTGTTTCACTGTTTTGAGTGCTTTTCTGTCTTTGAATGTCTGGCTGTGTGTGAGAGTGTGTGTTTCTTTACGAGTTGAGAGGTAGATGGTGTGTGACAGAGGTGCAAATTGTAATAATGTGAGCTTTTATTGTTCATCGTTTAAATGCTTCTCAAATAAAAGACATCCAGTATGATAGCGTGTGTGTGTGTGAGAGAGAGAGAGAGAGAGAGAGAGACAATTGTTTGCTTCATTTGGAAAAAGAATCCCTGACACCTTTTACAAAAATAGCAATCAAACATTCCTTTCAAGCCCTGAATCCAAGCTTATGTAAATGACCTATCATTAGATAAAATTACTACATGCACACGTTCAAATTTTATTTTTCATGGCATTTTTGCTTTATTTGATGGTCCAGTAGACAGACAGGAGAGATGGAGGAGACAAAGGATGACATGTGACCAGTTGGTTTCGATCCATACTGAATAAAGTGTCTTGATAGCGATGTATCTTGTGTGTTTTGATACTTGTGTTATGCATCTCTTATGTTCTTAACCTTAAGCATTTTATTATGTATAAAGGTTAACCTGCCAGACAAATTTCCCTTTTGGGGATGTCATCTTTATTTTATGAATTCAGCTGCTTATCCAGCAGAGCCAACTTGCAATTGCATCTGCAGCTACAAAGTTTTGAACATCATGGATTTTTATCTGCTTTGGTGTTGCCTTTCATAACATTACACCGTTTTGATGAGTTAACATAGCTTGCAGCCAAAGCACTATTTAGGTAGCTTTAATAGACAATGAAGAGAAAAAAATGTCTTCTAATAATATTTCTCCCTGTGTGTGTTACAGGCTGTTCAACCTGACTCTGAAGAAGCTGATCATGCTGAAGGAGCTGGATAAAGATCTCACCTCCGTGGTCATCGCCGTCAAACTGCAGGTACATGTTGTTTCTGCAGCCAAAGTATGAAATGGAAAAACCATAGCTAACAGCAGTGTGAGGGGAAAAAAGTCTCAGGGATGGCAACTTGAAACTTGATGACTAAAATAGATTTAATTCCACTCACAAGACAATGCTTCAGTTGGGGCAGCACATGGAAATAGATATACTTCATTGGTCACGTTATGATATTGAATGGTAACAATCATCATCAATATCATCACATTGCAGCAACTATAAGTAAGCAAAGATGGCAAAGAGCACATTAAAAGCCTGAAATTAAAGTACTTCAGCCCAATAGTGGACAGTAGTTTAGTGTTTAATTTAGGGCAAATGGTGCATTTAACTGCCCTTTTAAATTGTTTACTGCATGGTTAAAGTGCCTTCACCTAACTACAAGGATAAAAGATAGCATCTAAGTAAGTACTGAATAAATCTAAATAACTTCTCAATAACTTTATCCTTGCTGAAAAAAAAAGGATAAAAGGTTTTCCACCTCAGTGTTAATTCAGTAATTCTTTCTGCAGCTTTATTCATCAACAGTTTTACCTTATTTTAACCTTTATCAGGTGTGCCATACCAGCAGATGTTGAAATGCTGAATAAACCACAAACGGAGCTTTTTTTTCTATTTCACTTCTTTTCTTCATCGTTTTACCTTTTGTATGAAGCACCTGGTTAGGTTCTTTATAGCCAAAATACTCTTATGTGGATGCAAACAGGGGCGCAGCTAACTCTCTAGCAATTTTGCATTCTTATGAATTCTTTGTAAATTTCAACTTCAAGAGAGACAAAAATATTAAGTAGATGTATAGATTTCCTCTGCCGCCAATCTAGATAATATGATTTTGATAGAAATCTAGGAGTGCGCACTCCAGCAGCATGTTATTTTTTTCTACTTCTATAGGTTTATATACTTCCATTTAGTTTTCCCCTCTCCCTTTTCCACTCTTCTTACTCTCCTTTTTGTTTTTTATCTCAGTAAACAAGTTTCTGACACATAATACACTCAAAGCTGTTTTAATTTCTCCTTTAAGCCACTGTTCCACTCCACTGTTCCTCCTCTCTTGCCCTTTTCCACTCTTTTTTTTCACCTCCATCTGGTCTCATATCGATGTGAACCAACAAATTCTTTGTACTTCTTGACACATAATGCACTCAAAGCTGCGTTAATGCCTCTTTAATGCTGCAGCTCCTCTTCCAATTACCGCTCCCTGTCCCTTTTCCCGCTCTTCTTACTCCCTTCATCATCTCCATCTTGTTTTGTATCTAAGTAAAGCAATAAATTCTCAGCAGTCTCTGACACATAATGCACTTTAAGCCGTTTTAATTCCTCTCCGCCGCTGCTGTTCGCTCACTGTTCCACCCGTTCGTTTAGTCTCTGTCTTCTCCGATATATATCTCGCCTTCCTCCGAGTCGTTCTCTTCCTTCCCTCCTCCCTCGCTCCCTCTCTCCTTTGCTCCCTCGCTCCTCTCCCTCTGCATGTGGTTGATGAGAGCTCATTGTTTTGACACCGCGGGAGTTAGCCGGGGGGCGCTAATGGTAATCTCCTCCTGACACGGTCTCTCTGTCTTCTTTCCTTACTTTCTTTCCTCTCGTGTTCTTTCTTTTGTCTCTCTCTCTCTCTCTCTCTCTCTCTCTCTCTCGCTCTCTCTCTAGGGCTCCAAGCGGATCCTGCGCTCCAATGAGATCCTGTTGTCCTCGGCGGGGCTGACAGAGACCGACCTGCAGCTCACCTTCTCCCTGCAGGTACAGACACGGGGCCTCGGTCAGGTCGGGTCCCCATCATTCAAAAGCTTTTTTATTTTCCCTAGTGATATTTTTATTCAAGAACACACAGCAGCACTTGCAAAGGTTGAAAATGAAAAGAATTTAAAGCTGAATGTCTCCCAGTCCCCCCGTCACCTTCCATCCCCCGGAAAAACAACAACTCATACTTTACTGCCTGTTCAAACAAAGGGCAAAGACATGGCGCCATTAAGGGAAAAATCCACCAGCAGATATTCTCATACTGTTAGATATCATCAATTACATGATGTTCAGTGCATTCCACAAGTTATTTTGTGATGAAGTGCTACAATTTACTTGTTTAGTGTACCTGCTTTCCCTCAACCTGCCTCGTCTACTTCTACTTCAGTTAGTGATTTCCTACATTTCCCAGAATGCCTTTCGACAACACCCAGAGAACGTGCCTGAACTTGCTGCATTCAGATGTATGTGTTTTACGTGTAGGTGGAGAGAGCGGTGGCACTAATATAGTAAGAGCAAGAGAACAAGTTTTTCCAGTAGCGAAAAAGTTGGAGTCGCGCCCCTTTACTCAAAACACAACATGTCTTGTGGCTGCCTTGCATTCTGGTCTATTCAGGCTACTGTTGGTCTCTCTTCCTCTTGTTTGGATTCCTCCATAGAGAAATCCATAGAAGCCCTTGCTCTTTCATTCTGAGGGACTGACACCAAAACCTGATGTATACTGTTGATGTTTTAAATAGTTGAAAATGTTCCTACTATTTAACTCCATGTTAGCTGCGCTGTAAATATCTCAACATGACATCTTCATGAAGTCTTCTACATTTACTTCTATGATATACCACCAAACAAAATAAAACGGACTGAAAAATGCAAGGTACCCTGCCAATAACTATGTTTTTAACAGTGTTTAAGTCTTTTAGGGTGGATTTCTTTTCCTGTAAATCAGGTGTATTAGGAAGAAACACATACATATATTCAGGCACGTAAAAATAAATAAGGAAATACTAATAATCACACACAAACGAAAGCTAAAAAACAGAAAAGCAGCCATGTTGTGGGTAGTGAGTCATACAGTTTTACAGTGAAATCATACTGAAACAAGTGACTGCTGTTAGACTGACTGTTCAAGGGGATTTACCTTTCAGTTATGGGGAAGGGCGTTTTTTTGCCAGATGCATCACACACAGTGTAAATCAGAATCACTTTGTTTGCCAACAGCAATAAATATAAAAGATGTTTGCCGACATCTATAGATATATAGGTTATATAAGTAAATCTATATCAGTGGTTCTCAACCTTTTTCATATCAAGGACCCCTAATTTAGTTCACATTAGGACCACAGACCCCCATTTGATGAGATTTTGTCTCTCGGACCCAAATCTGAGAATATTTTATAGATATTTTAGATATGATTTTATCCAGAATTCCATGACTATGTACTGTAGGTAGAGAGATAACAGTGAAACTATGGTCAAAATAGTCATTCTAAAATGACAAAATAATGAAGTTTAACAATTCATCAATTTGCTGGGGAATGCCCTCAAGGACCCCTGGTGGTCCCCGGACCCCACGTTGAGAACCACTGTTCTATGCACTATATAATAGTATATGGAGATATGTTAATACAGATGTAAATTGATACAGTATATATTGAAATTCTTCTATTGTCTTCTATTGTTCTCATTTGTAAAAAAAAAAAAAAAAAAAAAAAAAAAGACAATATAATTACAGCAATAAGTGATATTATCAATGTTTCAATAAAAATACATTTGAAAAAAAAAAAAAAAAAGATTTTTGCCTTGGCAGCATTGGTGCAGAGATAAATCTGCAACTTTTAGAGAGTAGATTGCAGCAGAACCTGACACATAACAGTTTAAACAGACAAGATAATAGACAGTAGACTCTGCATACATACATACATACATACATACATACATTCTCTCTCTTTGCGCGTTCAAGCGGCACGACACACCGCACGGTTAATGCAATTCCCAGTAGGGTTTCTCCTGCTCTAAATCCTCCGTTTCCATTTCCACGTTTCTAAATGGTGCTGAAAGGTCAGGGGAGTTTCTCCAGCAGAGTGTGACCGAGCGCGCGGCGAGCTTCTCCAGACGTTACCCTGCGTCTTCCTACAGCAGCCGCGCAGGGAAGGAGAGCCCATTAAAGGGAACAGGAGAGTGGTTTCGTGGCTTTTTAAACATCGCTAAAAGCAGGAGCTGGTTCTTTTCCGTTTTGTAATGCGGCCGGTTACATCGTTAATGGCGGCTTATGTCACAGTTCGGAGGTGATTAAGCGATTTGTCACTTCGGGAAGCCAGAGACAGGTCAGCGGGTACGAACGCCTTATGCAACGAGTCATATCGCCCTAATTAGCCTGACCCAGGAAGTAAATGTCATCGGTACGTCACTCAATCAATCACCCACCTGTCAGCTCTTTGTGTGTGTGTGTGTCTGTGCGTGTATTCATGTGTGTTTGCCTGTGTTTGTACCCGCAGTACCCTCACTTTCTGAAGAGGGACGCCAACAAGCTTCAGATCATGCTGCAGCGCCGCAAGCGCTACAAGAACCGCACCATCCTGGGCTACAAGACCCTCGCCCTGGGCCTCATCAACATGGCCGAGGTATCGAACCGTGATTCAGTCTCACACTGTTAGATATCATCAACGTGTGATGTGATGTTGAAGTGTTGTAATTTGCTACATTGGCGTACCCACTTTCCCTCAACCTGCCCCGTCTCCTTCCACTTCAGTTAGTGATTTCCTGCATTTCCCAGAATGCCTTTCGACAACCCCCAGATAATAGGCATAAATTTGTGGAATTCAGTGTATGTAGGTGGAGAGAGAAATAGCGATAGCATGGTGACAGCAAGAGAGCGGGTTTTTCCAGTCGAGAAAAAGGTATAGTCACTCCAAAATGCAACATGTCTTGTGGCTGCATTGCATTCTGGGCTATTGAGGCTACTGTCAGTGGATAAATTGGTCTCTCTGCCCCTTCTACGATGGATTGTCTCCCTGTTTCTCCCTCTAACTCTGCAGATAATCCTGAATCTTTAACTCCAATTTACAGTAGAGGCCTTAGGAAGTTGTTGCAGGCAGAGGGAAGATCACATACATGCACACAATTCACTTCTCATCCACTTTGCCAGCCAAATGTCCCAGCAGATCTGGGGAGTTGACCCGGCTAAGTCCCGGTCACAGGCTCATTTCCCTATCCATCAGGCCTCTGCCTCCCTCTTCTATCCAATCTCAGTTTAACTAAGTGTCATACAGTGTCATCTTATGTGCCAACTGAATTTCATCCTGGATTGCGGTGTGTTCTCCTCCCAAGTGTATACCTATAATGTTGTTTCTGCCTTTCATTCAAATGCATTCTTCTCTTTTCACTCTCAAATTTGTATTCATAGCGGTGCCTCTCAAAACTTGAATCCTTTATATCCAGTGCTAACCTTCACTTTTAACCTTCATCTAAACTCAATTCAACCAAGTGCACTTTAAAATCAAACTTGGATTTTGATCTTGGACCTGTCTTTCCATTCCTGGCCACCATAAATGTCACCATAAATCAAACTTTCAATTACATTTCGGCTGCTTCTGCCAAAAGGTCCCAGTGTTCTCTCTCAGTATGAAGTCCTGATAAAAGGGTTTTGTTATTTATGGTGTGTGTGTGTGTGTGTGTGTGTGTGTGTGTGTGTGTGTGTGCGTGCGTGAGCGTGTGTGTGTGAACACAATAGGATGCCCCTTTGTACTTTACAGATGCCTGGTGGCTTTGTTAGACTCTGTTAAGTCAAGTCACATTTATTTATAAAGCACCTTGAACAAACAGGTTCGTCACAAAACGCTTTACAGAGAGAAAGAGACATAAACACAGACATAAACAAGGAAGGAATAGGTTTGACCCGTCTGGTCCTTTTTGGCCGGCGTGACATTTAGACTCTCGACATTTAGCTGACGCTCTTATCCAGAGCAAATTAAAGCAACAGCTGAATAAGCTGATACATGAATAAGAAAAATGTTCCTGTGACCCTAGAATGATAAAACTCAGATTTTCAGCTACATTTTGGCCTCTACTACCTAAAGCTCCTGTATGAAATACTGATATAAAAGCTTCTTTACACTTTGGTGTCTCCTGTTGGCTTTCTAAGTCTGTCTCTGCATGTAAAATCAAGTCAAAATCTATTTTTGAAGCTCTTTTCACAGACAGGTTTGCTCAAAGTGCTTTGCAGAGAGCAAACGTCAGACTCAAACGCTTGATCGGTTCGACCAGTCATTTCCTTCACAGCCGCTGTAAAAGTCACTTCAGAAGGAAACGTTGGTACATTTTGGCATATTCTGCCCGGAGCTCCCTGTGTCTCTCTCTGTGATAAAAGAGCTGAAGTTCTGTAGCTACGGATACTAATGGAGAGACATGGCTAAGGAGGAAAAATCAGGGGAAATTTTGGGGGATTTTGGGGCAGAGCGTAACGGGTTGGACCCGAACTAACAAGGAAAGAGAAAGGCAGTGAAATGAATCGTGCCTAATCTGGAGCTGTCACAAATGACAGATTCTCCAAAATAAATAAATTCCAGTCACTGGGATGCAATCGTCTCGTCTAAGGAAAAGGAAACAGAAATTGAACTATGTTGCCACTCGTGTTACCTTTGAAAGTTGTGACGTTTTATATGATCGGAGGGGAATTGTTTAGAAATCCTGTGATGGTATTGGTTGGAATTCTTATGTCAGATATGCTGTTTTCCATGAAGTAAAGGGATCTTGATATGAAGATATGAACAAATACTGTCAAATAGGTGTGTGATTTCGTCGCTGTTGGGTGAAAACCTCATAACTCCAATTCAGGGGATTTTCATGTTTTCACTCCAATTGAAGATCTTCATCTCTTGGGCTGATGAAACCCTTTTTGAAAACCGTTTGGATAATCTGAAAAATGCACGGCCGTCAAGCTGAAAACAAGGCTGTCAACTTTTCAGGAACGAAGAAAAAAAACCAGTTTGGAGATATGATGCTTTCACCCGACAGCAGCGATATGGAGAATTGGCTAACAGGATGATTTTTCATTCTATTGTGTGTCTATTTGGCGTCTTTGCTAGGCTGCTGTGATTTTTGCCACGTCGAATTAGCATATTTTCTTTTCTGACTGTAAAATGGGGAACATTAGTAGCTCTGGGATGCATCAGAGGCATTAGAGAGCGGCTGGCATCATTACTGGCAGGTTAGCTGAACCTCAGCCAGGCATGTGAACAGTGTGTTTCTCTTAACTGCTGCCTGGTGGCTCTCCGAGTCTCCCTAATAAGCTGCGCAGACTTCATTAACTCTCCGAGTGTGACCAGACTACTGAGAGAGACAGGATATCACACACACACACACAAGAATACACACACACACACACACACACACCAGGCATGATGCTGCGGTGTCCTACAGCCGCAGAGGGAGCAGCAGTTTGGAAGTACAGTCGTTTTTTTATCACACTTCCTTTCTGTTTGTCTGTGACTGTCGTTTGGTTTTGTTATTCCCTGACTGCTGTTTTAGTTTGTCATCTTATCCTCTTTTCTTCCTCCTTTTCTCCTTGTTTCCATTATCACCCTCTTCTCAATATCTCCTCCCTGCCAGCTCTCTCCCTGTCCTCATTTCTTCTCTCGCTCCTGTCCAGCCTGTCTCTCTCTCTCTCTGTCTACCTGTGTTTCAGCCTGTCTGTCTCGGTTTCGGTCTTTCTCTCGCTCCTTCCTCCTACCCTCTCTGGCTTATTTCACACATCACCCCTCCTCTTCCCCTCCTCTTCTCCTCCTCCTCCTCTTCCCCTGCACCACTTTTTCTGTTCCCTTCCTTCCCCTCCATCCCTCAACCTCCACATCTCAACGTCTTGTCTCTATTTTATTAAAAGGAAAAGCTTACTATGAAGACACGCGCCCTTGCTTTAGGTTTAAAGTTCTGTGTATTGTCCAAACTGCACAGTTGGGAAAAGGGTTGGGAAAAAATGAAGTAAATAAAAAAAATGGGTTGAAATCTGTACCTCTATTAGGGCTGCAACTAACGATTATTTTCATTGTCGATTAATCTGTCGATTATTTTCTTGATTAATCGATTAGTTGTTTGGTCTCTAAAATGTCAGAAAATGTGGATCAGTGTTTCCCAAAGCCCAAGATGACGTCCTCAAATGTCTTGTTTTGTCCACAACCCAAAGATATTCAGTTTACTGTCATAGAGGAGTAAAGAAACCAGAAAATATTCACATTTAAGAAGCTGGAATCAGAGAATTTTGACTTATTTTTCTTAAAAAATTACTCAAACCGATTAATCGATTATCAAAATAGTTGGCGATTAATTTAATAGTTGACAACTAATCGATTAATCGTTGCAGCTCTAACCTCTATCATTTAAAAGCAAGTTGGAATTGATAAAAATGAAATAAAATGCCTCTATTCATTCTCAATAAAGATATTTTATATATACAAGTCACATTTTTATATTTTTACATGTCAGAAGGATACTATTCCCATATGGATACATTTACCTGACAAACATTTTGATATTGAATAGTTGCACCAACGTTGAAAACCCATGTAAATATAGTGCAAAGATCAAATTTGAGTTGAATTGTCCATAGCTGCTTCTTGCATCATTTTGCGAAATTGAGACCTAAATATCATTCTGATATAAGTTTAAAACAGTTTCTAAAGCTGTTTTAATATAAATTTTTACTGTGCCATACTATGAATATGTGAAGATTTTCTGCAAGTTTGGGTTGACATTGAACCTCTTGCATGTCGTCTTCGGTCTAATCCTTGCTAGGTTACTTCACCTCCTTGTTCCCTAATCTGATGTAATCTAATTTAATGTAACCTAACCTAACCTAGTCTAATTCTGACCCCTTCCAGGTGATGCAGCACCCCAGCGAGGGGGCGCAGGTCCTGGGGCTCCACAGCCAGCTGAAGGATGCCTCGGTGCCCGTCGCTGAGGTCAGAGTCTACTCCCTGTCCAGCCAGCCCATCGACCACGAGGGCCCCAAGGCCAAGATGTCTGGTGAGGACAGGGAGGGACTGTGGTGTGTGTGTGTGTGTGTGTGTGTGTGAGAGAGAGTGAGTGTGTGAATGGCAGAGGCAAGGTGTCGATGGGTTGTGTGGGTTGTGAAATACAGCAGGCGGGCTTGTCAACATGGCACAATGCTAGACTTCAAATGGGAAAATCGATCACTGAAGCTTTTCATTTTCATCAAGTACTAGTCTAGTCTACAGCTGTTACATCTGAAACTGTGGTGAACTGTGGTGGTTCTGATATAACTTCTAGATATTAAAATAACAAATAGGGCTGGGCGATAATTCAATATCATCGTTTATCGTCTTTCAGTGGAATCATATCGTGATGACATGAAGATATTTTGATATCGTGACACACATTTCTGCTGTCTGAATTGATGATGACAAGCCAATTTTACTTAAAAACTCATAAAATGAGGTATGGTAGGAATATTATTTGAATATTTCTGTTTTGTTTGACATCACACCTAACATTACCATTCGGTTCAATGAGATGAACATTAATTTGATTTATTAACGTGATTTTGCATACATTAACCATATCATGATATACAGTATATTGATATCGAGAAAAATCCTTATGATTATCATGATATTGATTTCAACCATATCGCCCAGCCCTAATAACAAGCCAACGTCCATCAAATCTCTTCTCAGAATCATCCTTCACACTGCTTGAGCTGCAATTGTACTTATAGGTTACCGTAATAAAGCAAATATATGGATTTTGAATTACCGTAATGACAGCGATAAGCACAAATCTTTCAGTTTTAACATTATCATTTAAAATGATAACAGTGAAACAATTGAATAAAAAATACAGCTTTTGAAATGTGTTTCTTTGGGCCGTGTTTCTGTTCTTATCTAATAACAGTTTCCATCTTATTCTGTCTGTCTCTCCTTCTGTGTCTGTTGCTCTCTCTGTCTGTCTTCCACTGTCCTTTCTCTCCCCATCCCTCCCTCTTCCTCTCTCTCTGTCTTCCCTCTCTGTCTCTGCAGATCGCTCTCCAGACATCGACAACTACTCTGAGGAAGAGGAAGAGAGCTACTCGTCAGAGCAGGAAGGCAGCGACGACCCCATCCATGGACAGGTGTGTTTGCATGAGGGCTGCAGCAGACGATTATTCTGATAGTCGATTATTCTGATGGTTATTCTAGCGATAAATTGATTTGTCGGCTTGAGAAGAACCGTACAAAAAACCGTACAAAACTGCAACTACTACTACTGCTTTTTAGCCAACATTAGCTCTTTTGTTTAAATATTGAGGACATTTTTGAAGCTGTCATGAAAAAATATTGCCTCTAAAGTTATTTTACACTTTAAGCACCAATGCTACTACTGTGCTAACATAACAGATTTACACTTTCTGTGAAGATGAAGTAAGGCCATTTGCCTTCAAAATAAAAGCGTACAATTTTTATAGAGCTCTGATTCTGTAGCCTTTAGGAACTCGTGTACCATAGCGGTGGATAGCTGTGGATTTGTTGAGTCTAACAGTTCTATATTCATTTAGTACAGATTCCTCCTTACTTATATTCTTTATTTTCATTCTGGAATGTTGTATTACTCTGACAACGCTGCAACATGTGGGTTTTATTTTGAAGCTTCTGTCTTGGATGTCCTATATTTTATTCTGGCTGGATTGAAAAAAGTCAAGCAAGCTCATACTGCTGTAGTAACTAGCAAAGTCGATCAGTGAGCATGTTATTACATTCCTACTACATTCTTTGATGTTCCCACACTTTACTTTAGTCTTTGTTTTGAAGACTTGCTTGAGTATTTAATGACAAATCACCAATGGGAAATACTTAATTGCTGATTTATTTTATGGTTAATAATGTTAAATAACAGGAACGATGGGAGAGAAAATGGATGAGATGAATTTGAACTTGAGACATCATGAGTTCATGATGAGGAATGCGACTTTAGCTCACTGAGCCACCAGGGCTTCCTGTGTTTGGTTTTCTTCTCTCTCTCTCTCTCTCTCTCTCTCTCTCTCTCTCTCTCTCTCTCTCTCTCTCTCGGCGCCCGGGGGAACGCAAAGAGAGTCGGGCGCCGTCGTCGGTGTGAGGGATCGGGAGGGATGGAGAGAGAGAGTGAAAGGAGCAAACAGACAGCGAGGAGAGATAAGAAGGGAGCGACAAGGCTTTGGAGGACGGATGAATAGATTGAAAAGAGGGATGGAGGAAAGCCGGGTGTGTGTGTGGAGGGGGGGGGGGGTGACTGCAGAACTGGAGCAGCGAGACGTGAAAGGATAGAGGGGAAGAAAGAAAATGGTTGTGGTTGGTGACGGGTAGGGGTGTGTGTGTGTGTGTGTGTGTGTGTGTGTTCAGGCCCAAGCTCAAAACAGTGTTTGACATGCCCCTCTCTTTCCTTTCTCTCTCAGTATCTGTTTGATGAAGAGGAGGAGGTGAGGAAGAAGAAGCCGAGGCGTAAGCTCACCTCCAACGCCGCGATCACCAGAGTAAGAAAAGCGCCTCCCCAGACACACAAACCACTTAAACGCTAACCCACCCCCCCTCCCTCACTTCCCTCCTCTTAGACTTGTTTTTTTTTATTTGTTTGTATCCTCTGTAATGCAGTTTGCAGCAAACCTGCTTTGTGAAAAGGTCTTTATAAATATCTTAGATTTGACTTGACTCCTCACCCCTCCCTCTTCTTCTCTCACCTCAGTCAACCTCTCCTTCCCTCTCTCCTCATCTGCTCTCTCTCTCCCTCCCTCCCTCCCTCCCTTTCCAGTTGTTGATTTTGCTGTAAATCCGTTTTCTCCCTCTTTTTTCTCGATTATATGTAATTTAGGCCAATTTCCCGAGAGGAAAACATTGAGGCGACTTACCCCAAGCACCCACACAAACAAAATGGATGGACACACACACACACACACACACACACACACAAACACACTCAGCAGTCACACAGATTAACACACAAACTTGTCAGCAACCCTGTAAATTACAGTGCAGCAATTTGCGACAAGGGCTGTGTATCTGGAGTATATGAATCTTCACTGTGTGTGTGTGTGTGTGTGTGTGTGTGTGTGTGTGTATTGCAAGTATGCGGCCGCTGGATTGTGTGTGTGTGTGTATCGATGTTGGTATTATCGGAATGCTGTGTGTATGAGACTACTGTGTGTGTGTGTGTGTTGTGTGTGTGTGTGTGTGTGTGTGTGTGTGTGTGCAACAGCAGGGGTTTGTCTGAGCAGGTTATTAATGGGCCGCTCCTGTGGAGGTCCCAGTGGGACTGTCACCACTGCCCCCCAACACCACCGCCTGTGGACAGCACACACACACACACACACACACACACACACACACATATACATACACACACAATAACCATAATCTCTGCACTGCTGCAATTGGAGCACACACACACACATATACTGAACACAAACACAAGCCATAATCACAGCCTCCCTTCCCCGCCCAGTACTGCAGTTGCAACACACATGTGCGCATACACACACACACACACACACACACTCACACACACACATGGACATTTACATCCCCAGAGCACGGCGTGAACTCCCAACTTCTGTTCTTTCTAGCAGCATCAAATTAGGACACAGCCTCCATACTATTACAGATTACTCTCTAGAACCAGGCGAACATCCACTTTGTTACTGAGCAAAGTTTGGGAGGGGAGACTCTGCTTCTCTCCACACTTTCACCCGCTGGCTCCCAAACCTTTTTCCTACTCTGACAGGGAACGTGGTGACATCCCATCATATTCCACCATGTTTCACCAAATTAACACCCAGCAAACGGCAAATGCCAGCAAAATTTGTCTTTGGCGGATAAATCAAACAGTGTCACTTGCCACACTGGCCTGTAAGTTTTTGAGACAATAACATTTGAATATCTTGGTTATATGCAGTCTTTGGTGTTTGCCTGTTCTCAGACGTTGTCCCTGCTGGCCACCAAATGATTTTGGGTCTGTATATTCACCATTTTCTTCCCTTTTTAACTGCTTGGTAAATAAACCTTCCTTTGTACTAATTCAACCAACCATGTGTGATGGGAGGTTCCCACTCGATAACCTCGACAACACATCCGCCCTCGCCACATCCCCCCTTTCCTGTAACAGCCAAGCCAGATTATTTTTGCGAGATACAATCATATCCCATCCTGTGTGTCGGTGCGTGAAGACACTCTGGCAAAGAAGCGTCTTGTGTCCTGCTGCATGGATACTGCTGTTGCTAGCGGTGACACAGATGATGCTGATCGTACTGACAGTCCAATATAGAGATGTAGGTCTGGACGCTGTTTTCCATTAACTGCTGTTGTTTTGAGTCATCAAGCGTGGAAAGGGAACTCGGCAGTTTCAGCTATATCCTGTTCTTGTCTTCTTGCCCTGCCCCTCCCTCACACACACACACACACACACACACACAGATATGGATGTCCATCCCCCGAGTGTCTCATGTTGCCCTCTCTCCTTCTATTTTCTTTCCTTTCCAGCAACCCAACATCAAGCAGAAGTTTGTGGCCTTGCTGAAGAGGTTTAAAGTGACTGATGAGGTAAGCACCACATCTCTACTTTCTTCCCCCTCCTGATACCACTTCTGTCACACATCCCCTTTTTTTCACTCTTTGAGCAGGGTGCAGAGTGTGTCATCACTTCAAAGGTGTTATTGAAGTCGACGTGTATTTCAGTTTGATTTTTGAGAGATAGAGAGAGAAATGTGTGGGAGAGATTTGGCAACACAACAGAGATTCATCTGGCACCCCAAAAAACAAAAACACCAAACAGTGTAGATTAAAATAGAATATGTGTGTGTGTTTGATGCGTTAATGTGCTTTTGGAATGATTCCATATCCCAAAATGTGTGTGTGTGTGTGTTGGTTCCCACTCCCTCTTCTGCATCTGTGACTGTGTGTGTGTGTGTGTGTGTGTGTGTGTGTGTGTGTGTGTGTGTGTGAGTGTGTCAGTATGTGTGGGTTTCTCATTGTGTATGTTGTCGTCTGTCTAGCACTGTCCATTTGTGTTTATGTGTACCACTGTGTGTCTTTCCTAACCTGGAATTATTTTAGTTCCAAAAATGTGTGTGTGTGTGTGTGTGTGTGTGTGTGTGTGTGTGTGTTTGTGCTCACTTTGTGCTTTTGTGGTCCTGTGTATCATCCTTCCATGCCAAAACACACACACTCATGGTAGTGGAAGTTGCTTTTTATGAAAGCGTCCGCCAAATAGCATCCTCTATATTAGGTTTATGATATTTTTTAGACATTATATATTAGGTTTATGCTTTTTCTGTATTCCAGTGTGTGCTTTTATGATTTTCCACTTTGAGAATAAATGTGCTACCACTGGTACTATTACTACTATTATTATTACTTGTACCACTACTACTTTTATTATTTCTCCTATTGCCTCTTGTATTACTACTACTACTTCTAGACTAGTAATATTGCTAGGATTAATACTACTATTAATACTACTATACTACTATTAAGAATTCCATTCTTTAGCCCATTTGCTCAAGTAAACCAATTTTTGGTTCCAGGCACATAAACGTCATAACTGGGTTAGAATAACCCGGTTAAGCTCATACTCTGATGATGAGAAACCTGGTTAAGATGTCTGGCTTGCTGCGATATGAAATGGGTTACTGTGGCATGTAAACATCTCACTGCTTTCCCTTATGGTTTTCGCTGTCTGCCCAAACTCAGACTTGCACAGCGTTATCGGTGCATTTTGATGACAGCGAAAAGATGGCGGCAAGCAGTATGTGCTATTGGATCATCATTTCTTTCCCTGTATTGGGATTATTTCGTACATTGTCACTGCCAGACTGTTCTAGCTGTGAACGGGACACCACTAATAGACTCAGTTTGCAGGGTATCAAAGGTTCAAGTAAACAGTTTCACCTGAACACGACCTAAACTGGAGTATGGCCAATATCCGGGTTACTCTGAGCATGTAAATGTGGTCACCGTGTCTCCCTCCCTTCCTCACCTCGTCTCCTCCGCCTCCCCCAGGTGGGTTTCGGCCTGGAGCACGTGTCCCGGGAGCAGATCCAGGAGGTGGAGGAGGACCTGGACGAGCTGTACGACAGCCTGGAGATGTACAACCCCAGCGACAGCGGGCCGGAGATGGAGGAGACGGACAGCATCCTCAGCACGCCCAAGCCCAAGCTAAGGTAGCAGCGCAAATGAATGAGTATACGCAGACACAGGCATACTATAACCATACACACACCGCACACACACCTGGTAACACACGCAAGCACCCATACATCGACCCAGACATCCCCACCCCACACACACACACACAGAGATACAGTACACACAGATATAAACGCACAGTACACACACGCAGATCAACACTTTCCTTCACACCTTCACATCACAAACTCTACAATACACTTGACAATGCCGCAGTGAGAAAGACAGACACTGATGAGACACACTTGGTGCCCATCGCCAGTTCAGTGCCCCCTCTGTTGGTGAAAAGGAGCCATTGCAGTCATAGGTTTCATGGTGTATATCAACCAGAATTGGGTCAATTCGCTTTGAGTTCAATCCAGTCAAAATGTAAATTAAAATTTCAGTGCGCATAAAAATAGCAGAGGCATCAATCCCAATAATGTCTTCACTGCCTGGATTTTGAATTGGGAAGAAAATAAGCTTCCTGAATTGAAGTGATGGTGAATCAGCCCCAATATCACAGCCGAGGGTTACCATGAGCCTAATAACTGCCTTAAAAAGAGGTGGATACTGTTAGTTAGTTAGTTAGTAGGTAAATGTGAGCAGAGGTTTCTAGCCTTCCCTTATTTAGTCCAAATATTTAAAATGTATCATAAAACCTATTTTTATTCATTGGCTTTCCATTGTCTGATATGTTCTTTTATGTTTTCAACCTTGCTCTTGTTTCCATTATGTCTCAATTTTTGCTGTTGGTGTTCAGTGCTCTGCCTCTGTTTTTCCTCGTTCTATTACCATCCTGTCTTATGAAGCTCTTTGCACACACTCTTTAAAGCTCTAATCCTCTCCCTGTCTCTCTCTCTCTTCCTCAAAATCTGCGTCTTGTGTGTGTCCAGGCCGTTCTTTGAGGGGATGTCCCAGTCCAGTTCCCAGACGGAGATCGGCAGTCTGAACAGCAAAGGCAGTTTGGGCCGGGACACCTTCAGTCCAGTGAGTAACTCCAAGCCAGGCAGGAAGCAGCCGCGTCAGCAGGAATTTCACTCATGTGGCGTTGGAGAGAACCTGAACAATTTGTGGTGGTTTTTGTTGGGCGCAGTAAATCTTTATTGTCCCCAAAGGGCAATTGGCTTTACAACCAGTCGTCATTAAAAACAATGTACAAAGGACACACACACATATATAACTGGTGCAATACACATACTTGAGTGCATAAAGTCCAGGAGCCGGTATACAGTGACAGCGTCAAGCCGTTAAAACCCATGAAAGATTTTCTCATAATGAATTATTGCTGAATGAGTTTTCATAACGACCATCTTTTCTATGCTCTAAAGCCTTTGTGAGCTGCTGCTGCTCTAACTGCATTTTTCAACGGGGTGCTTCTGATGTATAACTCATCAGTCTAGCACCAGTGATTTCTTTGGGAAACGAGCTTGAGGCTTCAAAAAACTGGACCAATCAGTTTGATTTTTGTCACAGATTCAGTCAACTAGTAGAAGTTTGTTTTGAGATGATGAGCTTTTATTATTATTTTTTTATCTCTGCATCTTTCTATCCCTTAGCTTCTACACTGCCAGTCAGAAGTTTGGACACACCACATTTTTCTTTATTTGTACTATTTTTTGCATTTTAGAATAACAATAAAGACATCAAAACTATGAAATAACACAGATGGAATTATGCAGTGACCAAAAAAGTGTTAAACAAATCAAAACTATCTTATATTTTAGATTCTTTAAAGTAGCCACTCTTTGCCTTGATGGAAAGGCAAAGGCTTTGGAAAGAAATTCAAACAGGCATCAACTTCACTATTTATATTTGTCTAAGAAACACATTTCAAAGCATTTAAGCATAAGCCTTCAGATCAAAATGGCTTTAAGAGAATGAAAAACATGGTACATTCAATCAGGTGTGTCCAAATTTTTAACTGGTAGTGCGTTTTAGCACTTTGCAAATAAATACATTAATTTAACATCTTTAATGCATCATGGGGAATATTGCTCTCATCCTGCAGTTCCCTTCTCTGTCTTTTCTCATTGAAGCGGCTTCCAGACAGTTTTATGCGAACTCAGATTGAAGTTGGAAATATTGTGTGATTCTAAATGATTCTTTATCTAAAGCCCTTATGAATTGTGTGGCAAAGTGCAAATATAATATTTCAGAAATGTTTCAAGCTAACATTTCCTTAACAAGACAGAAATCTAATCTCCGGTCATTGTGTGTATAACCCTGCCAAGCTGAATGTGTTTCACAGGCGGCCCGTCTGCAGCTTACAAAAGCCATTAGCTGTAGTTTCTCCTCTCACAATAATATTGAAATCATTTTAAAGTGGTTAGGGATTTTTTGAACCCCTAGTGTTTTGACTCCTTTACAGACTTTATGAGCACGAAGTGAAATGAAACGCTGTGCCTTGTCTATAAAGTTTCAACCAAAAATCCCACAGAAAATGACAGAAATGCCCACAGATGCCATTACAGCCTGGTAATTGCCTTTGTTGCCTTGTTATGCACTGCTGTAATTTTAGCTTGATTATGTTTTTTCCTGGCATTGTGTCCCTAATGACTGCTGCTCCTGTGTTTATTGATGTCATGGCAGTCATTTCAGATTGATTTGGGATTCTTTGTGCGCTGATCGCTGTTCCTCTGTGTTCCCAGCAGGGGGAGCAGCCTCCTCTAGAGAAGATGAAACCCTCCCGCAGCCGCAACCTGGAGGAGGCCCTGTCTGAGACTGACACACTGGTACCGCTCTGCCTTTGTCTGTGTGTGTGTGTGTGTGTGTGTGTGTATGTGTGAGAGAGAGAGAGAGAGAGAGTGTGTGTGTGTTTTGTGTGCGTTTGTGTGTGTATGTGTGAGAGAGAGTTAATGGAGAGTCGGGATCTTTGTTCAAATCGCTCCAAGGGGGGTACATTGCCATCTGTGATGAGAGAGAGGGAGAGGGAGAGAGAGACAGAGAGAGAGAGAGAGAGAGAGAGAGAGAGAGAGAGATTGAGAGAGAGAGGGAGAGAGAGAGAGAGAGAGAGAGAGAGAGACATTGAAAGAGAGAGGGAGAGAGAGAAACATATAGAGTGATGGAGTGTGGGGGAAGGTGACAATAGTGTATCCAGTGTCTCCCTTGAGTCTGTCTTTGTGACTGTGTATGCATTTGTGTGTGTGTGTGTGTGTGTGTGTGTGTGTGTGTAGGAGCTAACAGACCAGGAGTTGTTTGCTGAGGTGGGCCCCTGCATCACGGTGTCGGTGGCAGAGAAACCCCGTACGCCCATGAAGAGCAGCAAGAGTGAATGCCAGACCATGCCGTCTCCTAGGTGATAAAAACAATTGTCTCCATCTGTCTCCAATTGTCTCCAGTACTGTGACTTTCTGTAGGTGGCGCTCTTTTCTCTGTCTGCTCAGCCATGGTGGCTATCGCTGCTCATGATAACTACCCAGTTCCTCTTCTGGCTGGATCACTATCGTGTTATATCACCCGTCATTAGGGAGGAGCAAAAACAGACATTAAAGGAGTAAAAACAAAAGACAAAAGTAAACAGACATTTATTCGTATGAAAATGTTGAATATTATTACTTTAAATATATTTTTCTACCGCATCACTCTAACATGCCATACCACTCTGGCACACAACAGTCTTCCATAAGTCTTTTCCATAATGCTTCTCATTAAAATATATTATACATTCATACTGAGCTTTGAAACAACTTATGTCTTATTGTAAGCTGGAGAAAATGCAGCATCATACATGCCTCCACTCCTTCCTCTCATGGATTTACACTAATCGCACCTTGTGACTTGGAACTAGAGATTTCTTGGGGATTTGACTGCATAGACATACACATATAATATAATTAACAGCCTCACGAACAAGACGAGATCTCATCTCAGCTCATAAAGTCTCATCTGACTGCGTGCGTACCGAGCCAGACCATTAAAATTGTGCTGTAAATGTCAAAACTGCGCGGGAGCCAGTCGGAAAGTCAACCGTGGCTTTTTCCCCGGTTCTTATGAAGTTGACCTTTTGGAGATACATAAATGCATTTGAGCAGGTCGGTAATGTTTCTGACCCCCCCCCCCCCCCCCCCCCGCTTTCCCCCAGGCTGGACGGAGGCCACACCCCCAGACAGAAGCGCAGCAGCACTCCCATGAAGGAGAGACAGCTGTCCAAGCCGCTGAGCGAACGGACCAACAGCTCCGACTCGGAGAGATCCCCGGAGCTCGGCCACAGCACGCCGGTAAGGGACAGAAACATGATGTGGCCACTTCCCTTTCAGCTGGAGTTAGCATCTTGATAATGAAGAGAATCCACTTTTTGGACTGACTGAAATGGAAGTGAATTGACCCAAACACACACACACACACTCACACACTCACTCACACACACAGAGTTCCTATAGCTGAAACATCAATACCAGGCTCAACGCCCTTCCAGTCCACTCAGATTAAATGAAGATTGAAATCACAGTTAGTGTTATAATGACAGAGCTTTCATTATCAATAATGAAGAAAATCCACTCTCTGCTAAAGCCGAACAATATGGGCAGAAAATCTAATTGCAATTATTTGACAGAATATCGCAATTGCGCTTTAAACTGCGATTCATATCATCACAGGTTTTTCTTGTCATACTTTTTTTAAGAACTTCGAAATTGTTTAAGGTAAAGTGATGGAAAAAAAATAGATGTCAGTGTTCAGGATTTACTGACTTTGAGTCTGGTGAATGTTTTTCACCAATATTGAAGCAAAGATTACCTGCAGCTCTAAAAGAAGAAATTCAGAAAGCCATTTTGGACGAAACTGTCTCTTAAGCAATTAATTGCAGCCTCTGCGATTTGGAAATTGCAGAAGTTCATATTGCGATTTCGTTTTTTTTTTGTTGTTTTTTTCAATTAATTGTTCAGCTCTACTTCCTGCGTTGATTGCATTGACACACCCACACAACCATACACACACACACACACACACACATAGACACATAGTTTCTACAGCACAAGACCTTACAGCTATCACAAGTTGTAGCATCATTGTAGCCCAGCCTAAGGAAAGAAATCAGCATATCACTGAATTCCCACTGAGCGCATTACACTTTAGAAAAACCGCCTCCTTTGTTCTTTGTCTTTCTCTTCCCACTCGCTCCCCGTCTCTTATTCTAAGTAAAGAACATACATCCTGATAATCTATGACTGGCCCGGAGCGCGGGAATGAATTATGTATGCCGCGATGAGTCATCTGAAAAGTAAATGTGTCGCTGTAAGGGGGTTTATGTACTCAGTGTGTGTGTGTGTGTGTGTGTGTGTAGGTCCTGAGGAAGGTGGTGTATGACCAGCTGAACCAGATCTTGCTGTCTGACTCCGCGCTCCCAGAAAGCCTAATCTTGGTTAACGGCACTGACTGGCAGGGGCAGGTAAGGGTGTGTGTGTGTGTGTGTGTGTGTGTGTGTGTGTGTGTGTGTGTGTGTCACTGTAAAAGTTACCCCGTGTATAAAAACCTCCCTTTGGTGGACGCTTTTATCCAAAGCACCTTCCCATATAAAGACTGCACACATTTTAAGCATTTGAGGCCCCAGAGGGAATCAAACCCCTTATTCTGTGTGTGTGTGTGTGTGTGTGTGTGTGTGTGTGTGTGTGTGTGTGTGTTGCAGTACGTGGCGGAGCAGCTGCAGGTGCAGAGACACCCGGTGGTGTGCACGTGTTCGGGGGCAGAGATCCAGGCTGTGCTGTCTGCTGTGCTCACGCGTATCCAGAAGTTGTGAGTGATTCTAAATTGTTAATACTCACACACACACGCACACACACACACACACACACACACACACACACACACACACACACACACTGCGAATTATAGCGTCCCTCGGTTTGCAGAATGACTCATCTTCTAAGCCTTTTTTTTCTCCTCCACTAAGCCTTATTTCTCTCCGTTTGCTAACCTCTGCTTGACCCCGCTCCTCGCATCTTCTCTTCCTCCACATCTCTCCCTCCTCCTCTTCCTCGCTCTTCACCCTGTGTGTCTCCAACCTCACTCCTGTTTATGCCAAACAATGCTTTGCGTCTGTTCCCACTCCCTCCCTCTCTCCCTCTACCTCTCCCTCTTTCTCCCTTCACACTCTTTACTCTCTCTCCTTCCCTCTCCCTCCTCTCTCATCCCATTTCCGTCCCTGCCGCCTTCGGCTTTCTTTATCTTTTTCCATCCCTTCTCCCTCTCCCTCTGCCTCTCCCTCCTTTCTCTCCCTCCCTCCATCCCTCTCTCTCTGTCTCTCTCTCTAGCTGTAACTGTAACTCTTAATCTTGTTAATAAATTTTAACTAGTATATTTGATTAAGCCTCAGTCCATGGGTGGGGGAAAAATTGATTGTGTTCAGTCCCCTGCTTCTCCTCCAAACACACACATTCACTGTACTATTGACATCTCTCCCTCTCTACCTCCCTCTCTCTCTCACTCTCTCTCTCCCTCTCTCTCTCTCTAGCTGTAACTGTAACTCGTCCATGCCCAGAGCGGTGAAGGTGGCGGCGGTGGGCAGCCAGAGTTACCTGGGCGCCATCCTGCAGTTCTTCGTCACCCAGCTGGCCAACAAGACGTCCGATTGGCTCAGCCACATGAGGTTCCTGGTGGTGCCGCTGGGTAAGAGAGTTGCCACGGCCGCTGCCGCACACTGCTGTTGCCATGGTGATTAAGAAGCTCTCGTTGGCAGGCTCCGGATGCTGCAAGATTTTTCCGGGGGGACTAGACTGGGACGGGATGAGTCTCCGTTCGTCCCGCTGTCACACACAGGATCTCAGACACAGCTGATTGGATTTTGACAAAATGATGCATCTCATCAGTGTGTTTTGGTATTATTAAAATTACACTGATTGGCCCAAGGGGGGGGGGTGGTACTATTACAGGTCAAGAAAAGGTGACATATTTGCTACTGACTGGCCCAGAGGGGGACTGCATCATTTCTAAGGGATGAAATGTTTACTGTTGCCTTGTGTTTTTTTTAGTTGTTTCACTTTTAACCCTTTTCTTTCTTTCCTTCTGTCTTTTGTTTATTCTTTCTCTCTCTCTCTCTCTCTCTCTCTCTCTCTCTCTCTCTCTCTTTCTCCGTCCTGTAACAGGCTCTCACCCCGTTGCCAAGCACCTGGGCGCCCTCGACAACCGCTACAGTTCCTCTTTCCTGGACGGGGCGTGGAGAGACGTGTTCAGCCGCTCGGAGCCCCCGCAGACAGGTAACACCACTGACGCACAAAAGACAAAGAGACGCGAGCCTCTGTCTGTCACTCCTGAAGCGGGTTTCATCACTACTGCTACTAGAACCATTCAGATAGACACACACACAACACACTTGCCAGGTCCACGAGTGAATTCTCTCTTTCTCTCCTGTCGCCTCCAGACCAGCTGGATGTAGCAGGGAGAATCACCCAGTACATCAGCGGAGCCACAGTCACACACCAGCTACCCATCGCTGAGGCCATGCTCACCTGCAAACACAGGACGTGAGTGCATGCATGTAGACACCACACACACACACACACACACACACCAGACTATCTTACAAGTTGGCTTGCAAAGTGAAAACAGACACACACATAGTGCACCACATGCACACAGGTAATTACAGTACATTTATACACTTCTTTGGACCATTTCTAAACAACAAACAACATCTACTCCGTACTGTTACCACTGGAAAGAAAGTCGACCTAAATAATCCCTGTTCTTTCTCTCTCTCCCCAGGCGAGATGAAGACTCTTACCAGAAGTTCATTCCCTTTATTGGGGTAAGATGTTAGTAAGTGGCATGGGAGACGGATGCCAAAAACTCTGGATTGGCAGATGTAGTCGCCGCCCTGTGAAACATTTGTGAGACCAAATGGATTATTCATAAAGAATAAGAATAAGAACTAACATTACTTCATGTCTTTTCTTCCAGGTGGTGAAGGTCGGCCTTTTCTTCCAGGTGGTGAAGGTCGGCCTGATTGAGTCTGGTCCTTCTTCAACAGGTGAGCGTTTGACCTTACTAAACTGAAGTACACAAATTGTTTTAATGTTATTTTTAGCTGTTGATAATGTGCTAATGTTATTTCCTCTCTGTGGTTGTCAAGGAGATACGGAGGAGGGCGTGGCGGTGAGCTTGGCCGTCCCGTCCACGTCTCCCCCGTCCCACGGCTCCCCCACCGGGATGATCAAAGAGGCAGCTACGCCCCCCTCCTCCCCCTCCATGGGCAGCGTCCTGACGGTGCAGGGGTGAGACTGATCTGCACTCTTTTCTCTCCTTCTTTCCTCTCTCCTTTCTCTCTCATCTGACGCCATTTGCTTTGGTCTCTCCCCACTCTCTTTCCCTCCTCCACCTCCTCTTTTTCCTCTTCCTCTCCTCTCTGACCCCTTCAGGATCCCTGTCCTCGCATTATGGGATGAGTCAACTTTGTACATCACTCTCTTTCCTCTCTCTCTTTCATTTCCTTCCTTCCTCGCCCCTTTCCCCCTCCACCACACCCTCTGTTGACGGTATCATCAAAGTGCAGGGACGATTCTGCGACCAACTCCTTCCATACTTTTTCTCCATCCTCCACCTTCTTCTCTCCAGCTCCCTTTTTTATTTCTCTATCTTCTCCCCTACTTCCCCTTTATGGACAAATAGCAACTTTTGCATAGTGGTTCTGACATGGTCGGGTGTCGTCTTTGTCGGCTCTGTAAGTGAAATAGTTCCATATTTGGCTCCTGGCACCAGATTGTCAACCAGTTTAGGTAACAGGGATTCAGTTTAAGACCTGGTGAACTGTTGCTGCTGAATATGCTGCCACCATATTTTCAGCTGAGTTGGATTTTGCGCTGACTGCTGCAGTCCCTCTGTCAAGAGCCAGGCTGCGGCTCTGTCTATTCCAATCCTTCTTCTTCTATTTAAATCCACATGCCATCTGCACATATATACAGTACGCCTTCTGGAGGCGACGCTGAAGTGGAATTTCAGCTTGCAGAACACATTCAGTGAAAGTGTTGAACGCCTGTAAAATCACCACTGAATTCAGTCTTTTGCAACAGTTTTGAAGTTATTGTAGCAATTCTGTTCACTTATACATGGCAGGTGTTCAGTAGTGTTCAGATGCAGCAGAGACGGAAGTGAACAGAGTGAATGTGAAGCAGGGCGTTGCTGAAAAAGAGCTTGCCTGCTCAGCAAACCTTCCCTGTGTAAATAAAGGTTGAAAAGGAGCACGGCTGTCTTGAATAGACCAGAGCAGAACACAGGAGCAGCGAACAGAAAGACCATCTCAGGTTCTGCGTCTCCTTCTTGTTGGCTCCGCTGAAACCTTAGACTGCAGATAGCAACTAAATATCTGCCTAACCCACAGGTCTAACCACTGCTAAAAACAACCTCTGCAGTTTCAGCAGTTTACTGCAATTCTGCACGATTTGAGTCGCTATGAGCCATACGCAAGCTATTCAGTATATTTTTATTTTATTTTCATTTAGCCGCTATTGTAACTGGGTTTGACTGATTGAGATCAAGGTTGTTGGAGAAGGTTGTTTATGTTCACACATATTGATTGGTCTGGCCTAGACTGTGGAAAACAGATGAAGGACAGGACAGAAAAATATGGGAAATATATTTGGTCTGGAAAAATGTGGGAATTGGACAAAACATCTGGGAAAGTATGAAGCAAAAGTTGTTCTGTACCGATAAATGTACGACCACGCATTTCCTACAATCATTAACCCACCGTCATTTCACATTATGATGTTTGTTGTGAAGAATAATCTTCTGCTATAGAGTGATACGGTCTAGTTGACAGTCATTATTAAGCTACTATCAGGATGCATAGTTTTGAAAACCAACCAAAATCTTCAAATCCCGTTAAGAAATTTAGGTCTGGAAAAAGTCTGGGATTTTAAAATGAAAAATGAGTAGGAATCCTTAAAGCAATTCTTAAATGAAGTTGTTTTCCTCTCCTGTTTAAAACCACTTCTACCTCCTCTCTGTAATCCCTCCACCTCTGGTCTTCAGGAGCCCCAGCATGTCTCACGGTGTGGACGCCATCGGCCTGCAGGTGGATTACTGGCTGGCCTCGCTGGCCGAGAAGCGGCGGGAGGGCGAGCGGCGCGACACGGGCTGCAAGAACACGCTGAAGAGCGCCTTCCGCTCGCTGCAGGTCAGCAGGCTACCAGGCGGGGGCAGCAGTGAGCCGCAGGCCCAGGTCAGCACCATGGCCATGACCGTGGTCACCAAGGAGAAGAACAAGAAAGGTGAGGAGGGGAGGGGAAAAGACCACATGGGATGGGATTTATATTTTCATGTGCACAAGATCATTTAGGGCATTTAGGCCTGGCAGTATGCGTCGGGACCCAAAATGTGAGTCACCATATAAAAAGACTGCTCTCTCTCTCGATCTCTCTCTCAATCTCTCTCTTTCTCCTCCTCCTTTCTCTCTCTCTCTCTCTCTCTCTGTCCCCTCTCTCTCTCTCCCTCCGTCCCCTTCCCCCTTTTCTCTCTCCCCCTTTCTCTCTCTCTCTCCTCCTTTCTCTCTCTCGCTTCCTCTCTCTCTCTCTCTCTTGCTTCCTCTCTCTCTCCCCTCTCTCTCTCTCCCCCTTTCTCTCTCTCTCTCTCTGTCCCCTCCCCTCTCTCTCTCCCTCCCCGCCCCCCCCTCCCCCCTCTCTCTCTCCCCCCCGCCCCCCTCCCCCCCCTCTCTCTCCCGCTTTCTCTCTCTATCCCCTCCCCTCTCTCTCTCTCTCTCTCTATCTCTCTCTCTCTCTCTCTCACCCCTCTCTTTCTCTCTCTCTCTCCAGTCCCCACCATCTTCCTGGGGAAGAAGCCCAAGGAGAAGGATGTGGACTCTAAGAGTCAGGTCATTGAGGGCATCAGCCGTCTCATCTGCTCTGCCAAGCAGCAGCAGACCATCCTGAAAGGTAACCTGAACCTGGAAACCTGCATAATGATAATATATTTTATTATTTGTCTTACTTGTGATTTATGCGTTTTATTATACCATTTTCCCTCCTCTGTGAGTTTTGTTTTCCTTTAGTTCTGCTACCCAGTTCAGTGTTTGTGTGTCTCATCTGCATTTCCCTACTTAATAATAATAATAATAATAATTTTATTTATATAGCACACTTTAAAATACATTATACAACAGGTAGTTCCGACCAAGCAATCTGATTGGTCAACTAGACATTTAGAACGTGATTTAATCAGCATGACAGCACACCTAGCCATGCTCATCACTAAAAATATTACTCCGCCATATATTTAAGCGAGAGGGTGTAATGACAGTCGTGCCAATAATGACGGTAAAGCTCACCCTCTCGTGTAATATTGCTTAAATGAAATCTCAAGGTGCTTCACAGGAGATAAAATAAACGTACAATCATATTAAAACGGATCAATAAAACAACAATCATACAATTCTAAGCTTATACTACATTACATTACGTCATTTAGCAGACGCTTTTGTCCAAAGCGACTACCAATAAGTGCATTTTGTCAACAGTAGTCAAACCAACTGTATATATACAGTATATCACAGTTTTCATCAGCTACGCCTTTAAATAGGAATAAATAGCATTTATAGAGTCAGAGAGTTTTTTTTCTTCTTTTTTTTTTATTAAGAGTAGAAGGAAAAGACAATCATTACATGATAGGCTATTATACTAAAATAAATTGAATACTATTAGAGTTGGGACCCAAGTTTAAAAGGAAAAGCACAAAGTAAGAACAAACCAGCACCCAAGGGGAATGCAGAGAGGAGACGATGAGTCTTTTAGTTTAGATTTAAAGACAGCAGTGAGTCTGAGGCTCTACTCCTGTGTTTCCCTGCAGTGTCCATAGACGGCGTGGAGTGGAACGACGTCAAGTTCTTCCAGCTGGCCGCCCAGTGGCCCACTCACGTCAAATACCTACCTGTCGGACTTTTTGGCTACAGCAAGCCCCCCTCCTAGGGGTCAGCGCCCGCCGACGCCTCTCGCCCCGACTCGACCTCCGACCCTCCTCCGCCTCGACCCGCCCCAGACCCTGTCACACCCGCGCACACGGACCGGCCCGACCGCTGAGGGAAGCTGTGGAGCGGCTGGTCTTTGTCTCTTCTTCTTCTTTCTTTTATTTTTGCCACAGTAGTCTTATTTCTCTTTAGGGAGGGAGGGAGGGAGGTGTTGGGGTGCAGCGCTATTACTAGTCACTTTAACGCCCCTTTCAGTGTGTGTGTGTGTGTGTTTGTGTGCTTGTGTGTGTGTGTGGCGAGTGTGCATGCACACGCGAATGTACTGTATGTGTGTGTTTACCAGGGGCTCACAGCACAAGTTTATTAGCTAACTGCCATTTACCTTTCCATTCTATGAAACGCAATAGCATGCAACAGCTCACAGATTTACAGCCCTAAACTCTGACCCCGAGCACTTGACCCCTGACCTTCGATAAAACCCTTGAAAGCCTCTCACCTCTAACCTGCCCAGTGCTGTAAGGCCTGATCCACACATGCATGCTCTGAACGAACAAAATACACCACACATGTGCCGGAAACAGTAACTCAACAGGGCTTCGGTGTTTGCATGAACCAGTGAAAACACAAAGAAAAACCTTCGCACTGCTCTCCTCTGCTCACAGAATACAGTAAAATCAAAGGCTAAGCATGAAACGCATACAAACAGCAGATGAATTTTCCTCTTAGATCAACAGAATAGATTAGCCGACGCCCTTCGAAACGCGCCCATCCGTCCACTGACCTTTTTTTTTTTTATTTTAAGGGCTTCCATTTAATAGTCTTAAATATTTTTCTGTAAGTCATTTGGCTGTCGAATGACAAGTGAAAAGCGAACCACACGGATATTAAAGGGGAAGTGTCGTTTTAACTACGCTTTAGTTAAAAAACGACTACAGCCTTCCCTTTAACGCTGTTTTTGTGGATGTGTGATGCGTAATATACATTTTTGTGAAGAATTCTAGGATTTCAGGACAGGGGGCTAAGTTGCAGTTTTCGTTCTCGTCTTATTTGCTATGCACTTATAAATACACATGGACCATCTGGGCGTTTGCGGGGTTCTGCTAACTCGATAGCAAAGTTCATTCATTTTTACCGTCTTTACAGTCTGTTGACAACCCAATATGCAACGGTCATCATGACTAGCATCGTGATGACAGCTAAAAATACAAAAAAGATATATTTAGATTTGGTTCACTTGACAGCCGAAAAAATCAGTGGCTTGGATGAGAATCGACAAAACAGGACACGTGTTTACTCTGCTGGTGTTTTTTTTTTTCCCGCGTAAGCCCCGCCTCTCCATGTGTATCTATACCGCAAGAGTGGGACTCGCCCCGCAATAAAGCACAATGTCGAACGCCAGTTGCCCCTCCCACCCACCACCCCTCACCTTTTTAATCGGCGACAGACTGGCAGCTTTCTCTTCGACGACAACAGCGGCAGACTTGAGTCAAAATCATTTAAATTCGTCAGGTTACTCTTCTTTACTCTGAACATTTCCATTTCTCTGCAGACTATTTAAATGCCTCCGTTTTGCCGGGACAAAAAATAAATAAATAAATAAAGTATTTGGATTGATTTCAGTGAGTATTTTGGCGCCGGTCTGCTACATAGTTTATCTAGGATGTTGTGAGGTGATTAGTGAGCGTACAGTAACTGGTACCAAGTGTGCGTGTATGTGGTTAATTAAATGTACTGTGGTCGGAAACTTAAAAAAAAAAAAAATCAAAAATATCTAAATATACGAGAAACAGTTTTCCTCTTTTTCTACCACGTGACAGAGGGCATGCAATCGTGCGTGTGTGTGTGTGTGTGTGTGTGTGTGTGTGTAGGCAGTGTGTGTTGATGATGTGGTCATTATCAATATCATCAATGTCAGATTAGGGCTGCGAAATCTGCAGCGGTCTTTAATGTTTACTGTGTAGCCGGGCACAAGGCGATTGCATTTTACCTTCACGAGCGACTTTATAGCTGAACTTCCAACAGAGCGAACACTGATGACAGAAGAAGTTAAATTCAGTTTTATCCAAAGAATTCGATTGAAATTCAACTTGGGTGCAAATGGAAGAATGTATCTGCAATAGTGCATTATAATAAACTTATATGTGTAAGTAACTGTTGTAAATGCGACGTTATAAATTGAGAGTGAAAGCTAACCTGCCTTGTGTCACCTACATAGTAACGCTCTCCATCTCTTCAGAGTGAAGTATTAGGAAAATAATTTTATAGTATTAATGCCAACGTCTTGATTTATGCTGTTAGACTTGTCTTTTTTGTTTGTTTCAAATTAGATCAGAAGGTTTTTCCTCTGTGTAGATGTTACAGTGTTACAGTTGTGATGTCAGCAGTTTGTCTCAAATCTGACCCACTTTCTGTTGGACGCCTGTTACACAAGGGTTTGCATTGGGGGGGGGGGGTTTCTAGGTGACCCATTTGTTTATTCACTCTCTGATATACTGTCATGTTAAGAGCCTGGACGTCCAGAATAAGAAGAACATTCAATCAGTAAAAAGTGATTTAAAGAGTTCCAAAAATATTTGAATGTATTGAATTTAGCCTACGTGTGCAATCTTGCATCTTTGTGAACAGCTGATTTTAAGGTGAAAACGGAAACTTTTATCCTCTGAAAAAGAAAAATGAGTCACAATATCTAATTTAATTAATTTGTATTTAATATTTGCCCGCTGTCTGTTGGGAAATGACGTTTAATTGGCTGTTATTGCAAAAGACAGACAGAGTTCTACAAGTTCTACAAATGTAATGTTCCACTGCTTTACTTTAATCCAGTACAATCAGTGATCACTCTCAAAGCTGCATGAACAGGGTACAGACAGTGAGCTTGGAGACTGTACAACCATTTTGTGTAACCAAACAAAACAGCCAAGTCAGTGTGTCTCTTGAACGCAGCTCTCCCCAAAGCCGCAGGTCTGGTCTCTTGTGTTGCAGACGACCAGCCGAGGCCTCCACAGACACACAGACTGACAGATGGCTTGACCTCCGATCACAGCTCCTAAACTAACATTGTACAACATGTTTGTATGAGGTTTTATTTGTAACTTAAGAATAGAGGGCGCTGATGTGCTGCAGGTTGAAGTAAAGGCTGCTCGATCCAAGCTGAAAATACAAAGAGTTTCATTCCAAAATGAGATAACTAACTCCAAAATGATTGTTGGCATGAAAATAAAGCACATTATCAATTACTATGAAATTTACCAGTTATCTTAAGACGTTTGCTTACAAAATAATTCTGTTTTTGACAATCTTCAGTGTTTATGAATATTGACTGATCAATTTCAGGACGCAAAATCTTTTCCCCAAGTGTATGTTGCATTTTTGGAATGAAACCCTTCATATTTTATCTCCACTTTTAACTTTAACCATGGAGAATTGATGACTATCTGTTGTTAGAAGAAACCTTTACTGACTTGGAGAAGTGTAGTCCTTGCTCAAAATGCTCTTTGCCTTGTAGCGTTATTAGACAGAGTCATTGTAATGATGTGATCCTAAAGTTTTCTTCAATTTCTATAATGTGATAGACACTGTTGGAGCTGATGCCTCAAAACGGGGATCGGAAATATTCCACTGAAAGAAAGAGAGGCATGAAAATGAAATCACTGCCAAAACTAACATGTACAAAAAAAATGACAAGGGTGTGAGAAATATAGATGTTGTGTGTTTATGTTGTTTTTTTTTGGGGGGGGGGGGGGTGATAGCTGAAAACACAACGACAACAAAATGATCCTTGTCCCAAAGTCTTCATTTCAAAACAGGATCCTTTGCTATGTTTCTTTTCTCCTCGTCTTTCTCAACCCCATCCCTCTTTTTTTTCCTACCTTCTCTTTTTAATACACTGGTTGTTCTACATGTTACGTCTTGAACTGGTTCCTGTGTGTTTTACCTGTACCTCTGTACCTCTGTACCTCTGTACCTCTGTACCTCTGTACCTCTGTACCTGTGTCGACCTGTGCTTGTGACGGTGTAAAACGATTGGTCCCTTTTTGAGATTAGGAACTGTGTGGTCGATCAATAACCTCCTTCAAATGATCAGCAGTGTCTTTTCTCTTGCCTACATTTCCTTCTGACGAGAGAGAGAGAGAGAGAGAGTCTTCTTCACCAAGTTTCCACAAGCTTAGTTTTCAAATTGTAACCCATATCTGAAAAGATTATTCCCTCACAGCTTGTAAATCTGCAGTCTGTCCTCATAGGAAAGTGTTTTGCATAACGAGGAGCATTAGGTTTCCGCCTGATGCTGCTCTGCTCGGAGCGGAGCGTCCCGAGCGTGTGGACTTGTGGAGAGTATTTTGCACATTGCCATTGTTTTCTTCAGCAGCAGTCTTCAGCTTCTTTGCCTTTTGCCTATAATGATAATTAATAAACTATAACGCTTGTACATATCAGAATAGTACTTGTTATACTCTATTCTAGTTATTGTTTTTTTTGGTTTGTTTCGTTTTTTTGGTTTGTTTTTTATTTGACATGTTTTGTAGTACTGCTTTTTCATGATTACGTTTGTCAATCAAACAGATGTGGGATGAAAAGTGGAAATGTTCATTGTTTTGTTTGTTTTTTAAAATAAAAATATTCCTGATTTGTAGTTCTGTGTCTCTTGCTTTTGAAATACAGGAAATAGGTTGTTTGGTCTTATAGCCTACAAACCGATAGTTATTGGTTAATCATTTTAACCCTGTAACTGTTTTTTTTTTTTTTGTTGTGAAGCACTTTGTTACCTGTATTGAAAAGGGCTATACAAATAAAGTTATTATTAAAAGGTTATTATAATTATAGGCTAACCTAAATGCTGATAATAAGATAGAAGTAATAGCAAACTGCATTTCTGGGCACTTTTCAAATGAATAAGATGAACAATAATAAATATCTCAGACATTAAATAAAAACAGGGTTGGAAAGAGGAATAAAACAGGCAAATACAACAGGAATAACCCTTATGAAAAAGAACTATATATTAAACCTATAATAAAAATTTGAAAGAAACTTTTATCACAGCAAAGCTTTGAATTATCATCCAGGTAAAAAAAAATCAAAACAAAAACAAAACACTGGAGATGAAAAAAAAACACATCATACAGTAGGATAAGCTTACTATAGATTTACCACTGATACACTATGGTTCCCTACAGAAATTATAGGAATATTATAGTGATTTTTCAATGGGACAAACTGGTTAAAAGACATAATATTGGAGTCTGTCGGTAAGAAATGTATTTGAATAAGTGACACAGAAAATGGTTTACATTATTGGCGAAATAGGTCAGTGGTACAGTAGCCTATACATTCCTCACAGCGGCCCACTGTCCTGCCTGTTGCCCCCTCTCTTCCCTCTGCCTCTTTGGTTAGAGGCTGCTGCTGACGTCACAGCAGAGAGTATAAAGGCGAAGCAAGAGCGTTCACTCCTCTCTACTTCCGTTAAAATCCCGTTAGGCAGACTAGACCGCTTTTTTTTTTTAGCTGGATCATCTTAACCGATGCTGATAGTGTTGTGGGGACTCGAGCCAAATGACTTGGACTCGAGTCAGACTCAAGTCGCAATTTTAATTGCTTGAGACTTGATGCATGAAGAGAAGACTTGAGACTTGAATTGACTTACTCTGATGACTTGAAAAGGTTTCTAAAGTCTTGACTTGAGATCGTGTGCTTGTGTAAACGACTTAGAGTGAAAGTGATGAGATTTGTTCCAGCTGACAACTGAATTTAAATTCTGTTTTCTGAATTTGTATGGAATTGAATTGAATTTACTGAAGCTGAAATCAAACTCATGGTGCTCTTACCAAGTGTTTAGCCTATTAAAACCATATTGCATTGAAAAGTCCTAGATATTTAGTTTTCTTCAAGATATTAAATTGCTCTGACTTGACTTGGTGTTCTACATTTAGACAACTTGAGACTTGACATTAACAACATGGATTTGACTTAGACTTGATTTGTTAATTTACATTTAGACTTGGACTTGACTTGCTTGAGACTTGACATTAACAACATGGACTAGACTTGATTTGACTTGGTAATCAACATTTAGACTTAAGACTTGACTTGAGACTTGTGTCTCAAGACTTGGGACTGACCTGGGACTCGAGCAAAGTTGACGCAATAAAAACCAACTGCGTCATTCACTCCTTGTTTTTCATTATGTAGCCAATCAATAAAAGTGTCAATCTAAGCAATTCTGGTGTGTGCTGGAGTATTAATTAGGCTATTTGACTAACCTTATATAGGCTAGTAGACAATTTTGTTTAGCAGGTGCTCTGTTCCACGCATGCATAGCATGGTAATATCCTATGTGAGTAATCAATATTCATGAAGGTTCTTGCCTCGTATCTATCCGGCTAACAGACTGGTCTTTATGTTCTGACTTAAGATAGTTTGTACGCATGTGCGAGATGATTTCCCGCCCCTCCGCTGTTCCGGTCAAGCGGACAAGAGGATGGGAACTATCTCGATCTTGATTTTACTTCATCTTTGGCTGTGGATTCTGGGAGAAATTCGGCCAACAGCCATTTTTCGGGTCTCAGCTGTCACAGCCTACTTTGAGCACATTTGATACCGACACCGAGACCACGGCAGCCCCGCCGTTTCACGCACAATAACTTTTCGTGGGGATGGCCGTTCGGTAACGGCCCACACTGCAGTATCTGGAGTCATCTATGTGTTAATATTTATTTGGTAAGGAGCACTCCTGTCGTGCCCCATCGTCAAGTTAGCTAAGGTGAGGCGAACAATGTGTCGCTAACGACGTTAGGAGGTTGCCAAGGAAGTAACGTTGTCTTAAAAGTGAGGCGTTAGGACATCAGCTGTGATTATAATCGTATTAAACTCAGTGGTGTGTGAGCTATTTTGGTGTACCGTGTGCTGGCCCGATAACGTGCCAAGCTTGGGATTTCATCAGTGAAACGACGGTGAAGATAACGGACAAGAAAGGTAAATAAAATACGGCTTTTGGCTGTCTGTACCTCCAACGTTTTATGCCCTTTATGATACATTATATTATATATTATATATCTTGTCATTTTGAGCGTGTTGGACTGAAGGACTACAGCTAATTTGACTGACGTTTACGTTGACATCATTCATTGCTGTGGGGCAGCAGCCTGGTATAGGCCTGTGGCAATGACTGTGTCTTGAAAAAGACTTTTTGGAGACAAAAAGACTGTATTTTCATCTACTACAAATTCCTCCTTACACGTATTCTAAATTTTCAGTTTGGTGCTTTGCATCGCTCAAAGCAAAGGAGACTTTTATTTTGAAAGCCGAAACCGGAAGTAGTATGTTTTACTTCGGCCAGCTTGACGCTGGTCTAGAGCATCACAACATTGTCCTGCTTTGTTCGAGGGACAGAAAGCATCGCACTTGTCAATGGGAGAAAGCCTAAAGCGTCTTCGATGAAGGTAATGCGGATGGAGAAGGGTTATATCGGCATGACGTGGCGGTTATATGAAGGGGGCATTGATGTGTAATGTGATGATGATGTGTTGGCATATTTTTAGCAAGCTGTCAAATGTACCTCTTAGGTAAGGTCCGTAAAATGTGTCACCCGCAGTCGACAGTGGAGCTAGTTATGAAATACTGCGTCTTAATTTGCTCCATCCTATCCATATCTGTTTATCCGTTATAGTCGCCTATTGCGCATCATTCTTTATTAACCGTTGTATAAGGCTGTTGCATCTTTGGACTCGGGCCTGCACTGTTTACAAACACTGTTTACATGTCGGAACCTTTTTTTTTTACACCAACAAAACCAGCATTTTTTCCTGTGTGTTAACAATTATCTCATTGAAATTTGAAAAATTAGGCGAATCTGTAAAAGACCTTTGTCTCCACTGAACAATGCTCGCCACTATCGGTCACCTTGATTGATCCTCTGCCAAGCCTAGCGTTACCTCCTCCTCTCGCGCACAGGCCTCGGCTATTCAGCGCGTGCATTGCATGGTTTATGTGGCCCAAATGACCCCACTAAAAGATGGATGGATTGGTGATGGCATTAATTTCCCGAGGCCCCTTTTTGACGTTTCCTAGCTTCCCCTTTGCGTTTGGAAACGATGCACTTTAGGGAAGCGTTCATATTGGTGCATTGCAGTCAATGGATGGGGCGGATGGGAGGGGAGAGGAGAGGAGGGGGGAGAGAGTGGAGGATGGGTGAGTGAGAGAGATAGACAGACAGAGAGGGAGAGAGAGAGAGAGGGTGGGAGCGAGCGGGGGACGGAGAACAGGTGCGCGTCCACGATCAAAGCAGGAGAGGAGAAAGTCACGATGTTGCACAATTGGCTCCTGTGTGCTCCTGCTGCTGCAATGGTTTCATTTACAGCTGGTCAATATTGGGCCTCTCACAATGGATGAAAGGTGGCTGCATTGATAAGGCCGGATCTCTCTTCTTGAAAAAGAGATGTGTAATCTCACTGGGGTCACCTGGTTAACACATTAATGGTTAACACTAGAAAGGCAAAGCCATAGACAGCTATTTTGCATTTTGGAATTGAACTATCGCAGCTGTCAAAATGTCCTGCCATGACTTTTCTTACACCCACTTTCTGTATAAATGTTGTAAACAAAGTCAAATGCAAGGAAATGGTATTTACAATTATATTTAAAATGGCTTGTTGGCCTTCTTTTGGACCCCCAAATCCATTGGGCTTCCTAAAAAGTGGTCTGCAGTATTCATTGAGCCTGAGAGTGAAATTCACCTGCAGCTGTTGATGACAGGGAGGAGAGTGATGTCAGTTTAATTTTAATGATTTTAATTGTTTTTATTGGTGACTAGTAGTCGCTCTTTCAGTGTCAAGCTGCAGTAGGAGGATTTCTCTTTGAGTCATGTAAATGGTCTTTGATCGTACATGCTCTCACACACACTTCTCTTACGTGTATATTTCCTATTATCTCTCTCCTACTGACCTCACCCCCATCCAAGGAGCACGTCACGCAATGACTAAAACATTATTTGGCCATTATCCTGTAACTGTAGAGAAAGAAGAAGATAAAGCTTGCATTCTGTTCACAACTAGCCACACAGGTTTTATACCTATTTAATATCCTACATTCCCTATCCTCCATCTGTGTATGTAATTATATTTACTAAACTAAAACTGAAAGAAAGTCAAGCCGGGTGATAGATTTATGGATGAATGAACAATAAATCATGTCAGTAATAGCCTACATCTAGTAAAGGTCAGTATTTTGTGTTGTTGTATCTAAGGTTTTAGTAGCACACACCAAGGCATAATGTTGTATCACTTGCCAGCAAGCTTGTAAGGAACATTAACTCAGTCCTGTAGCCAGTGTTTTCAATTTTGTGCCTTTCAGTAAGATTGTTTTTAGTGCCTTTGTGTGCATGGCAAGGCATTTCTCATGTGTGCCCATGTGGATAATGAAACTGTCTCACTGAAGCACACTGAGCTGGGGAATACTGGATGTGAATGCTGCCTTGGAGGGTTTTTTATTTAAATAATTGGTTTTAATGTCTTTGATAGGGTGGTATTTCATGAATACTATCATAATGAAACCTGTAAGAATTATATTTGCATATTTTCCCTCTGTCCCCTTCTTGTCTCTTCTTCTCTTTACCCCTTGTCTCCCTCTTCCTTTCCTTTTTGTCCTTCTCCTCATCCACTTGCTCCTTGTTTCCTCTCTCCTCATCTTCATGTCTCCTATGCTCAATTCTCTATTCACTCCTCTCCTCCTTTCCTCCTTTCCTATCACCTTTCCTCTCTCATTTTGCCTTATCCACCTCCACCTCCAGTGGAGCTGCTCAGTTGCAAACAGAAGAAGAAGAATGCGGTTGCGCTGAGCAGCTCCCATGTGTGACTGCGTGTAAATTGTATGAATGTCGAGCAGGACGGTGCTGGAAAAAGATCATGCATGCTCAGCAAAAACAACTTCCCTTGATAAATAAAGGTTAGGGGGGGAAAAATCCTCCCTCCAGCCTCTTTTCCTAACCTCTCCCCCTCCTCTCCCCCCAGTGTGTATGAAGCCAGGCAATGTCCACCATGGTGTATCCGCGTGAAGAAGCCCTGGAGCGACTGAGCCAGGATGAGATCGTCCTCAACACCAAGGCCGTCATGCAGGGCCTGGAGACGCTGCGCGGCGAGCACGCCCAGCTCCTCACCTCGCTGCTGGACTGCACCCAGCCGCCCGTCGCCCAGGAGAAGTCGGGCCTGCTCCGCAAGAGCATGGAGGCCATCGAGCTCGGCCTGGGAGAGGCACAGGTGCGGTGGAGAGAGAAAATTGATGGGCTGGTGTGGTCTGATAAAGATCTATCTATCTATCTATCTATCTATCTATCTATCTATCTATCTACCTTTGTGCTCTCAGGTGAATCTGTGTACAGTAAAAACAGTCTTGCATAATCTTTTTATGTGTTTTATGTCATGGTATTTTATATTAAATCATCACAAAAACAACATAGTACTTGCTATCAATTAAATTCAGTACAACTTTATTTATCCTAAATTTAAAGGACTCAATTAAAGGATGCAAACTTAAAGGATGCAAATCTTGAAAAACAAGACTGAGACACAAATTCTGACTGTTTAGGATAAGTGGAGCCCTAGGAAGGAAACAAATATACAAGTGCTTAGGCGATGAGGTTGGAGTTAATATTAACTTCTGAGAGATGATAAATAATGGAAGCTAATTTTATAATTTGGCATCCTTCAGTGGATGAATCCAGAGTCTCAGGCTAAAAGGGATGATGGAGGATGAAGGCTGTTTCAGGATTTGTGTCTGTGTGATTGTTCTGCTTTATTCCTTCTTGTTGTAATCCTAATCACATACCTGATGAGTCATGCTGAGGATGCATATGTTGACGCAAGCTTACCCTTGTTAGTAATTTTGCGAAAAGGTTGGCCTAGTGGTTACAGAGACTGTTCTGTAATAAGAAGGTCACAGGTTCGATCCCTGTAAGAGCTAATATGTGTCCATTGCCTCTCACGCAAATGTGGCTCTCCTCAAGTTACAATAGAAAAGGTAATTCTTAAAATAATGGAATTTCAAGAGTTGGGTTTCATTCCAAAGGGTTAGGGTTAGGGTTAGGGTTAGGGTTTTTGAGGGGGGGGGTGAGAGTAGAGTAGGTGTCACATCTTTAAATGTAAATGCATTTCTAACTGCAGTTGTGTTCTCCCCGCCCCTCTTCCCCAGGTGATCATCGCCCTGTCGAGCCACCTGAGCGCCGTGGAGTCGGAGAAGCAGAAGCTGCGGGCTCAGGTCCGCCGGCTCTGCCAGGAGAACCAGTGGCTGCGGGACGAGCTGGCGGGAACCCAGCACAAGCTGCAGCGCAGCGAGCAGAGCGTCGCCCAGCTGGAGGAGGAGAAGAAGCACCTGGAGTTCATGAACCAGATCAAGAAGTTCGACGACGACGTCTCGCCCTCGGAGGAGAAGAGCCAGAGCTCCGGCGGCGGCGGAGGAGGGGAGACTTCAAAGGACAGTTTGGATGACTTGTTCCCCAACGATGATGACCAAGGACCAGGTATAACCTCAGCGGGAATCATTAGACTTCAGGTCAGGCCTAAATTATGCTTTGGGAGACCCCAAGAAGATGCTAGATACACACGCAAAGAGTTTATAGTGTGTGTTTAGGAGGGAGGGAGGGTTTTAACCTATAGGTGGCAGCATGTATGCAGTCCTATTCTGTGTTCTCTCTTCTCCTCTCTCTGTGTATGAGTGCGTATTAAACCCAGCTGGAGTGATTCTTAACTTTCCTTAAGGTTCCTTTTACTGCTGCACAGCCACACCGGTGCAATTCATTTTATGGACAAATGAAAAATTGCTCTGACATTTACAACACATAACAAACCTCAGTGCAGCAGTGAATGTGAACACAAGAGAAAGTCAACAAAGAGCAACGGTTTTATACACAAAGATCCCAGTTAACGGGACAAGATACTAGTGCTGAAACAATTAGTCGATTTAATTCAATCAACAGAAAATTTATAGATTATAATTTTGATAATTAATTAATCGTTTTAGTCATTTGTCAAGTAAAAATACCAAACATTTACTGGTTATAGCTTCACAAATGCTAAGATTTACTGCTTTTCTCTGCTCATGTCATTCTAAAATTAATAATTTGTTTTTTTGGCTGCTGGTCAGACTAAGTAAGATATTTAAAGACCTCACTTTGGGCTCAGGTAACTTGTGATGAGCATTTCTCATTATTTTTGACATTTTATAGGCTAAATGATTAATCAATGAATCTAAAAAATAATCCATAGATTAATCAATAATGAAAAAAATCGTTAGTTGCAGCCCTACAAGATGCCTAACCTTTGTGGGGTAGATAAATGGTTATTCAGCATGGTTGACCTTTTCCTCAATGATGATGACCAAGCATGAGCCAAGTCAGATTTATTGATAAAGCGCTCTTAACAATACAGGTTCATCAGAGTGCTTAAAGAGCAACAAAGACATAAACTCAGATGCAGACGGTGCAAAAAGAGAGGACATACAATTATTTTAAGATATGAGATCAGAGTGTACTTGTGCATCCGTGTGTGTGTGTGTGTGTGTGTGTGTGTGTGTGTGTGTGTGTGTGTGTGTGTGTGTGTGTGTGTGTTTTAACGAGCCACAAACCAATTTTGAGGTTAAATTGGAGGCCTTGAGGGCACTTGTGCATTCCCAGATACCATTTCCCCTATTTTCAGAGACAGAATTTGATATTGTTTACAGTATGTGTATGAGAGAAAAATGTGGTAGATAATTAATGTTTGGACCTCAGATATTGTGGAGTGAATGTGGGTTAATGTGGCTTATTATACATTCTCTATAATCATCGACAGATGTGTTGTTGAAGCATTTGTGTGTCTCCAAATGCACCACACATAAACAAACTCAAAGCAGGCTGGTGTTTTTCCATGTGGTATTTCCCAAAAATATGCCGGACAACGTGCCTCACAGTCAAACCTCAAGAATCTGAAACGGAAACAGAATTTGACCATGTCAAGCTGTACAGACAGTCAAACTGTTTTCACTATTCGTTGTTTTGTTTTTAAGATAGCAGGCTTTTCTATTCCCTATGGAATGTCAAAATAACAACAAAACTCAACATGTTCAAGCTTCAACTGCTGTGAAGCTTAAACCCTCAGAGCAAATTGAATGCAGAGGCACAAGTTGTCCTCTATCAGTTTTAATACAAGTAGTTTAGTACAAGTAGTTCCCTTTATAAGTATCAGCACTATAGTATTTATCCCTCCATCAAAAGGGATATAATGAAAAACTCCTATTCACTGTCTAAACAGCAGCTCCGGCTTATAAATGGATTATGCAGTACAATGCAAATCTTGTACAGCTTTCCCAGCCATTAGCCATACAGTAAGTGCTAGACTGAGACTTCCTTGTCTCTTCAATTATTGATAACTGATGACCTATAACTCTTCCTCTGAAGTCTTGTCTCTTGGCTTCCTCTGTGTTCACTTTTAAAGTCAACTGTGCACTTAGCCGGAAGATGTCAAAATATACTTTACGGCAAAGCAAGCAACATAACTCCTATTCTGTTATAGTCATCATTTGTTGGGTAGTACATCATTATTTTGACATCTGAATTGGGCTTCTACAGTATATGAATGCTCACTCTGGATTATGGCACAAAGTATTGTAACATCAAATCCTGTGTATTGGAATAGTTCATTTCCACATGGCTATAGACCCATTTTGGAAAAAAAATGTTATCATCAAAAAGTTTATGATTTGTATCTTTTAAATATAGATGATCCAGTCTTTAAAATCTGTTAAAGTTTCATCATTTGTTTTAATAGTGTGTAAAGAGCAGCTGTTACTTTTATGCCCCGCCACCATGGTACAGTAGAGCAGATGATCTTTTTACATTTTGGAGCAACTTGCTGTATAAATTTGCTTTATTAATGAGGAATGTGTCCATGTGTTATGTGAAGACAAGTACGCTCACATAGAAATATATGCTAAATATTTTAGTGTTTGCAGTAATTAGCTTAATTAATGACCATCATTAGCATAACTGCTGATGTTTAATGCATCATGGTGATTATGGCGGGACAATGGGCAGCTCAGGTGCTTCCCAAAGTGAAACCCTTTCTTCTGTATTTTGCATCGTTTTCACTGATTACAGGTCATTTGCTATGCAGGTCAGTATCTAATCACCCATAAGATACAGCACCAGTTTTGACCCTCTGTCCCCCCCCTTCCTCTCCCACAGCCCAGCCCAGCGGAGAGGTGGCGGCCCAGCAGGGAGGATATGAGATCCCAGCCCGCCTCAGGACCCTGCACAACCTGGTGATCCAGTACGCCTCCCAGGGCAGGTACGAGGTGGCCGTGCCCCTGTGCAAGCAGGCCCTGGAGGACCTGGAGAAGACGTCTGGACACGACCACCCCGACGTAGCCACCATGCTCAACATCCTGGCCTTGGTGTACAGGTGATTGTTGGATTGTTTTATAAACGACAAACCAGGCAAGCTGACTAAAAACAGCATTCCTATTCATAGCAGTGGCCTGAGGGAGTAGATGTGGGAGGAAGGAGCGTTACAAACACACAAACACACACACACTCACGCCTGGGAGCTCTACCACAGCCTTTTAATGTTGTTGGTTGTTGAGGGAGGGCAGAGATTTCTCATTCACTTCGCCTAACCAGATTTTTCCAGGCAGTGTGAGGATTTCACCCTGTAAATTTCTGGTCTTAAGCCTTCTTTTCTAACCTTCAGGTAACAGCTTCTCCAGCTTAGTTGGTGTAAGAGTTTTCACAGATAGATGTTTAGATAAATAATTATAATACTCATTTAGGGAAAATGGAATTTGGAAGAGAGTTTAGAAAAGTTTGAATGCGTCCAAGCCAGGCATACATCAGCCATTACACAATATATAGGCTACTGTCCATCATATGTCTTGCCTTAATGACAAATTCCCCTACATTTATGGTTCTTATCAAATAAAGTGATTAAGATTTTTAATACAATTCAATTAAATTCAAACTTTATTCAAGACTCATCTTCAAAAAGAGGGCCATAGCAGATAAAAACAGTACAACACAATTACATATAAATAGAAGAAAAAGATACATATAAAAAGAATAGAAAAGGTGAATAATGCAATCCTTTGGCTCTCTCCAGGGACCAGAACAAGTACAAAGAGGCGGCCCACCTTCTGAACGACGCGCTGGCCATCAGAGAGAAGACGCTGGGGAAGGACCACCCCGCTGTGGCCGCCACCCTCAACAACCTGGCTGTGCTGTACGGCAAGAGGGGCAAGTACAAGGAGGCCGAACCCCTCTGCAAGAGAGCGCTGGAGATCAGAGAGAAGGTAAAAACAAAATGAAGCACTGTCATGAACTTGAAATGGAGGGACTGTTATGTTAGTTTAGTTTTTATGAGATTATAAGACGGTGAACAGTTTTGTTTGTGTGCGTTTGTGTCTGTCACCTCAAAACGTGAATGTAAAAGTGATGTATACAAGAATATGATACATAGACAGTATGTGGGGGGGGTTGTTGACTGCTACACACGTCTCTGTTTGTCTTCCTTTGTGTTTGCTTGTGTCTACGAGTGCGTCCATCCACCTACGCTTGTCTCCCTGCCATGTCCAGGTGCTGGGGAAGTACCACCCGGACGTGGCCAAGCAGCTGAACAACCTGGCCCTGCTGTGTCAGAACCAGGGCAAGTACGAGGAGGTGGAGTACTACTACAGACGGGCGCTGGAGATCTACGAGTCCAAACTGGGAGCCGACGACCCCAACGTGGCCAAGACCAAGAACAACCTGGTGGGGATTTAAGATGCCTTATTCAATTGGCACAATAGAACAAATACTGTATATCTGATATAGTCACAGGGTGTCTGCAGGTCCTTAAAATGTCATATAAGACATATAAGACATATAATCTAAACTCACAGCCTTTAGTGGTCTTGAATGCAGTTGAATAAAGCAATTTCAGTCTTAAATTCAGTGTTAGAGGCCTTAAAAACAGGTTTCATTGTGCGCTGTTTGTCTAGTGAGAAATCAGCCCAGTCAGGCAGACCTGCATTCTGCTAGGTCCACAATTGTTTTCATTTTCACATTCATTTCAGTTGTGAGAATGGACTTATATTTCATTCTAGCTAGCATGAAAAAGGTCTTTAAAAATTCTACTTGATGAAACACCCTGACTTCCAATGCATAGGGTGATTTGACTGGTCCTTTTTTGTTATTTGGACTCACTCACAACACTAATTCCTACTGTTTTGTATTCTCAATCCTATCCTGCTATTAAGTGTTTTTATATTTAATGTTATGAATATTGTGCGTGTTGCTTCTCTTCAGGCCACATGCTACCTGAAGCAGGGGAAGTTCAAGGATGCCGAGGCTCTGTACAAAGAGATCCTGACCAGGGCACATGAGAAAGAGTTTGGATCTGTCAACAGTAAGTAACCAACAGTGAAACTGCTGAGCCAAACTGAAATGAGCATAGCTGAACTTCCCTGGTCAGAGATTCCCCTACAGTGCCACAACTGTGCCGGGAACAGCAACGGCAAGTACAGGTTCAGGTTAGAAAGGGGGATTTCTGTTACAGGTTTCCTATGCAGGTCTGGAAATGAATGAATGAAAAATGATTTCAGCCACTGGAAATCATGAATCATTTCCAGCTCTTGCAAAGTATGTCACTTGTACAAGAAGTAGTTGGGAAAAGTACAGAAAAAATATGCATATAACCACACAGTTGATGTGGTTGTAGAACCTCTATCATCATTATATTATATTATTATACTGAGGAATTTGTTGTGAGGAATAATCTTAAACTATAGAGTAACTTAGATTGACAGTCTTACTGCCCAGCCACAATTACCATTCATCATGTTGAGCACAATGCAAAATCTTCAACCTCAAGAAATTATGATCTGAGAAAAGTATGGAACTATTAAAATGGAAAATGAGCAGGAGCCATGTTGTTAGTCCGCCTGTTTCTCCGAATGCTGCCAGGTCTGTGTTTGGGGATTCGGCATTTTGATTCGGCCACACCCTGATCCGTCCCGTCACACTCGGTTATCTCAGCAGGTCAGAGGATTAGACCTTGCTATCGAAAAGTGTGCGAAGCGGCTTAATGTCGATATGTCTCGCTCACCGCCACTAAACCCATCACACCCTTATGTACTCACACGCTCAACATGAGACTCGGCATGGAATGGGCGTGGATGGCACGACTTTGGCGAGTAGGATCCGTGTGTTAATATCAGATCACATGGGTTTAAATAAACAGTGAACCCTTGCTTTGAAATCTAGGTCAATCTAGGGGATGTAATTGTTTTTTAGTATTTGTTTTTTCTGAGATTGTCCTTTTCCCAATCTTTTCCTCATTTTGTTGTGATCCTGCTGCAACTTTTCCTGGTACATCTGAATAAGGGTTAATGTGATTTGCCTTTTGTCCTTGTCTTGCAGATGACAACAAGCCAATCTGGATGCACGCAGAGGAGAGGGAGGAGAGCAAGGTTGGTTATTTAGACTGACCCCTTGTCCATTGATGTCACTGGCAGGCAGACAGACCATTAGAGAAATGGATTGGAGAGCTAAATGAGACTGATGGAGGGCAGCAGACTACGGAAATGACAATTGGGACGTTTTTAATAGGCTTTATAATAGGGTAATATTTCATACCCTCTTTATGTTTTTCTCAATTGCTCTCTTTCTTTTTTGTCTCTCTCCCTCTGTCTCTCTCTCTCTCTCTCTGTCTCTCTCTCTCTCAGGGTAAGCGTAAGGACTCCGGCCCATATGTAGAGTATGGGAGTTGGTATAAGGCCTGCAAGGTGGACAGGTGAGTCAGTTATTGGAAAATCAGTGGAACCATGTAGGGTTTGACCGATATGGGTTTTTGCATATCAAATTTTTTGGATTGAGGCTGCCGATAGCCGATATGTTATGGCAGTATATCTTGAACATGAAAAAAAAAAAAAAAAAAAATTCTTGGCAGGGTGGAAAAGCCTCTGATACAGCTTTTGGACCATGAGACACTAAAACGCTCCACTAATAAAATTAATTTAAGTGGGTTGGCAGCTCCTTAAGGCAAGGTGAGGCAGATTTCATTGCAGGTTTTACAGACTGCCACACCTAATGCTGCCGAGTAAAATCATATCCTCACTTCCATTATATTGTGCTGAACAATATTGACTGGCCGATATCCAATTTTCATTAAAAGGTCAGTCTCTGCAAAGCAATATATCGGTCTAACCCTATTATAGCAGTGGGCTGGGTTTCCCAAAAGCATCTTGAGGCTACGTTCATCTTTGTTTCATTCATAAGTGAATGGAGCAAAGATTAAATTAGTCCAGAGATGCTTTTTCAGAAATCCAGGCCTGTCACTTAAAGCATTTGGTCACATGCAGTTAGTGAATAAGATGGATAAAAAGTAACATTCTCCTGCTGGATTTTGTGCAGCCCCACGGTGAACACCACCCTTAAAAGCTTGGGAGCGCTGTACCGTCGCCAAGGCAAACTGGAAGCAGCAGAAACACTGGAGGAGTGTGCCACCAAGACACGCAAACAGGTACTACACAAACACCCAGAGCGCTCCAGTTGAATTACTGCTGTTAGATTAGTAGTCTGGGCCCTTTGCAATGGGTTCAGCTAAGCATCCTGATTGGTTAAACAGGCATTCCTACCGTGCTTTATTAGCCTGTAAACCATGCCAAACTGATTTATGAATCGGTTGCTAAGCTGATGTTTGTACACTATGTTAAAGAAAACCTACATGCTGTGGTAACCATTGTGTAAAAGCCATAATTTTTCAATCATACACCCTTCCCATCCTCCTCCCCCGTTCCCCTCTGCCTGTCTTTGTCTCTCTCTTTCTGTCTGTCTTCATCACTCTCTCTCCATCTTTGTTTTTCTGTCTCTTTGTGTGCGTGTTTGTGTGTGTCTCCTTCTCTCTCTCCCACTCAACGTTTCCCTCCTCCTCCTCCTCCTCTTCCTCTCCCAGGGTATCGATGCCATTAACCAGAGTAAGGTGGTGGAGCTGCTGAAGGACGGGGGGGCCGGAGGGGGCGACAGACGACTGAGTAGGGAAGGTGTCAGCGGGCCGGGGGGGCAGCGGGGCGACTGCGAGGGTGACGACTCGGCTGAGTGGAATGGGGTCAGTTCATGGTTAACGTTGGTGAATACGAATAATAATGAATGTATGAATAAGTTAATCATAATTACTTGAATCATCATATAATGTAAATCGACAGGCTGTGATTAGTAATAGTATAGAATATTAATATTATAGTATAGAATAGTAATATTAATAATGTAATAAAGGTTGTTAAGGATTTAACTTAGCTGTAATTAAACCAAAAGCATGAGAAGGAACCTTTTTATCTCTCGAGCCTGACGAGCCTTAGCAGGAAATTAATATTTAATATCATGGTAAGTAAACGCTGACTTGGTTTTACGTTCTTCCCCCAGGACGGTAACGGGTCTCTGCGCCGCAGCGGGTCCTTCGGGAAGATCCGCGATGCCCTGAGAAGGAGCAGTGAGATGCTGGTGAAGAAACTGCAGGGGAGCGGACCACAAGAACCCCGCAACCCAGGGTGAGACTGCTGTGTGTGTGTGTGTGTGTGTGTGTGTGTGTGTGTGTGTGTGTCTGCAGCCAAAACCATATGGTCATACTGTTGGTTAGGAGTCAGCTGTCCATGTTTGCAAAGCTAGTGCTTACCGTTTGCCCACCTAGGATTCAGTGGCTTTTACTGTGGGCTTTCCTAGTGCTCAAACCTCAGGTGAGCAACCAATAGTTAGGACTGCAGAGGTCAGGATCTTAGTGCCCTTTCACCTTTCCTGTGACCATAGAATGACCATGTAGACGGGACAAAGATGAAAGTAAGCTGATAGTGGACAAAAGCCAAGGCTGCAAAGTGCCTTTCTCTATGCACCTTTAATGGCTAGAAACCCCTCACTTGTTCCCACACCAGATCTGGATGTCAACTCCAGCGTTGATATTCTGTTTATTCTGCATTTTGTTTATGTTCCAGTGTTTCCCGAATTTCCCCTAGGGGATCAATAAAGTGCATCTTTATCTTTTAGAGTGTTATATTTAATCTTTGTTTGCCCACTCTTGGCACTCACTGTACATGTAACCATAATGGAAGGAGGATCCCTTTCTCTGAGGTTCTTCCCAAGGTTTTCTTCCATTTATTTTTTCCTAAGGAGGTTTTCATGCTTTTTGTTTTTTTGTTTTTTTTGTTCTCATTGAGGGTGTCGTTTTTCATTTACTTTGTTAAAATGCAAGTGTGTGAAGCCGATTGAGACTGATTGAGACTGTAAGGGCTATGTACAATTACTCACAGCCTTGTCACTAATAATTAATTGCTATTGTTTTGAGCTCATGATTGATTGTATTGTGCCCCTCAGAATGAAGAGAGCGAGCTCCCTCAACTTCCTCAACAAGAGTGCTGAGGAAACCACACAGGTACGACTGCTTTACTTTTCCAATCACCTGTCCTATCACTGTAGACCAAGAATATTTATTACAGCATTATCCAATATGAAAATAAGAAAGAGTTTTGTTTTAACTTTACTGGTCTGTTTTCAGGATGCCAACTCTGGCCTCTCAGAGTGCCGGGGACTAAGTGCCAGCAACGTGGACCTATCAAGACGCAGCTCCCTGATTGGCTAGACAGGAGACGGGAGGCGGGACTAGGCAGAAACTGAATGGCCCGATGAGGAGAGGCTGTTTGCAGCTTGGTTTGATCAAACAACACACCTAAGCTCGACCGAGATCAAACACTTGCATTCGAAGCATATTTTTTAAAGAACACTTAAAAAAAAAAGCATTACCATAATTAATGTCATGCTATGGCTTCTAAAGACACAGTAGCTGCTGCTTTGCTGTACAATTCGCTGGCGTCTATCAAAACGGTTACACAAAAGAGAATATTTAGATACACATCACCGGCATGCTGCTTACTAGAAAGTGGAATTTCTGCACTTGACCGCTCCTTGTGGCGTCTTTGAGGCAAATCACCATAACAAACTAGCACATCATGTTCGCATTGTGACGAGTCCGTATCCTTGTATCCTCTATCTACCCACTCATGTGCAGACACTCCACCTTAGGTAGGCTAGATGTACTCCCAAGTTTCAGTTTAGAGAGAAGCGTTGCACACTGTATATTTCACTAGTAGCATGAACTACTTGCTAATGCTAACCACCCATTGAATGGATATCACAGATGCTAAAACGGTATGATTCGTTTAGATTTTAACCATGTGAAAACAGGTACAGTGGTTATGTAAAAGAGATCGAGAGAGAGACAAAAACAAGCAATCTTTTGGGTATTTTCAAAAAACAATAGCACTAACCAGTTAAACCTCACTTTTTGCCTTCTCATTTTTTTTTATGTATATACAGGTTTAAATTATTTGATTTTTTTTTTCTTTGTATATAGCGCACTTGAATTTTGTTTTTGTTTTTGTTTACACTGTTGAGTTAAAGAGGATCTCATTTGGGAAAATGACTGGAAAGATACTATGGAAAAGACTGGAAGGGAAGGAGAGGAAGTTGGCAAGGAAGGAAAGAAGAAAAGAGCGGTTGAAGGAAGGGAAGAAAAAAAAAAAGAAAGAAGCAGATGGAGGCACTTAGTTCATCTCATCCCCAAGGGGGAAAGGTTGGAAACGCTGATGTGGGACAAATTAATACCTCAGTCCGTGAAATCTGTCGACCTTCTGAATAAGCTGCTGATAGAAAGACTGGCCATCGAGGTTTCAGCCAAAACCGTTATGATGCACTTTCAGTTTGACAGCATATCACTGGCGGCCATCTTGGTACCTACCAGGCAGTCTAGGGTGATCGTTTTCACTGGATTAAACAAAAAACAAACAAAAAATAGTTTTTCAAATAAACCGTCTTGGTATCACATTGCTGGGGTTTGCTGCAGAGAAGAATACAATGAGGGCCAGAAAGTTTGGACCATCACAGGAAAATATTTGAAAGTAAATTTACTAACTTTTATCAATTAACCCGACGCTCTAAATTGTCCTCAAGCTGTAAACTCCACCCATCTGATACTCCAAGGAGGTTAAAACAAACACTGATCTTTGTTTTCAGGTACTATTTGACCCAAATCTGCCACTAACTATTCATTTTTCTTGTGAGGAAAAACTTCCTATTGGTCAAAAACCTATTAGTCTGACTGATGCTGGAGAAAAAATGCTGTGGATGAGGTACTAAAAAAATTGTATGTTTACAATCAGACCTATTATAGTAGGAAGTTCAAGGTGTAGGTAACTCTAATTTGATTAAATGGGTAAACATCCAAATTGTTGTTTTGATGGTTTTATCAGTTGAAAGCCGATGCAGTGCGTCAGCTGTGCGTGAGGTCATTGTTGAGGTCTCTCTTGTGAAGTTGTTTATTTGTCCCTGATTTATTTCTGCTTAATTTGTATTGTTCTGTGCAAAACAATCCTCAATGTTACTTTTTTTATGTTGACTGGGATGGATTTAATTGGTCTTAATCAAATGCTTGCTGAAAATCTGACCAGTGACCGTCCTCAGCAGATTTTGTTGTGGTTTGTTGTGCGTTTCGCTCCAACCCCAAGTGAGCTTTTATGTTCAAGGTACTGAAAACCGAAAGGTTGATCATTTGAATGTTGAATTTTAAGTTGATGGCGGAGTATGGCGGCATTTACACTGGGTTTGAGGTGATGCTCTTTTTTTTGCGTTGTTTTGTTTGTAAGCTAGGAGTGTAAACTCCGCCAAAACAAGACCGATACCAAGGGAACTGTCCACAGAATGTACATGTCTTACTATGTGAAGTTTAAATCGGACTCGGCAAGTTGACATCACGTTCTGAATTCAGGATTGGGATCAGATTGTCTAGAAAATGCAGCTGATTCTGTTTGTAACTTTTCCTCAACCTTGCGCATAAACCGTTTTAAGGATTAAGGTCAAGGAAGGTAAATTCTAGACAGTCTGAATGTGATTTAAAAAACGGGAAGACGCAAATATCTGTAAAGGTATTCTGTCAGCGTCGGTGCATGCACACCTTCGCCATATGCCTAAATAATTTGAGGTCTCCCTTGTTTTTTTAAATCACCTTTGAATGAGCAGCACCCTGACTTTTTGTGTAGAAGTGAAGTCACATTGCTGAGTCCACTTTAAAAGTCCTAACGATTATATCAGCTTCTGATTGTGCTGTATGTGCTTGGGGGGAATGTGCGAGGTGGCACAGGTTACGGATTGTAATGAAGAAACGAAGAGCATGAAGGAAGCCTTAATATGTCTGTCAGATGAAGACTAGAAGAGAGGATCGGGGGGAAGGAGTCCGTGTTTCGGGAAAGGCATGAAAGGAAACACGCTGGAAAAAGATACTGGGGGAGAAAAGTGCTTTAAGTGTTGTTCGCAGCAAATAATGTACAGAATTATCAGTGTATGACCTTTATATGTCTGCTGTATGTCATACTCTCACACACACATTCACAAGAATGATGGGAAGGTTCCTTTTCACACACACACACACACATGCACACACACACACAATCTTAACCACTGTCTAGTTGTGTACAAAGTTAGTGCAACACTAATTTGTAGTTTGTTTTGAAGGTCTATAATAAAAAAAATGGTCTTGCATACCAGAAGCATTAGCGCTCCTCTTCCAGACTTAGGGCTTCTCTATACCACACTGCAAAATACTAGTCCACCGTTCACTGTATTAATCAGCCAGTCGGTCACCCCGGGGTCGGCACAATGTGAGTGCTCGTCTGTAAGTGTCTGTGACAGCTGTGGGACTCTGACTCGGCGTTTCTCAAGCGTCTCAGACTTCCTGATTTTGGGTCACTCTTGCCTTGCGGGTCATTACGATTGAGGATAGTGAAGAGGGTTGATCTTAAGTCAACGGTCCTCATCTGAGAAGCTCGATACACTGAGCTCCATAAATGTTTGCAAAGCAGCGCACTTTTTCTGCTCGGTAAATCTGTGGTAAAACAGACAGTTTCTGCCACAGTAGGGAGGAAAAGAAATCGCTGTTGCAGGAGTATTTTCATTCGAAGCTGGAATGATAAAGCAGACTGTTGTTGTCCAAATGCTTATGGAGATAAGTATATCCACTAGGAGCCATGGATGATAAAGGTGTGGGTATGAGGGCCTTGTGCGGGTGGGAGGGATGCATCGTTAATGATGGTATGACGGATCTTATTGTGAAGGGGCCAACCTCATGTATATTTTATCAAAGGTTCAATAAACACAAATTCCACTTTTCAAACCGATCCTGTGTCTCGTCCATTTTCATCCACATCACTGTCAGAAAACTTGTGAAGAGTTAAAGAGATTAAAAAGTGCTGTGAAGTGTCTCTGAAGCTGAATCAACATCTGCAGAAATGGTTATGAATGTTACCTTGGGTGTAATTGTGTGTGTGTGTGTGTGTGTGTGAGAGAGAGAGAGAGAGTGTGTGAGTGTCTTTACAGCGAGGGCTGGGGGTGTTAACCGTACACACTAATCTGTCATGGTCTTCACAGAGGTAAGACGCTCTGCTCGGCTCGCTCTGACTTCCTGTGTCATTGACAGCCGAGCCCCAAAAAAGGAAACCAAACCCACCAGAGTTCACAGAAAGAATCAGCAAAGACGATGTCAGACTGATAAGTTGTCAGCTCTCCAGATCGGTGAGATACGAGCCTGGGAGTTGAAGGGACTGAAGAAAGCAAGGTGCCTCACTCACATTCAAGTAGGTATCAGTTACAGATGTTATTTAGTGCTTTCATCAGCCATTGGCAGTTCAGAAAACCTGTTCAGATATTTCTCTGTACGTAGGTTAGGAGGAGCCTGATTAGCCTATAGCTGTTTTACTTAGCTTCTTATGATGATTGATCCATCAGCTCATGAAAAGATTTCATTCTAAAACGTCATATATGAATTTTTAGAAAGTTGCTCAAAAATACGGAGTTCAAAAATGTAGATAATTCCATCAGTAAAAATGTTAGTATGGTAGTTGTTAGCCAAAGGTATTTAAAATAGCTAATGATTAAGATGCTTATCCATAATGAGTTGGACTAAAAATGTGAAGAGCTTCTCTCCAAAAAGCTATATATTCATTTTAGAAGGATTCTGCTTCCTGAAATCCATCAAATTTCAAAAATACAAATGGTAACATGATCAAACATTCATTCTGTAAGCGAAGATGACTCCTAGGTTTTTATAGTAACTCAGAATATGCTTTAATTTGAGACACCAAGAATCATTTTGGAAGATCAGGTGTCGCTTCTTTCAAATTGTGGCTATCTCACTTGGAATGAATCTCAAATATTCAATCAATTCATGACAGAAACCATCAGACAGTCTGACGTATCTGTACATCACAGTCCTCCATATTCCTGTATGCCTTTTACCTGTACCCTTTATCTCTCCCTCAGGCACTGTCTCCATGACAACGATGACCCCCTCCTCCCCGGCTCTGGTCCAGTTCCAGCTGGGCCTGTTCAGAGAGGTGGTCCAAGTCCCCGGCGGCAACCTGAGCTACCGCCATGCCAAGAGGCTGGCAGCGGAGATCATAGAGCGCAAGGTAATGAACGCTTCACACAGGAAGCCTCCTCTCTGAAGTGAGGCAGCTGCGATTCTTGTCCATTATTTGTTTGGTTCAGTTAGGGAATGCTTAGCGGAGTTGGGTTAGCAAGCCAGACCTGGGGCAAATATTTTGTCGAATAGGTCGTGGTGTTTGTTTTAATCTGCTGGGAGTACCAGATGGGTGGTGTTCGCCACAAAAGTAACATTCAGGTAGTCTCAGGTAAATCAAAAAAATTTTGCCGGGGATTTTCGAACTCTGACACTGGTGTTTTCCTATGTGGCAAATCCTTCCCATCAGTGAAGTAAGCTAAAACAAATCGTAAAAAGTACTTAAAAACACTATTCACGTGGCCGGTTCAAAACCTGGACTGGCTGGGTAAATCTGGGTGGGTAAAGTGAATGACAAATGAACACTTCTCTCCCCTTCTGTAATAACGACTGTTGAGTTGCCCATGAGCAAGGCACTTAACCCCTAGCTGCTCCAGTGAGGCTTCTCAGCAGCTCCAAAGTGTGAATGTGTGTGACTGTGTGTACCAAGCATAGAGGGTTTATAGTGCAACACTGGGACTCCTCACACCCCACTCTAACATAATAAAGTCCCACCAGGAAGAGAGACACATAACGTTTCAAGCCTCTCTGGGTATGAAGCTGGTTAATGCATCAGGAAGTGCACTGTGAAAAGGTCACCGCATGCATGGAGGAGGATTTTGAAGGTTACCAAGTGATGAGCGGGAGGCCGCCATGTGTTTCCACATCCTCGACTGTTACAGTGTTGGAAGGATCCGACGTGATTTCAACGACTTTGCTTCAGCTCTCATGTCTTTTCGGTTATATATAGATTATATACAGTTTCAGACCAGGCAGTAAATACACTATTACATAGACAAACAATGCATGAACAGCTGTAAATATCAAATAAATGCACCGGAGAAGTCTGTATGTACAAAATAATGCTTTATCTCCGCCTTCTACCCCTAGAAGGCGGAGACACCTACTAAACTTTCACTTTTAAACTCTAATTTTAGCCTAGATGTCTTATAAATGGCTGATCAACGTCAACTTGCTCAGTGGGATGTTCTGGTGGTTTTAGGTGTTATGTATCTCATTCACCAACACATAGCATCTGACGAAACTGACCTGTATGCTTTTGAATTAGGTTGAATGCTTATGTAGAAACCTGGCTTGGATGAATTTAGTGGCCACTAATTAGCGTGTCGCAGGATACAGGTGTGACAGAGTCAGATGTAGAATTTTGGTCCAATGTAAAGAAAATCCATGTGAAAAATATTACATATTGAAACTGGCCTAAGGTCATACGTTTGTTCCTCAAAGCAGTTTCCTTCCTTTTTGTCTTGAGTAACTGGACCACAGGATTTGATGTTGGCAGCTCCTGCATTAGATTACAGTAGATAGTTTTGATGGTGTGAACACAGCAGACACACTAAACAACTCCGGCTGTGGTTAAATAGAGAAGCTACATTATGAATTGCAGGTGCTGGTCTTTTGCCTGGCTCTGTGTTTTGTCTCGTAGTGTCATCTGGTCTGGTCTTCATACTGACTGAGTTACAGGGACTTGTGTGGTCGACAGGCATACAGCAAACTTTCCAACCACAGCCTCTGCCCTTGTCTTACACACACACACACACACCGTCTGCCTCGCTCACACCAGCACTCTCTTTGCTTTGATCTTTTGATACGTTTCCAGGCAGCAGGTCAACGGGGACTGTGTGTGTGTGTGTGTGTGTGTGTGTGTGTGTGTGTGTGTGTGTATATACATCTATACACACACGTTGCTTGTGCATTATGAGCTTCCACTGAATTCAAACCTGAGAACATGTGCAACTGCCACTGCAAATATACAGTATGTCTCCCGTTTAGCTTATCATCGCTGCCGGGTGGAAACCCCGGATCTCCAAAATGTTTACTTTTCAGAAACTCAGAGGAACGGGCTTGTTTTCAACTTGACCATCATGCAGTTTAGAGTTTATCCAGTGGGGCTTTTGAAAGGGTTTCACAAGACCAAGTTGTGTAATTTCTCTCAACACATAGAGGAGCATGGAGTCAATTCAATTCAATTGACGTTAAAACGTGAAAATCACCAAAGGCATTATGCAGTAGACTGTTCTGTGTATGGTATAGTAGAAAATTGTTAAAATAGACGATAGAAGGCCGCAACAAGGAACTAAGCCTTCTTTAATCATAGTGAGATGGCATCCAGAAACTTAGAGACTCACCTGATTATGTTGTTGGTTGAGGAGAGGATGGACTCTTTCTCTCTTAACTCTCTTAACTGTCTCTCTCTCTCTACCTGTCTCACTGTCACTTTTTTATGAAGCAGGATCCAAATTTTGTACTGACAGCATTGATGTAAGACAGTTGAGCCATGAATTACACATCACTCTCTTTAAAACCGTTTCTCAGGCGTGTTGAATATTTTGAAGGAGTTTTGGCAAAGTCTTTAGCGCCTTTTAAGGTTGCAGACATAATGTAAATATAGAATGAAGATGTTATTTTTCCACCATGACTAGCCAGTCCCAGTCATATCGTCCTGTTGTCTAATTTTGAGGTCAGTAGAGAACACTTTTCACTCCTCTGTCTCTTTCTTACTAACTGCCTGGTTAGATGGATGGATGGGTGGGTGGGTGAGCGGCGGGATAAATGGTTGTCTGCTTTTGATGATGCGTATCTGGATGAAACTCAGATTAGAGCTAAAGAAATTATGCGAAAACACTCTCAACCCTTCCCTCTTATCTCAAAACCAGATGCCGGCTGTGGTCTGGCGATGGAAACGGGGCAGATAGCGTTATTATCTGCAAATAGAACAGGATTCAATATTTGGTGCTACAGCGGTTTTCTCTTTGATCTGTGTGTTTTTTTATGGATATTTTTCTCACGTAGCGTCTTTCTGTTCCTGGCTCCGCTCTGAAGTTGGTCTGCTGCTCTCATCACATACCGCGGCCGAGCAGGTTTCTTTATTCTGATTGATCAGATAACCAGGAGTGAAGTACAACCGCAATCTATGTCAGACTGTATCATCTTTTATCTCATATCTCCCAAGCACATAAGACCCATCTCTGTTTTTCAAAATTGTAACTAGGTCATCTTTTGTGATGGTAATGCACATAGAAAATTGTTAAAAGACAGTTTGACAGCCTTGTGTTTTTCCTCATTCACTTTCCCACCCAAAGTTTCCCAGTGTTTTCCAGCCAGGATTCAAACGGACAACCTACCAGTCACAAGCCTGCTTCTCTAACTTCTAGGCTACCACACTGCAACGAAAAACAAGCTGTCTGATGATTTTAATTTGTTTCCAGACCTATCAAGCTTATTTTGTGATATTTTTAGTCAAATTATCTCACTACACTGTCAGATAATCTTGCTGGTTTCAATAAATTTCACTTGATACATGCCAATATGACTTCTTTCAAGAAATCATCAAACAATGAAGAAAATCTTGAAACAAGAAGCAATACATTTTCACTTTTACCAAGTAAATGTCCTGAAACAAGTTCATTATCCTGAAAAAAAGTGAAATTTGTTTAAACCGCTAAAATTATCTGTCAGTGCAGTAAGCTGATTTTACTAAAAAAAATCCAAAAATAAGCTTGACAAGTCTCAGACTGGGTGTAGGGTGAAGATCTTCCTGTTCAGATTCTTTGTCTGTCTCTGTTTGCAGGCTCCAGATTACAGTAGCTGTCTCTCCATCCAAGTATTTTTATGCAAATAATGATGTATCAAAATCAGACCGGCTGGATGGAAATGTTAAATTTAGATAAAAAATGTCCTCAATATCGCAAAAAAAAGTTTTTATGCTCACTCGAGGTAGAAAACTTTTTTGTCGATAGAGAAATTATGGGATAAATAGTGACAGAAAGACATTTGCTGAATGAATAATGATGTAGCGTAAAGACTTTCCCCTTTTCTTGTGGATGTGCTTTCTGACATAGCGTCACTCCAGCTCGGCGGAATTAATGCTAATCCACACTGCACTGCGTCTCATGAGACATTTCAAAAGTTTGTTTGTGAGTCGGATGGAAACAGAGCTAGAGCGTGTCTCTGCCTGCAGGCTCCAGACTGCAGTGTGGTGGGCGTCGGGGAGAAGATCCTGCTGTTCAGACACCGGCCCGCCTCACAGCAGCTGCTGCACCGCCTCACAGAGCAGGACGAGCTGCAGGACGGAGACCTCATCGAGCTCGTCGTCTCAGGTCAGAGGTCAACCCGTAAGACACACACTCAGAGAAGCCACTAGCTGAGCTCTCATCAGCCAGGTGGGGGGCGTTTATATAAGGAGGATGGAGACAGTGTTACCAAGCTGCTGTGGTTTGTCACCTGACCACATCCCCTGCTTTTCTATGGCTCAGTGCGACTGTATGTGTCAGTAATCTGTTGGCTGTTTATTCTATTGTATCTTATTCTGTTGGGTGATTTTTGTCTGTTTCTTGTTTGTTTTTATTTATGCTTTCGGATTAATTGTTTTACAAATCCTGACAAAGGCCACGTGCTGAAATGCATCGGTTTTACTAATAAATTGCTGGAATTTCAATGTTACTTGCCTATTCCACGCACCTAGTTAGTGGGTAAAGTTGTACCAGAATACCTTTTAATACTCCAAAGATACACACAGGCCATCCAGGTATTTGTGGGGTACAGCGGACTCCCTAGTGATGCTGCCAGTATTTCTTTTACAAAGCTACTCATTTTTATTGATGGCCACATCAGGCAAACAACTACTCGTAATTCCTTAATTATTCTTAATTCAATTTTTTTGTCTGTTGGCAGCAGTATCAGGCAGATATGTAAAATTCGAAATGACTAATATCATGACAAGCAAACAAAAATGCAAAAAAAACAAAAAAATCAGATTTGGTTCACTGACAATATAATTACAGATTATTAGAAGACAAATGTGCATCCTGTTTCTTGACTCAGCTAAATGGTGCAGTGGTTTCCAATCATGTGCCATAGAAGCCCCAGAGTCTGCAGGTTTTCATTCAGATCAAACACTACAGCAGCTGATTTCACTGATTAGCACACCTTCAACCAGAGAGGAGGAACTAATCAGTTAAATCAGCTGCTGTATTGTTTGATTTGAATGAAAACCTGCAGATTCTGGAGCCTCCGTGGCCCATGGGGTGCAGACTGCCGGTGTAATGTATTGTGTGTTTGAACCGCTCTCTCTTCATTCTAATCTGACTCAGGATTGGCCGCCGTGACCGAGATGAAGATCCGCCCACACTCCCTGGCGGTCCAATCGTATCGGACTCCGACCTTCTGCCACCACTGTGGAGAAATGCTGTGGGGCCTCGTTCGCCAGGGGTTAAAATGTGAAGGCAAGGCTGCTCACCGCATCATATATATCAGTAGTACCTATATTCATGGTATCTGTTTTTTGAGGTTTAATTCAGCCAATGAGATTATTTCTTCTTCCAGAGCGGCTCTGCCTCTGAGAAATGTTTGCAGAACCAAAACTCCAGTCTGCTTCTCTCTTCCTCCTCCTCCATCTCTCCCGGTCTTCAGGTTGCGGACTGGACTTCCATAAGCGCTGCGCTCTCCTGCTGCCCAGTGACTGCAGTCGTGTGCGGCGGCAGGTCGGCCCCAGCCTCTCCCTGTTCCCTCCCCGGAGGCCGCGTGCGCACTCCCTCTCCACACAGGCAGGGGGCAGTCTGGAAGAGGTAAAGAATAATACTATCCATCAAGTAGCACAGAGGACCAAATTTACTATGTCTATCCTCCTAAATGTGCTGCAGCAGGATTAAAACAGGAAACAATTCAGATTTTTTCACATCTTACATGTCTACCATTAATGAAATGCATTTACCAAAACCTTGTCGAGGGTTTACACAGTCCTACGACAAACCCCTAGAGCACACACTCCTTCACACAAGTGGAGAAGATCACATGTCAAGGATGAAGCAATACTAGAAAGTCTGTACACCTGATATCTTCCAATACCTCTCCTCCACCCAGATCAGCATGTCCAAGCCCAGGTCCAGACCTCCGTCCTGGGCCGAGCCTCCGGTGTGGTGCGGTGAAGAGGCCAAGCCGCGCGTCCCGCACACCTTCCACATCCACAGCTACACCAAGCCCACAGTCTGCCAGCACTGCCACCGCCTGCTCAAAGGGCTGTTCAGACAGGGCCTGCAGTGCTCCGGTGGGTCGGGTGACAGTAAATTACATGAACTAAAACAGCAATTCATGTTGTAATGGTTGAGGCTTCAGAGTCTCTTCACTTCAGAGTCTCTGCACTTTAATTTGGTTGTCTTTGGATGGGAACTTGTCTAAACATTTGCACAAACAGATTGGAAACCACATCAGAGAGCGGATGTCTGCAGCTGGCCTCAGTGGCTTGTGAAAATATTAATAATCATAATACATTTTATTTGTATGGTGCTTTTTGAGGTACTCAAAGACGCTTCACAGCAAAAATCTGTGTAAAAAAAAAATAGTAGTAGTATCTTGAAACCCCACATATTTGATATTTTTCTCTTTGAATGTTATTGTGTACTGCATATAAAATGTGTGTAACCCTTGTTACCAACAAACATTAATTCCTTCACATAGTTTACTGATCCTCACTCTGTGATGGAGGCTCTGGGTACGGGAGCTGAAAACCCAGTTCCTCTGTCCAGGCACTGACTCTCTCACACACACACACACACACACACACCTAGACTGATATTCATCTTGATGCTTTGGCAATATTGTCTGTGAACTTTCATGCCAATAAAGCACACTGAATTGAATTGAATAGTAGTTTTATCTGTACACTTTTCCACAATGTTGGATTGAATCTTTGCTCGTTTGCTTTTCCTAAGTCCCAGGATGTGTGTCTCAGAGAGCTCAATCTGAATTGAGAAAACTGTATTTAAATTGAGAAAACAGAATTTGTAATTATAGTTCAAAGTTATATTCAGTAATAATCACATTCAGTGTCAAGCCATTGCATTCACTTTCAAATCGTGCCTTACAAATTAAAATGTTGAATTCAACGGTTCAATATGGGCATGACAAATTCAAATTTCTGCAGTTAAAATACAGTCTCTGCTGGCACTAATCTCTTTCCATAGATTTCCCATTTTTGAAATCTGAAGACAATCCACGTCCTGAATTGACTGAATCCCTCACACTCTCTTCCTCCTTTTTCTCTCAGTATTTCAACGCACCACCTCTCCTTTATCTCCATTTTCTCAGACTGCAGGTTCAACTGTCACCGGCGCTGCGAGCCGTTAATCCCCAGAGACTGTCCGGGAGAGAGGAGAGGCGTCAACGGGGAAGGTGAGGAAAAATCCCTGCTGGTCCCATTACAATTCTGTATTCTGGGCTTGTGCTGTAGTCCAGGCAAAGGCTGATCATGAATCTTTGATCAAGCCCCCCCCTTTTTGATGTTCTCATCCATAGTCATCAAATGTGGTGAGTCAAAACTGATTCACACTCCTTCTCAAGAGTGTTTGACAGATTCAAGCCTCCCTCCGGTGTAGATTTCCCAAAAAATAATGTTTGTCGGCCTCAATAATGATAATTAGTGCCTCGATGATTCAGGGAAACAAGTCTGATTTTGGTCACAGATATCAGTATTAGAGCTATAAGATAAAGTAATCCTTATTTTACTGTTGACATAGAGACTGGAATATACACTATAATGGTTTTTACATCTAATGAAAAACTATGAAGAAAAAAAGGAGACTGCTTTTTACTAAGGGTTTTCACTTGTCTCTATGTTAAAACAAACAGTTTAAATAATGACACCTGCATAAACAACCAACTTTTGCTCACAATCTCGGTACATTTTGTGCTATTCTAGGTTCCTGCTGTGTTGCACTGGGCAATAATTCAATATAATCAGTTATTGTCTTTCAATAGTTGATCTGTTCGCTAAATTCATGATAGAAAACCAACACTAAATAAAATCTTTCGCAAAATTAGATCTGAAACAAATTGGGGAATATTATTTGAAAATTACAGTTTTATCATACTTTACACTACTGTGCACTTCAATGCGATTGATTATTTAACATTAGCGGATATTGAAATCAAAATATTTTTTCTTGTCTGTGTTGCCCAGCCCTAAGTGAGAGTAAAAACTGCACCTGTCACTGATGAAAACAGTTCTTCATGGATAATTGTGTTTCCAGTCATATATTTCCTGAGTATGATGTCACATTTCCAGAATCCACAGCCGGTCAGTGCTACAGACAAGACTCAGGGGACGATGAGTCAGAGCTCAACAGTAGTATGACATCACTAGAAAGCTTTGACGATGACATGTCCGCCGACGACGACTCGCTGACTGAGACCAAGGAAGTCCTTCTCCAGCAAGAACCAATCAGGTCAGAGGATTATCAAATTACTCCTGGACCGCTGGGTCTGTGTTGATCTCGGCCCAGTGAACAGTTATTGATTAGTCTTCATTCAAAATGACACAACCTCTGCTACTTGATCCTGATTGGAGACGCTCGGTGAATATAGATTTTTATCTAAAAGGTGACTATGGGTGCCTGGTTGTTCTTAAGACACACACACACACACACACACACACACAGTCCTCATGATGTCATGGGTTTGAATCTGACTCTCAACCTTTGCTTAAGTGTCAGACAGTCCACACACACACACAAACACACACATCTTTGCTTGCTGTTATTCTCCACTGCACACCTTGGCGTGTAAAAAAAAAAAAAAGCAGAAATAAACCAGGGAGTCTTGGCCCACACTGCCACCTAGAGGCATTTGGAGGGTACTTTCACAGGCAAATCCTGCCATTCATAATAATTATAATAATATTAATAATCCTTTTTAATGTAGTCCTTTTAAAAACAAAGTTAGAAAGTGCTACACAATTAAGAGAAGAGAAAGATGGAACCAGTGACAGATCAATAAAACAGAAGGACAAGGAGGTAGAGCAGTGATAAAATACATATATATTAAAATAAAATAAAATAAAATAAAAACAATGGTTCCAGCCACAATCATATATCAAAAGGAATAAATAGCAGACAAAGCAACAAGAATAGAAATATATAAAAGCCGGAGATTATATATATATGTTGAATAACAGCCAGTAACTCTGGTAGTGCTGACTTGTGTTCAGTTTTCCTCTTTCAGTGAGTCTGTTTCTCTTCTTTATTCACCTCCCCTTCCTCCTTCTTCATGCCGGCCGCCCCTCCATCCCTCCGTCCCTCCGTCAGTCCTTGTTTCAGCAGCTACATTCCCCTGATGAGGGTGGTGCAGTCAGTTCATCATGCCAAGAGGAGAGGCAGTCAAGTTCTGCGGGAAGGATGGCTGCTGCATCACACCAACACTGACACACTGGTGAGACACACACACACACACACACACACACGCTGACACACAGCTGACACACTGGTGAGAATATGAACCCTTGTGTTGTTGTACTTGCGAGAACATCACACTGACTTACATTCATTCCCTAACTCTTAACTTAAATGTTAAACTTGCAGCTGCCTGCCAAACCTGAATCCTCATCTAAACTGTAATATAAATCCAGTTCTAACAATGCGTAAAACGATCACCACAAATTACCACTTTTTTGCATTTTTTTCTATCCTCCTATCCTTGTGGGCACATGTGGGAAGCAAAAACGTAGATTGTACAAATACATGCACATTCAAAAATGCATTCTTACACACACACACACACACACACACACACAAGGAGTTATGAATATCTTTACCATCACTTGTCCCAGAGGAAACGTCATTACTGGATCTTGGACTGGAAAAGCATCACTCTGTACCAGAATGAGAGCAGCACCAAGTACTACAAGGTAGAATACTTCACTGTTGGTTTTCTTCTTAGGTTTAATACAGTGTGACTGGCCTCTATCACCACAGTGTCGTTGGCACCTAGTGGGCAGGTCGGGTACTGATGAGTATCTGCTTTGATTTGGTTCAAAACAATAAGCATTATGTAAAATTCAGAAGTAAAAGTAATTGTACAGGAGCGGTCAGAGGCAAAATGTGTAAGAGTAACTTAGTTAAGTAAAACTAAATTTACTGACATTTGTCACATGAGCAAACATTCAACAGAACCTTTAATTCCACCCCGATTGAATAAAACAAACTCCAATCTTTACTCACTTTACCTACTACCCACTCTTTATTAGTGATTTTAAATGTATTTTTACTTATGAGCATCATGGTATGTGATTTGTTTGTGACTCTATGGAAAAGGAGATATTTTATTCTCAATGGGACTATTTGGTTAAGTAAAGCTTAATTGATCCTCCTCACCAGGAGATCCCTCTGTCCGAGGTGCTGCAGGTTCGAGGCCCCGCCCAGCTCTCGGTGCCCTTGTCGCCAGGCAACGGCGCCCACTCCTTGGAGGTGGTGACGGCCTCGGCGGTGCACTGCGTCGCGGCCGGCAAGGACGGGCCGGCCTGGGAGAGCGCCATCCGTCAGGCTCTGATGCCCGTCCAGAGCAGCGGAGGACACACGCTGGCCAAGGAGAACCAGGGTGAGCCCGAAATACCAGTTTAACACGGGCAGCGGACCGTGAGCCAGAAATAATCCCTCTGGATACTCATTTTTTTTTCAGAAACGTAATGAGTGAAAAATAGCTTTTTCAAGGTTATGTAACCAAGATGCTTATTAATGTGACTTGTAATGAACCATTTTTTCTGTTAATAACTTATTAGACTAAATTTAACATGGGCAGTGGACCGTGAGCCAAAAATAATCCCACTGGATATTGATTTTTTTAGAAACGTAATGAGTGAAATATAGCTTCTTCGGATTCATATAACCAAGATACACATTAATATGACTTGTAATGAGCCGTAAATAACCTCTTTGGTGAATTAGAGAGTATTTTACAACCTGGAACACTTTAAAGGGCTTGTTGGACAATGGGTCCTTCGCTGATGACATTTTGCGCCCGCGGTTGAAAAGAAATGAAATGCGTATTAAATGAGATGCAGATTGGCTGCCACAACAAAGCCTGGTGAGAGCAGAGGCTTTTGGAGAAGTGCTGCATCGCTCTGTAAACCTTTAGTGATGGAATCAGCACTCTTAATGAATCTGTCTCACCCTCATTACAGATGAAGGTTCAGTGTGTGGAGACAGCGTGGTAAGTATCAACTTGTATACCTCTGATATAGTTAAAGACTATTTATAAGTCCATAGGGAACTTATAATAGATAAGGTGAAGTGTGTGTGTACAGTGTTAATGTGTGTGTGTGTGTGTGTTTCAGGACGTCAGCTCAGTGTATCAGATCTGTACAGATGAGGTGCTGGGGTCGGGGCAGTTTGGAGTCGTCTACAGAGGTAAAGCTTATTTTAACCTAATTATTATCAAAACATCCTACCAGATTTAGCGCAAAGAAAAGTGTTTGTTTTCATCTGTTTGGAGTACCAGGTGGGCGGGGCTTGGAAAAAGATATAAAACATAGTACTCTCCTCCTCCTCTGCATAGGAAAAGATAAAGAGTGCCAGAAAGTTTTGACGGAAAGCACTTTTTTTAGTATACTTTTCTGTGACTGACAGCTTACCTGACACTATCTGAGCTGTCCTGATGATGCAGTAAACCCCACCCGTCTGAGACATTAATGAGTTTCAATTAGCAGACGCCAAGAATGATTTGCTAATATTGAAACTGTTTGACCCAGGTCTGCACGCTGCTGTTATCGCCGACCATAAAGAGTGCTTTTCTCCACAGTTTTAAGTGTCTCTGTCTGGTCGTAGGAGTTCAGCTGAGTGTTTTTTGATCCTCCAGGTACTCACAGGCAGTCCGGTCGGCCGGTAGCCATCAAAGTCATCGACAAGACGCGCTTCCCCACCAAGCTGGAGAGACAGCTGAGGAACGAAGTGGCCATCTTGCAGGTACAATATATTTCGTTATGTGCGTATACCAGCACAGTATTTGTTAACGACAGCGTGTTTCTTGTTTGTGTCTGTGTCGCCCCAGAATCTGTCCCACCCCGGGGTGGTTCTGGTGGAGGGCATGTTCGAGACCGTGGAGTACGTCTTCGTTGTCATGGAGAAGCTCCACGGAGACATGCTGGAGATGATTCTGTCCAATGAGAAAGGCCGACTGCCGGAACGCAACACGCGCTTCCTGGTCATGCAGGTATTAAACCAGTGGTTCTCAACCTTTTTCATATCAAAGACCCCTAATTTAGTAAACATTTGGGCCACGGACCCCCATTTGATGAGATTTTGTCTCTTGGACCCAAATCTGAGAATATTTTTATTGTTAGAGATGACTATCTGTATTGTAGGTAGAGAGATAATAGAGAAACTATGATCAAAACAGTCATTCTTCTACATTCTCTAATTGTGTTAACTTCTTGTAAATGAAATAATGGTGATGTTTAACAACTCATCAATTTGCTGGGGACCCCTGGAACCCCCTCAAGGACCCCTGGTGGTCCCCGGACCCCACGTAGAGAACCTGCTTTAAACGAGGGGAAAATTCATACTGTCATGTACGACTGTATTCATTTGGTGTCTTTTACCAAAAAAAAGGTCAACAACTTTGTAATGCTCGTTTATCATCATGACAGAGTGAATGGGTTTTTTTTTTTTTTTTGTAGTACTTTCTTTATGCCTATAGGGAAGTTCACTTTTGCTCAAGGACACTTCAGCAGGGTTATTTTTGTCTGTCTTAACTCACCTAAAGAGGTGAATTTCTTCTTGCCAGGCCGTCCTTGAAAGCAGGAATATATGTTTAAGTGACCTCCTGGTTGAATAAAGCTTCATAAATCTGTTGTTCCACCACTAGTCTGTCTCAGACTCACTCCTCTCCTCCCTCTGCCTGTCTGCTGTAGATCCTGGAGGCTCTGCGGTATCTGCACTTCAAACACATCGCTCACTGTGACCTGAAGCCTGAGAATGTGCTGCTGGCCTCCGCAGACCCTTTCCCTCAGGTGATTGTGTTATATGTATTATATCGTCGCTGTCGGGTGAAAAACTTGTACCTCCAAAATGTCACTTTTTCACGAACTAAGAAAAAAAGTTTAGGAGGTTTATTCCAGTGGGTTTTTGAAAGGGTTTTTACCAGAGTTGTCAAATAACTAAGTACATTTGTTCAAGTACTGTTTAAGTACAGTTTTGAGGTACTAGAGTATACTTGAGTTACTTGAGTATTTCCATTTTGTGACACTTTATACTTTTACTCCACTTCATTTCAGAGGGAAATATTGTACTTTTTACTATTTATGTGACAGCTGTAGTTACTAGTTACTTTGCAGTTAGACCTACAACATTAAAATACTTTTTACAGGTTAATGCATCAATAATTTAACAGTCTGAAAGGGACCGTTCTTCAGAATTAGTTACTTTTACTTTTGATACTGAAGTACATTTTACTGCTAATACTTCTATACTTAAGTAAGGTCATTTTTTGAATGCATAACTTTTACTTTTAATGAAGCATTTTTCCATTATGGTATTGCTACTTTTAGCCCCGGGTTTTATAAACCCAAGGAAAGTCAAATTTTCTCATATTATTCTCATAATTTTCCCATAAAAGACTATGTAATCTTTGAAGTAGGAGTTGTGAGGTTTTCACACAACCGCCATATGTGGATTTGCGTTTAAATGATTCCCTTCATTCATTTTAACCAGCTTGGAGCTCTAGACGTGTGTGTTTAGTGTCAAGGAAGTTGTCACAGAAGTACTTTAAACTGACTTTCAAATACTTTCCTGTGATTGTGTATATTTTCTAGCACTCACTTCAACCTCACCTATCTATGTTCCCCTCCTCCCCCTCTCAGGTGAAGCTGTGCGACTTCGGCTTCGCCCGCATCATCGGCGAGAAGTCGTTCCGCCGGTCGGTCGTGGGCACGCCCGCTTACCTGGCGCCCGAGGTCATCAGCAGCAGCGGCTACAACCGCTCGCTGGACATGTGGTCGACGGGCGTCATCATGTACGTCAGCCTGAGCGGCACCTTCCCCTTCAACGAGGACGAGGACATCAGCCAGCAGATCACCAACGCTGCCTTCATGTACCCACGGCAACCATGGGCCTCCATCTCACTGGAGGGTAGGGACGACTCATATTGCTGTTGCTGTAAAACCTGAAAACCTCCTAACTCCAAATTTTGTGAATTTTCATGTTTTCACTTCAGCTGAAGGATTTCATGGTTCTCTGTGGGTTGAGACAATTCTTCGACCTCCTTATGAAAGAAACCCTTTAAAAAAAGTTGTCATTTTGGAGATACAAGGTTTTCTCAAAACAGTGACAGTATTTTGAGAAGTTTCTGGCTAGATTATGTGTGTGTGTGTGTGTGTGTGTGAGAGAGGGAGAGAGAGAGAGAGAGTTCTTGTGTCTCTATACTTAGAGGGACCAAATGTTCTCACAAGGATAGAAAGTCAAGGAAACGCCTCCAAAGTGACAATATTTTGCCAATTCTCACATCTTTAAGAGGATATTTTAGAGTTAGGACATGAGTTTGGGGTAAAGATTAGAGTTAGGATTAGGTTTAGGTTAGGGTTAAGTTTAGGCGGAGTAATACAAATTAGTGTTTATGTGTGTATAAAGTTGCATTTATTTTTATTTTTCCAGGGAAGGATTGCAGAACATGTGTGCTGTCTTTCAGCAGCTCCCTGCTTGTCACATTCATGCACTTTTACATCCACACCTGACTGTTTCCCAGCCTTCTGCTGTCGGCCACTGGGTGACACCAGCGGACTGCTTTTAAAACGTATCGAATAAATCCTCTCTCTCTCACATCTACTCCTCCATCTCCAACCTCCCACCCCCCTGCTGTTGCTCTCCCTCTCCCCCCCTCCAGCGGTGAGTCTGATCAGTAACCTGCTGCAGGTGTCGGTGAGACGGAGGTTCAGTGTGGGAAAAGCTCTGGGACACCCGTGGCTGCAGGTCAGATGTTACACACATTTATATTCTCATATTATGTGGAATACACCAGGATTCTGCTGAACGGCTGGTTCATGTAAATACCGTTTACAACAGTTCTTAGCAACCCAAATATGATTGCTGGGATATGCCGATATTAGCCAGGATACTGAAGCATTTATAGTAGTTCTATTAGTAGTAGTAGTGTAGTAATATTTTACACTATGTCAAAGGCTTTTTTCCATAGTATCTGGAGTATTGTGTTTATTCATGTGTACAGGGATATTCATGATTGGGATACATAAACATTGTGTCCCAAATATGACCTTAACTTGGATATGAGCTAATATCAGCAATACGATGTTGATGAAAACCCACTCATTGATGAAGAAAGATACAATGTGTAATGCTTAATAGGATTTTATGGGGCACTGCTTCTAACTAGAATCAGCTGTAACCCATTATGTCTTTTTAATGTAATGTTATTTTATGTGACTATCTTGCATATGTCCATTTTAATAAGTAATTTAGGCAGGTGTTGAGTCTTAAAATCTTGTTTTCCTTAAAATATCTACCAGTGGAGTGAGATAATTTGTTTCGAATGCAAATCAACTTGTTCAGAGATTTCTTTTTTGTGAAGAGTGACAGTATTTTCAAACAAGGCAGATCAGCCCACTGCTAACAGGATAAGGCAAGTTGATTTGCATTGGAACAAATAAATAAATAAAATAATCACAAATAATCTCCCATTCCGCCAGATTTTTTTTTCTAGTCTAAATGACATGTTGAGATTGATAGATTGATCATTTTTGCATTGTACACACATTCTAGATCTTTTCATCTCCTCTCCCTTCCTCCATCCTTCATCACTCTGTCCGTCTCCTGCGCTCCTCCTCTTCCTCCTCCAGGACTTCCAGCTGTGGTGCGACCTGAGGGAGTTCGAGCAGAAGCTGGGCTGCCGGTACCTGACGCACCAGGGGGACGAGGAGCACTGGAGACGCCACGCCCGAGAGAAAGGCCTGGACTTCCCTTCCCGCCTGTCCTGGGACCCCGGCAACGACCCGGACGTGTGATCTTTTGCCGTAAAGGTCAGGGGGAGGGACGGAAAAAACGAGTCGAGGATGCGCAGGATAGATATGACCAGAGACACACGCGTTCCCCGGCTCATACAATCACATTTAAACCATGTGTTTTTAGATCAAAAGTGAACCAAATCTAAACATCTGTTTTGTGCTTTTGTTAGTCTTTCATGATGTTACCCATGTCCAGTATTACATATTTGGCAACAAAATGCTACATGCATCACTAAAGAGTCATGTATTTTTACACTAGAACTATTCCTACTTGCATACTGACAGAAAATTCTATCTACTGAAGGTAATAAAAAAAAAAAAACAACACAAACAACTGTCACGTAGTAATATAATTTTCCTTTTTTATTCCAAGGTGTGGTTTTTAAACTTTGAAACCGATTCGTGTGAAAGTGAGCTTGTGTGGCATCGGTGATGACAGACACAGAGTGACTTTGGGGGAAGAGGGAGGGAGGAGGAGGAGGAGAAGTAGAATGGAGCACAGATGAATAGAGAGAGAGAGAGAGATAGAAAAAAAAAAAAAATCATCATCATGCACTAGGGCGGAGTCGACTCGCACTGCTGCGTCTCATATCATGGCTGACCTGTCTTTTAAAAATGGGACCAAAACCCTATATGCTTACTCGCTGACATAGGCCTGCTATGGTCCCACGTACAGTACCGATTCTTCTATTTTCGTGCAGAACTTTCCTGATGCCCTGTCGACGCCTCTCTCTGTCTCTCTCCCGCCTCCATTGCGCACAAAATCACGGGATTTAAATGAGCCGAGCCGCCTCCCTAACTGTAAGGAGGGAGGAGAGAGAGGAGAGAGAGGAGAGAGGCGCGTGGGATCGTCCCCTTCTGGCCGTACCAGTTTGTCCTTCTGTCTTCGTTCCCGAGTCCCCATCCAGCCATGGCCTCTCCTTCGTTTTTTTTTTTTTTTACCCCCCCCACATTTCATTTAACCACAATGCTTTGCTCTGGGTCGCTCCCTCTCTCTCTCTCTCTGTCGGGGGGGGGCGGGGGGGTTCGTCTTCATCTCAATATTCAGTGTTCGGTCTCCTATCAGCAGGTGCTTCACAGGCATAAAGTTTAGGCGCTCACATCCCCCTTTCCGTTTGATCCTAAGCTTCCTAAGATCTCCCGATACTGACTAGTGCTAACATAATATTCAGGTTTCACAGTGCGGTGGTAGTTCTGTCAGAGTGAGAACTCGTAGCGTTAGACTGGCTTTGTAACATCATAGCACCTGATTTGCTGGTTCAAGCCCTGCTGGGATTCCCTCCTCTACACCGACTGACGTGTAACAGCCTCCCAACGACGGCGGCGCGCTCGCTTCGGAGGTTCAGAGGTTTTTTTTTTTTTCAGGATTAAGGAAGAGCCGACAACTCATCGGCTCACAAAGACAGCGTTTCTACACTTAAACATAGCATGCATCTGCACAAATACACAACCAACCAAGCCAACGGACCAACCAACTGCTTTTTTTTTTTTTTTCATGTTTTTTTCTTTAATTACCCTTCTACAAAAAATATGTCATCTGAGGGTAGGAGAGGTGAAGAGCGGGAGGCTTTGCTCAAAATTGACTTTAAGATTTTCTTCGTGACTTCTTCCGTTCTCCCTCCTGACCTCCTTCTGTCTGATCTCTCTTAAAGGCAGGTGTGTTATACATGCCTGCTGCTCACATAAGTTCAGTGCAATACCTGACACATTCCTGGTTTTCAAAGGCAATGTAACAGAAATGAGATTCTCTGAGATTTGAGCAAAGCCCGCCGCTCTCAACCTCTCTGGGCAGTGAATCTGGGGATGAAGGAGGAGGGTGGGGAGGGGGGGGATGGGAAGGATCGGGAGAGGGATAAATATAAGGGAAGAACATAAGATTTGAAAGAGAAATAATGATAAGAACAAAGCGGATAGAGGGAGAGGGGAAGGGTTTTAATCGCTCTCTCCACATAGGAGAAAGAGGGGGGAGCTGGGGACAAAGGGATGAGAGGAGAGGAGGAGGAGGAAGAGGAGGAGGAGGAGAGGAAGAGAAGGGGCTTTGTTTATAAGTCGCTCTCTCCGTAGAGGGCGCTGGAGAAGGAGATGTAGTCCAGGGCGCCGGCGGGGCCGTCGGCTCCGATGTACCTGGTCATGCGGCTGATGCAGTACTCGGCCTGCTCCGGGGGCAGCTCCCTGCGCAGCTCGTCCACTGTGATGTAGGACTGGGGAGGGGAGGAGACAGGGTGTGATTTAAAGGAAGATTTTTACCGTCCCATAGCACAAATACCATCATATATCTGCAGGGGTTGATAGGGTTGGTGATTAATACCACTGACTCAACCATTACTGTTTTGGAACAAAAACTTCAAACCCATTGGCAGTGTTGAGTGAGCCTTTGGCATTTGGCATCACAAGGCATTTCAGTTACGAAGCAAATGGCAAAGCAGAATTACTATAGTATTTAGCATGGTGATATCTCTTCACTAGACTTTTCTCATGGATTTATGCTCTAGTTAGCTCACTCATCTCTAGTGTGAAAATGTTCTAATTCAACCAAACACCTGTAATGGGAAGTTGCCCACTTGATATCTACACGTATTTGGACACGTATTTTTCTTTATTTTGACTATTTTCCACATTTTAGAATAATAGTAAAGACATCGAAACTATGAAATGACACAAATTGAATTATGTAGTGACCAAAAAAGTGTTAAACAAATCAAAACTATCTTATATTTTAGCTTCTTTAAAGTAGAAGAATTATATTTGTCTAAGAAACAAAATTTCAAGCATGTAAGCATAAGCCTTTAGATCAAAATGGCTTTAAGATAATGAGAAACATAGTACATTCAGTCAGGTGTGTCCAGATTTTTGACTGGTAGTGTATGCTATCAGATGCTGTGTATTGGTAAAATACATCATTATTACTCGCATTATGCTTAAGTAAGAGAATAAATTACTGAAACAATCGATCTATGAGCGTTTAAGTGTGGGACAAACCTACAGTTGCATGCAACCAAACCAAATCATCATGTTGTTTAATCCATATGTAACGGACAATGGCAGGTAATTGCTGCAGCAGCCGCACAGAAGGACAATACTGTAGTTTAGTCATCTTCTTACCTTGTCGGAGGCCAGGATCTTGAAGGAGGCCATGACCTGCTCTGCGGTGTCGGTCTCGGCGGTTTCGCGGGTCATGAAGTCGATGAAGGCCTGGAAGGTCACCACACCTGTGTTGTTGGAGTCCACCAGGGTCATGATGCGGGCAAACTCCACCTCACCCTGTAGGACAGCAGCACAGAACAGGACCTATTAGCTTCACTGTTTTTTTTTTCAAATGTTACATATTACATTGATGGAACAACAATGCACTGTAATTGTATGTCATTGATTAAATAATAAAATAGTGAATAGTGAATACTGAATGACTTGGTCTTTAAACATCACTCTTTGAAATAAGACATGGAGTATGCAAAAGGAGGTTCAACTTGACATTAGGAAGCGTTTGTCCACTGAGGGTAAATTTATTGTTTGTATTTACCAGATCGTAACCCATGGAGATGAGGCAGGCACGGAAGTCGTCTGGGTCCATCATGCCGTTTCTCTTCTGCAAAGGAAACAGAGCGTTGTTGGATCAATTGAACAGATAAACAATTATAATCTGATGCTGTATGATGAAATCCCTGGTGTGTGGCCTTTGATCACAGGAATCAGGCTCACATTTCAGTTTATCACTGGGGCTAGCATGATGAACAGATGAATGCCTTAACATTTCTTGAAAGACATACTGAAAGGTTTATTTCAGCTACTGTAACTTTGCTTGAATAGCTGCTTTGACCATGAGAAACAAAGCCTTAACACCTTAGTCATGCTGCGTTACTTAACTCTGACTACATTTTTAAGGTTAAAACTGTCTAATCTAACTTTGCAAACACAAAGGACATGTCATGGCCAAATATCAGACTTGAGACATGCATATCTGACTCCAAGAATACCCAATTCCATCTTTTTCCACATCAGTGAAAAGGTCAGATCTTTCTTGTGGTTGATGTGCTGTTGGTTGATGTGCTGTTTTTCTATGCATGCCTCTGTGTCTTTCTAACCTTTGCTTCTAAGTTTAGTATTTATTTTTACCATCTGGCCGAGGGGTACGGCTGAATGTTAGCCAACTTTTGGCTGACCCCACCGCATTTACAACAATGCTAATGAATATGCTCTGTCCCTGTCAAATAAGGAAAAAAAAAAGAAAAAGATCCAGGCCACATATGGTCAGGAATTCTTTTTTTTTTTTTTTTTTTGAGTGCAGTGAACGCCTCACCCTGTCGAAGTGGTTGAAGGAGGCTCTGAACTCGTTGAGCTGCTCCTGGCTGATGCCCTTGGCGTCGCGGGTCAGGATCTGGTTCTCCACCTCGTTGATGGTTCTGGCGATGGTGGTGAGCAGCTGTTCCCAGCCGACGCGGATGTGCTGCAGTGACGGAGGGAGAGAGAGGGAGGGAGGGTTAGTGAAAAAACTAGAGGTCTAAAATATCACATATCACATATTTTAGAACGAATACCTCGATATCGATAATGTGACAATATTTTGTGGATGAGTATTCGTGCTTTCATGAGATATTTACACACAAGAACATTTTTGAAAATTAGTAATGTCCATTAGTAATCAGTAATGTGTAATCAGTAATAAGTAATGTGCATATGATGAGCAGGTAAAGCCGATCATTGTTCATTTTACTCAGCCAGAACAGGCTGATAAGTTCAGAAAATTGTGTCACTTTACTGTAACGCAGCCTTTAAGAAGTTATTTCACAATATTACGATAATCAAAATCCCAGTCGATATCGAGTCTCATATCACGATATCGATATTTTACGATATATCGCCCAGCTCTACTATGGAGGTAATGCACACTTAAAGCAAGGGAGTGAGGAATGGAAGAAGAAAGAGAGCGGGGTGAGGAAGTAAGGCGAGTCAACCGGGATGTTTGAGTGTGTGAATGTGTGAATGTGTGTGTGTGTGTGTGCCGTACCTCCATGGTGTAGTTGGTGTGCTTGTTGTCGAAGATGAGGGACTCCTGGCTGAGCTGGTGGTCTCCCTCCAGCTTGTCGATGTTGGATTTGTAGTTGATGATGTTCTGCTCGTACTGCTTCAGGTTGTTCATCTGTTCCTCCAGGGAGCCGGCGATGTCCACGGACACGTGGCCGATCTCCTGCAGGGGTGCAGGGGGAGGAACGGAGGGAGAGAAAGAGGACATCAGAATGAAAATGAAGTCCTAAAATGTAGTTAGTGAGTGTTGATTGTTATGTATGTTTAGTAGAATGTATAGTCTGCTGTCTATCATAAACCTTACAGTCCCTTTGTGCTGTATATGCAGTCCTGTTGTCCTTATACATGTGTAAGTGTGTATATTTATATGTACTTGTATGTACTGCTCATATTTCATCTGTTAATCAGTTTTTAAGTAAGAAATTGAGACCATTAGCAACATCTGTAAGTAACAACTACTTATGTAAATAATCCAATAATCTGTTCCCAAATCAAACTCAAAGTGTAGAAATTGCAGTATATGTTTACACAATCCCAAAATCATTTACATCTTATTTTATTGTATATTGCTTTTATTGTTGTTATTTCTACTGTTTTTATTGCCTATTTTATATTATATTTGTGTGTTTCTATTTTCTTTTTCCTTCCTGAATCCTATTACTTTTGCTGCTGCTGCAACAATTTAATTTGCCTTTTCACTAAAGTATCATCATCATCTTATTGTGAAACTCCAGTTGTCAGTGTATTCACGTACCAGCGTCACCAGGACAAATTACTGTTACATTTCTTATATCTGCCGATTAAATAGTTTCTGGTTCTGACTCTGAACAGAGTCTGGCGATCAGTGGTGCTGCTCTCCTCACATCGCACTGCAGCACCTCACACAAGCACATTGGCAGTTTCCATGTCTATCACTGCTGGTGTGGTGCGGCGTTACAGACACACTGTACCTCCATCTTGGTTTGAATCCAGGGTCCAATGATGTTGGCCTGGGCAGCAAACTGGCGTCTCAGCCTCTCGTTGGCCTGCTGTCTGGCCACCTCCTCCTGGAGCATTTGGTCTCTGAGGGGCACAAGGTGCTTCACCTGCAGGAGGGAGGAGGCACATCACACACAGGGAGTCAGGAGTCGAGAAGGAGGAATTCAACTAATTTCAGTTAGTGTTGAAACGATTAGTCGACTGACAGAAAATTAATCGATAATAGTTTTGATAATTGATTAATCGTTTCAGTCAAGTAAAAATACCAAACATTTGGTTACAGCTTTACAGATGCTAAGATTTGCTGCTTTTCTCCGTTTCATATCATTACAAAAGCATTTTAAGAATCACTTTGGGCTCTGGTAACTTGTGATGGGCATTTGTCATTATTTCTGACATTTTATAGACTAAACAATTAAAAAATTAATCTAAAAAAAAAAGCCCACAGATTAATCAGTGAAATCAATGAAAATTGTTAGTTTCAGCCCTAATTTCAACAGCAGTAAATTTAGTTGTGATCTTCTAACCAGCTAGACTCAAAGACATACTTGACTGTTATTTTATGCAACCCCTGTATAACCCAGGTAACAGAACATGAGTTAATTTTTCTTTAACGCTTTAACACTTTATTTGCACAGTCCAGTGTTGATTCGCAACTATCAGGTGACAAAAGTAGATGTTCAGCAAAGTGCCTCTTACTTATTTGCTGCATCTACAGACAATGTAACCCTAACCTCAACACTAAGATTAACCCTAACCCAGTTACTGAATATCTACAGATGTACTGTACTTTTCTCACTATTGTGAGTATCAGATTTTTAGTGACACATTATAGTCACTTGATAAAAAGTCAAGTATCAGCATTGTGTCTATTGTCAGCTCTTCCAGTGATAACTAGTTGTTTCCTGGTTTCCATCCACAGAAACATAAATCTGCTTGTTTTTATTCTGGAGGAAACAGCCCAGATGGTCAGATGTGTGTCAAACTGACGCTGCACTGACAAGTTATTTTGATTTCCCCTGAGAGCTTGTAGCTAGAGGGATGAAGTGACACTCCAGCCTAAATATACAGCACTATTTCTGACCCGTCGCTATGTATGTGCTTATTATTAGCCAGATGACCAAATGCAGCGGACAGACTGCGGGTCAGGCTGACACTTCCAGTTCACACAACATCGACTTGCCGCAAAACTAGAAAAAAAAAACTGAATCCCAAATTGTGGTTCTGGGTGCGTTTGGTTGGACTCACAGCGTCCCACTTGTTGCTGATGTCCTGGGGGCTGAGGTTGGTGTAGGGGTTGATTCCGGACAGCTTGATGCCGTAGGTCTGGGCGATCTTCAGGATCTCGTTCTGGATGCCCATGGTGGCCATGCGCTCCTTGTCGGCTTCGGGCAGAGTGGCCTTGAACTGGTCGTGAGCTGTGATCAGACTCTGGAGGGCAGAAGAAGAACGGAGGAAGAGTAGATGAGGAAGACGGACGAGCTGTATTTACTTACACTGCTACTGTTATTATTTCAATATTTTAATTCCCAGTTCTGATGCATGAACTAGACTTGCGCTGTTGTGTTATGTTTCAAGCACTATAATAATTAAACCCATTTATACTCTGGAACCCAGTGCAATATTATCTAGAACTGTATATATTTTAAGTTATTCTTTATTTTCTCTCTATTACTGACTTCCATAGCTTCCCATCAGTGGAATCTATGAGGATCCAACAAAGAACCATGTGTGCATACTGTATAGATAAGAGTCCAGTTTCTTAAATTTCAATTTTTAATCTTGTTATATAGTAATTTTTATACTTACATACATTTTATATACTACTTTACTTACACTACCTTAAAGAGACACCTAATTCCCTAATTTCTACTTTTTAAATGTTTTACATACAAAGTTTTTATAATCTTGAGCAGCCCATCAAGTCGAATTCCATGTCTGCATGTGCAAATTTACTGAAATAAAATAAAACTATTTGTGATTCTGAATGTATCTTATCTTAACTCTTATTTGAAATGTACCATGACCCCAGGAAAAAGTTTTTGATACATGATACTTGATATATATATATGATGATATGACACCCTGTGTGTGTTGATGCCTGGGCAGTGTGTGTACCTGGATCTCCTCGATGCTGTGGACGATGAACATGTCCTGCAGGTCCTCCATGGCTCCGTCCATCCAGTTGTTGAAGGGCGCCGCTCTCTTGGCGAACTCCAGGTACAGCTGGTCGATGGTCTCCCACAGCTTCTCCACACGCTGGGTGGGGTGGGGGGGACACAGGAGTTAGTTCAAAAATCTAACTCCACCCTCTAGTTAAGAAGTGTTACTGGAGCAATTTTATAGGAATAATTCAGTTTTGACCAAAAAATCAAGTGGAATTTTACAGCTCCAAAGTCATGAAAGAGCAATAGCATAAAAAAAATCTAACTACTGTACTGTCATATTTTTGTTTTGTTCGTTACTAATAGTTCATAAGTGTGTGTTGCAGGACGTACCTCCAGTGAGTCCCTCCTCTTCTGAGTCAGGGTGCCCAGGTTGTCCCACTGGTCACAGATGCCCTGGCAGCGGCCGTTCACTGTGGCAGCATCATGGTAGTCCAGCTCACTGGGAGGAGGGGGGAGGAGGAGAGGGGACACACACACACACACACACACACACACACACACACACACACACACACACACACACACACACACACACACACAACACTGTTAGTAATCTATACTCATGAGCATAGAAATCTAACGTCAGATGATATCAAATTTCCACCGATATTAAAATCTGAGGAGAGTTCCTTTCCAAAAATGAGTTATTTACCATTTGAAAGAAATACTGGCATGAATGTAAAACACATTAAGGTTCACTATTATTACTATTAAAAGTGTTACATTGCATTACTATTTTAAAAATGTATTCCTTTATGATTACTAGTTACCGCGTTAAATTTAAACCAGTAATGTAATGCAAGGGATTACCCAAACTCAGTAATGTATTCTGATTACTTTCAGTTACTTTCAGATACTTAAAATACTGGGTCAGATAAGAAAAAGTGAAAGATTTGTGTATGGAAATGTATTTTTAGGTTTACAAACAAACAATTTTTTTTTCTGTGCCACATTTTATAAAGACTATTTAAATGGAGTTTCTCACTTTCATTTTATTCCCTTATTTTTCATAATGTATCTACAGTCAGAATGCATTATTTTTTAAGGTAACGTAACAAATAGTTACTTTTTTTGTATTTAACATTCATAACGCTGTTACGTAAGTATCCTGTTGCTACCCAACCGCTATTAAGTTTACAAATCATCTAAAGACCTTTACTTACAAAATAGTTATGCTTTTGAGGATGAAGTCATCTATGTTTTTGAATTTTGGAATGAAACGCTTGATATTATATTGTATGTAGTATCCAGGAAATCAAAACCGTCAGTATCTGCTCATGTGGAATAAAAAAACCCTCGGGAGTGGTGAGGAATGAAGATTAGCAAGATCAGAGGTTTCTGCTCCTTTATGAGCCGTCCTTTCATCTCCTCATCCCTCTCATTAACATGCTTTTCACTCATCTGTTGCTGTCTTTTGTTCTTCACTTTAATCACATCCGTGTCACGTCTCTGCCGCCGCCACCGCACTTCAATCGCTCCCTCGCTCCACTCTTGTCCCTCCTACAGTTTCCCCATCAGCCTCCAGGTCCCTTCCTCCCTTCATCTCAACTGAAGTCTGACATAATCTCTCTCCTCTTCCTTTTTTCCCCCTTTCTTTCTCCTCATCTCTCCTTCCATCCTTCTCTCCTTCCATCCTTCCATTACTGAACTCCCTTCTCTCTACGCTCCTATCCTCTATCGCTCCTTACCAGTGATTTATGAAAATTACATATTAAGATTATTACAACCAAAATTATTTCGATATAATGAGTTTAATGTAAGACTGTAGAACATACAGTCTACATACAATATTTATGAAAAATATACAATTTTTCTTAAAAAAACAAAATTCTAAAATGCTAGTTTAGCTTATAAAAACCGTAAGGGTAATCTTAAACAACACGAATAAAAATCCAAATAACAGCATCTGAAATAAAGTCAAATGTGTCTCAAATAAAGTGAATATAACAATTTATTAGAGCACTCCCCCTTTTGGGGAAAGTAAAACATCAATGATGACAGATGAGACTAAAAATTAGGGGTGGTGTCATAACTGTTATTGTGTTTTTACCGCAATATACACGACCAGTCAAAAGTTTGGACACACCTGATTGAATGTACTGTGTTTTCCTTCTCTTAAAGCCATTGTGATCCAAATGCTTATGCTTTAATGCGTGAAATCTGTTTCTTAGACAAATATAAATAGTGAAGTTGATCCTATGTATGAATTTCTTTCCAAAGCCTTTGCCTTTCCATCAAGGCAAAGGGCGGCTACTTCAAAGAATCTAAAATATAAGATAGTTTTGATTTGTTTAACACTTTTTTGGTCACTGCATAATTCCATCTGTGTTATTTCATAGTTTTGATGTCTTTACTATTATTCTAAACTGTGGAAAATAGTAAAAATGAAGAAAAATGCGTGTGTCCAAACTTTTGACTGGTAGTGTATAGTAATAGCGATCGTCCCATCTCTACCAGTGATGTAATGCTGGGTGGGTAAACTATGACATCATCTTAAAAATGAAGGTAAACTCTATTTCACACATAAACAGGCGGGTTTATAAGATGAGTTTGTGCCGGTTTTCCCTCTGCTGCTCCTCAACCCTTCCTTCTCTCTTTCTTTCAGTTTCACCATCAGTCCCCTCCCTCCCTCCTCCCTCTCCCTTCCTCTCCCCCTCCTCACTTGAGCTCCTGGGCGATGGCGGCGATCTGCTCCACTCTGTCCTGGTGGGCGGCCAGGTCGCTCTCGAAGGCCTCGTGCTTCCTCATCAGGGCCCTGATCTCCATCAGGGAGGCCGACTCATAGTCCTTCTGGGACAGCAGCTCCTCCTTACCTGGAACACACACACACACACACACACACAGGTCAGCTTGATGTGGAGTGGGAGCATTTTGACGGATACTTCTCACAGTGCAATGGAAAGGTATAAATACAGATATAAATTGGAATTGAAATCATGAAATTGGTCTAAATGTCTCTACCTTGTTTTTGTTTGTTTTTTTTGTGTTATGTTAAGTTTGTATGTTCTATATTCTGAAAAACTAAATATTTACATTTATTATTTGATTATTATTGATTACTATTTTTATAAGCTAAACCTGCATTTTATAATTTATTTTTTTAAGAAAAATGTCAAATATTTTACATAAATATTTGACATACTGTCTGTTCTACACTCTTACATTAAAGTGTTACATTACATTAGTGCTGTTTTTAAGATTTTCATCCTATTAATAATTATTGTGATAATATTGTGTATCAAGATATTTTTGGTTAAGATAGTCGTAATATGTAATTTTCAAAATATAAAAGAAAAAAAAAGGTTATGAGCTTCCAACTTTACATGGCTCTCGTTTCAGTCTGTCCTCCTCTGATCTTTTGTCTTCCTCCCTTTCTCTGACTCGCTATAGCGTTTTAATATCTATTTAACATCTCCATAAATCACTCAATAGAATTTTATCCCCCTATATAATTTTATGATCGTGATTTTATCAATTATTTCCTTTTATGATTATTTTTTATGGCATTTTGTTCCTTATTAGACAATGTAGAGCGGAGAGAGGCAGTAAAGATGGAGGAGAGACGAGGGAGCGACAGGCTGCAAAGGTCAAAGTCCAGATTTTAAACCAGAAAACCCTCCAATATCCGTTTCTTTAATCTTTCCTTCAAGAACAAAAGAAAAAGGGAAATCACTCAAAAAGATATCACTCTCAAAAATATATCTTTGATTGATTTATTTTACACATTTTAAAATAAAAAATATACAGCTTTCCAAACTGAAAAGACAACGTTTCGCCTGTAGGCTTTTTGTTCTTTAATCTTTCTTTCACAATATTTATTTTTCTTTACCCACTATCTGCGTTTCAGGGTCACGGCGGGCTGGAGCCTATCCCAGCATGCACTGGGGCAGCCATCACAGGGCAAACACAGATAGACAGACTATTATTGACGCTCTCATTCAATCCAATCCACCTGCATGTTTTTAGACTGTGGGAGGAAATCCACATATCACATGACTTGCTTGAGACTTGACGCATGAAGAGAAGACTTGAGACTTGACTTGACTTGGGTTCTGGTGACTTGGGACTTGACTCTGACTTGTACTCTGATGACTTGAACAGGTTTCTAAAGTCTTGACAAAAGATCTTGTGTTTGTGTAAATGACTCAGATTGAAAGTGATGAGATTTGTTCCAGCAGACGACTGAATTTAAATTCTGTTTTCTGAATTTGTATGGAATGATTGAATTTATTGTAAGTTGAAACTGATTATATAAATCAAACTCATGATGCTCTTACCAAGTTTTTATCCTATTAAAACCATATTGCATTGAAAAGTCCTAGATATTTAGTTTTCTTTAAGATATTAAATTGATACTGGACTCTTGATTTGTTCTGACTTGACTTGTTCTACATTTAGACTTGAGACTTGACATTAATGACTTGGACTTGACTTGGGCTTGACTTGGTGTTCTATGTGAAGACCCCCCCCCCCCCTTCCCCCTCCCTCTCCCCCTCCCCCCTCCCTACCTGAGGTCCAGTTCTCATGCAGGGAGCACTTCTGCTTGAACTTCTCTGCCAGGTGATCCAGTCTCTCCAGGCGGCGGATCTCGGTCAGCAGCCACTCCTCGTAGCCCTTCTCCACCTGCTCCAGACCCTTCCATGCGTTGGCAATGTCCTGGAGGGGGGAGAGAGGGGGGAGAGGGGGGTGTCATTACAGTCACAGCGGATTTTAACCTGCTTTGTGGGTGTTTTATTAGGCAGCTGTTTGGGAGAATTGATCATTCTGAGGTTTGCTCAATGCTGACGTGAAGTGATTTGTGGGTACAGATGAATAACTTTTAGTGTTTGTTTTAACCTGTTTGGAGTGCCGGATGGGTGGGGTTTACTGTATCAGGACTGTTCAGACTGTTCAGGTGTGTTTTCAGTCACAAGAAAGTATACTTAAATGACTTTCAAATACTTTCTTGTGATTATCTAAACTTTAAATTGCACTTATTGTAATGTTCTGTGGGGAATACTCCACCCACTGGGTACTGCTGGTGCCATCATGGTGTTTCCCACTGTCTGAAATGGTGAGTGTGTGAGATGGGCATGTGCATCTGTGTGTGTGTGTGTGTGTGTGTGAGAGAGAGAGAGAGAGAGAGAGAGAGAGAGAGAGAGAGAGAGAGAGACAGTGTGTGTGTGTCAGGGTTGGGGACAATTTTCTTTCAATTCGATCAATTCAGGCAGCAGGTTTTTCATCAAAATGTCTGCCATGAGAATGTTGTCCAACTCACTGAGAAATAACTGAGAATGAATGCTCTATCATTAGCAAATGAAATGTGGTTTCTATTTACATTTCAATGGACTTTAAAGTGAATTGACCCCAGCCTCTGTGTTTCTAACATGTTTTCCATCCAATTTTTATCATCTCTTGTGTATTCTTCCTCCCATTTCACCTGCATAAACACCAACCTTTCCACCTTGTGTTTTATCATTTTATATGCACCCAAACAAAGTGAAAATCCTGCTCACCGACACCATCTTGCCCTCGGAGGGCATGAAGGCGGGCCTGTTGCTGAGCCTCAGCTTGGTCTGCAGGGTGTTGAAGTTGATCTCCAGCTGGCATTTCTCCTGGACGCGGGGCGGCTTGTGGACGCGGCGGTAGTCGCGGAAATCCTCCAGCTTCTGCTGCATGGCGCGCATGGTCTGCTCCGCCGCGCGGTTCTCCAGCCAGGGGATGGTGCGGCGGATCCACTCCAGCAGCTACAGAGGGTGGGGGGGGGTGAAGATAAGTCAGGTACATAAAGGAGCGGTTCGGTCATTTTTGTATTACAGTATATACGCTACCCGTCAAAAGTTTGGACACACATTTTTCTTTATTTTTCACATTTTAGAATAACAGTAAATACATCAAAACTATGAAATAACACAAACTGAATTATGCAGTGATCAAAAAAGTGTTAAATCAAAACTATCTTATATTTTAGATTCTTTAAAGTAGCCGCCCTTTGCCTTGATGGAAAGGCAAAGGCTTTGGAAAGAAATTCATACATAGGATCAACTTCACTATTTATATTTGTCTAAGAAACACATTTCAAGCATTAAAGCAGAAGCCTTTAGATCAGAATGGCTTTAAGAGAATGAAAAACATAGTACAGTCAATCAGGTGCGTCCAAACTTTTGACTGGTAGTGTATGTTAATGTTTATATTCTGTATGTGTTTGCACTTCTGTCCTGTAACAGAGTTGCATCATTTCCTCTTTCCACTAACAGCACAACCTTGTGTCTGTAAAAGCCTTTAGTATTAGTTCTGCTATGAAAAGTGTTTTTACAGTAGAGGTCAGGATGACTGGAACAGGTTGGCAAAGTGTTCAAGAGGTAACAAAAATGAAGGATTTGTCTTCATTCATTTCTCTGTTAACAGTATAATGGCCAAGCCATGGCCAATTAATGGATATTTAGAATTTTAGAATTGCAAAATCGCTTTCAAAATGTATCAATCATTACTTTTCCTAGACCTGCTTTCTGTGCAAATCAGTGTTGTTCGATTATCAAAATCACACAAGGAAACAGTTGTTATACTTAATATTTACCTTATATTTACAAATAGGAAAACAAGTCCTGCTCACTGCCTGAACTTGCAAAAATTACTTTATTCCAAGGAAACCGAGGAATGTCTTATAGACCGAAACATCTTTGATGTTTTCTTGGACTAAAATAATTGCATATAATAATTAATTAATTGTTTTCCTATTTGTCTAAGGCTGGCCTTCTATTAGACCCCCCAAAATGCCACTAGCCTTTCTAGTGTCATATATAAACATTTATACACTGTACATCTGTGCTCACGTGTGCGTTTGTTTATATTGTCTTCATTTCTATACTGTTCTTTGCTGCTTGTTTTAGTAATTAGAGAGCTCCGTTGTATAAAAATCAGTGTGTGGAGCAATAAGGTGAGAGAAAGTCTGAGTTCCTGTTGTGTAAGTTTTTGGAACAGAGAGTGTTTGTGCAGCGGAGGATGTGTGGGACAGACCGGGGGAGTGGGAGTGTGTTTGGCTGCAGCGGTTTCTCACCTCGCTGGCCAGCTTCTCGTACTCCTCCATCAGTTTCTCGTTCTCCTGGTTGACAGCCAGAACCTTGCAGATACGGTTGGCAGCTGTCTCGGCCTGTCGGAGAGAGAGAGGGAGAGAGGGAGAGAGAGAGAGCGAGAGAGAGAGAGAGAGAGAGAGAAATCAATTCATATACATTTACTATGAAGGTACTGGAGTGAAATCGATCTGTGAATAAATACAGAGATAATACGGACATCTGTCATATTTATTCATCTGGACTGTTGTTAAATCATATTGACAGTATTTTCTGTGCCAGATGCTTCAATCAATTAAAAAGTAATAACATATTAACACATTTTATCCAAAGCAACTTATAGTACCAAAAAACCCATATAGTACCCTTCAAAACCCTTTTCACCTTAACTTTTAATTAGCCTTCATTTTAACTGTTTAAATTGATTGTGTTCTTTTATCTTTGTATTTTTACTTCATTTGATTCTTTTAATTTGCATTTTGCTTGTTCTTTTATATAAATTGTATCTTTTTATCTGTTTTTTTTATCTGCCTTCTATTGCTGCATGTTGTGTATGAAAGGTGCTATGCAAATAAAGGTTATTGTTGTTATTATTACTATACAGGACCATATAAATGAATCAATCAGCCAATTACTACATTGTTTATTTTCGATCAGTCTAACAGCCAATCATGAGGCAGCGTCTGACCTGCTCAGCGCCGGCGAAGGCGTGGTAGAAGCAGGACACGTAGGTCATGATGGCCTTCTCGTCAGGCTTGGGAGTGTTCACAATATCTGAGGGGAGAAACACCGTCAACATCGCACAGTATTCAGAAAAAAAATGTCTTCACATGAAAGTCCATATACACAAAAGTCTCAGATACACACTGCATCAGTTTCTCCTCCTGTGTTTTGATGTTTTTAACATGAGGACTTTCATTCTATCGTTTGAAAAGAAAATGTCTCGTACAAAATGACTGCTGGCATGCTGTTAAAGTTATGAGTCATCTTAGGACCTTTGCTTACAAAATAGTTCTGTTTTTAAGGTCAGGATCATCCATGCTTCGATAGATGCTTTTAATTAGATGCTTTTAAAATGCTTTCAGTGTGTTTCTGGACTGATGCCAGACAAAGACAAAGAGGAGAGGTTCGGGCTCTGCTGTCTTTTCAGTGTCTTTAAATCAACAGGAAGAAACCGGTCTCCACCGCCTCACCTTCAGCGTCGAGCATCTTGGGGATGTCCAGGAACTTCTCAGCCACCTCGAAGGCGGTGTTCAGGTTACCGATGGGGTCATCCTGCAGACAGACACGACAACCGCATTTTACCATATGACACCAACCTGACCAGATATCATCATTATACCAAGCAAGTGTCACGATCCACAACAAAAAATCGTTAAAACTACTGTACTTGAGAAGAAACATTCTGAGGCTGGAGTAGTCCTAGGTACAAAAGGGGGGTAATGGCACAACCTGGCAACTAGCTTTTTTAAAGTTTGTCTTACTATTCGGGTCAGACCGATATATTGGTTTGCCGCTTTTGTCCTCTCAATAAGATTCAGATATCGGCTGATAAGATGGAGGTGAGGATATTTTACTTACTATATATTTTACTTAACAGCTTCAGGTGTCGGTCTGTAAAATCTGCAAACCTGCCTCCTCCTAACTTAAAGAGCTGCTAACCCGAAACCAAAGGCCTTAGTATGGGCTTCAATGGAGATGGACTAAATACTGATTCAGATGCTTCTCCAAACACAGAATACTTAGATTTTTTCTATATTTTGTTTTGTCATGAAATAAACAAAGATAGCCCTCACTCTGTTTCTTCTTATTTTGTTTTTCTTTCTTTGTTGGCACGGACGTTTCGGCTGTCAAGCCTTCCTCAGCATGCAAATAAAAAAATATTTTGTTACCATGAAAACGGTCAAATTTAAATATAGCGGCAGTAAGAATAGTGGCACAAATTATTATCTATCTGCAGCTGTAATCCAACAATGTTGAATTTGGACGTTTAGGATTTAGGACACTTAATCCTCTGTTGTGAAATACTACACTGCATATCTTGCAGAGAAACACTTTAAAGTACAGAGTATTTAAGTATTTTCACAGAATGTTGCATGAAAGGCGGAGAAACAGCCATGAAATAAGAGGTATTATGGAAAGATAAGACAGCAGAAAGGATCATCAGGCTGAGGACGAGTACCGATCCTGATTTCAATGTGGAGACAGAAAATGAGGCAGAGGAAGAAGAGGAAGAACAGGGCACCTTTCTCAGTTTGGAGTAGTCAATGAGGTCGGGTCTGTGTCTGTGGATGAGGGCGCACAGAGCCAGGCCGTCCTTCCAACTGAGTCATCCAACCAGAGGAGAGGAGAGAGGAGAGGAGAGGGGAGGAGAGGAGAGGAGAGATGGGGAGGGAAGAGGAGAGGGAGGAGAGGAGAGATGGGGAGGGAAGAGGAGAGGGGAGGGGGGGAGAGGGGAGGAGAGGAAAGGGAGGAGAGGAGAGATGGGGAGGGAAGAGGAGGGGGGGAAAGGAGAGGAGGGGGGGGGGGGAGGAGAGATGGGGAGAGAAGAGGAGAGGAGAGGGGGGGAGAGGACAGGGAGGAGAGGAGGGGGGGAGGAGAGGAGAGGGGGGAGAGGAAAGGGGAGGGGGGAAAGGAGAGGAGAGGGAGGAGAGGAAAGGGGAGGGGGGGAGGAGAGGAGAGGAGAGATGGGGAGGGAAGAGGAGAGGGTGGACCGAAAAAAGGGTGGAGGTAGGCGGCGAACGGAGGAGCAGATGAGCAGTGAGAGTAAGGAGAAGAGCGAGGGAAAAACAAAGGAGGAGGGAGATGGGAAAGGTAGAAGGAAAAGAGAGCAGAGGGGTGGGAGGGAGGGAGCAAGGGACAAAGACAGCAACAGATTGGGGGAAAAGAGAAGAAAAAAATAAACATTAGATTAGAGGAAAAAGGAAAAAAAAAAAAAAAGAGGAAAAGGACCGCAGTCGGTGGCGTTGCGGACGCACCTGATGTGGAAGTTCTGCACATTGACGTTCCTGTAGGGGGCGGTCTTCCTCTGGCACCACAGCAGCAGGCCCTCCTTAGCAGACGTCTCTGGAGGAGGCAGAGAGAGGGACGAGAGAAATATCACAAAACTTTATTTAAACAGGAAGGCAGGCGGGTTCTTTTCTATTTGGGGACGGCGGCCTGGCAAGAAGACGATAACGGAGGGAGAGGGAGAGAGAGGTGGAGAAGATTAAGAGAGAGAGGTTTGACTGGGAGGAAAGGGGGGCGAAAGTTCAGAGGAATAAGGAGGGAAATGGTGAGGAATTGATATAAAATGGAAAGCAGTCTTAAGAGAGAAGGTAAAGGTTGAGAGGGAAGTGAGGATTACGTGGGGAAATTAAGATCAGATATCCGAAATGACGAAAAGTTCTGGCTGTGGCCTTTAAATCTGTCTGCTCTAGGTATGCAACCATCATTTTCAGAATAATTTCTACTTAAGGATGCACTGATAGTGTTTTTTTGAGGCCGATAACGATATTTTCCCGCCCATATCGACCAATATGGATATGCAATTTTGTAAGAATCTTAGCACAAATGCAGGTGCAAAAACAGGTTAAGCTTTTAAGATAATTAAATGGTTTTAAACCAAAAAAAGCATGTTAGTTTTGTTCTGCTGCTAATTTAACAGTTGTATTAAGTGACACACTCCTAGAAAAAAAAAGGTCACAGAAATGCCAATTCCACAATCGGCTAAATATCGGCAGTAAAAGTAATATTGGACTGATACTGATAGTTGATATATCGGTGCATCCCTCTTTTCTACCTGTATGGTTGGTGAAAAGTAAACTAGTGAGCTCTTGGATCCACCTGCCAGTGTGGCCAGTGATTGAAATAATTGAATATTATTGTTCATCGTCTTTCAATAGAATCATATCAAGGTGAAATAATGATATTGAGTTATCGTGACACACAATTCTGTCTAACGATCTATTCGGTCTAACTTAATCATAAAAAGCAAATACTAATTAAAATCTCTCACAAAATGAGATAAGTTTGAGTATTTAACATGTGACTTTCCTTTTTTTTTTTTTTTACCAGATATTGTCATATATATGAAATGATTTCCTTCAGAGGGAAGGCAGGTATGAGAGGTGAGAAGGAGGAAGGCTGTGATGAAAAGCTGCATGACGGGAGAAGATAGTGGAGAGAGAGGAGGCAATAAAAGGAGAGTTAAAGAGGATGAGAGAAGGTCAACGATCCGGCAGAGTTTAGTGTGAGAGGTGGAGGAGTGAGAAGGGGGGGGGGAGGGGGGGGGGGACCGGGTCTTTGTGAAGCAAGAATTCATAATTAATCAACTTGTCTGATTATGTAAAGGGCGAATAAAATGACAGAAAGTTCAGGGAAATGTGTTAGACGAGAGGAATCGCAGCATATGATTTATTATATATTGCAATAAATCACACAATAGGCCTCAGTGAAAGCTTACTGACCTGAGAGCAGGATGTGTGTGTGTGTGTGTGTGTTTGCTGATGAGTGTTTCACGTGTGTAACTGTACATCTAAATAACCGAGGTGTGTATAATTTGAATGTGTTTACAATGCCTTATGTGTATTCTGTGGCATTTGTACTGTTGGTCCCCCCCCAAGTGTGAAATTTACTATATTTCTGCTACATCAAGATATACAATGTGTGTGTTTGTGTGTGTGTGAACAGATGCTTCCTTATTTATTGATTTCCCTGTCTTTTCTAGCATTTTTTCTTCTTCTTTTGTTTTGGCTGATATATGTACGGGTGTGAAGGTGAGGGATTTAAAAGAAAAGTGGTGATAACATTGTCAGCAACTGTGAATTGAATTGTATTAGTGCTGTTTTCACCAATAAAGAGATTTAAAGATAAAGTCATTATCGCCAGGCAGTTTGTTAAATCTCTTCTTAAAGCCCATTTTTATTGAATTGCTTTCTGTAATAAGACTCTTATAAGACTTTTATTCATTATTGACGAATGTAATCTCTTGTTTTTACTGTCTTTTTATGCTTTGTAAAGCATTTTCTAAATTGTTTTTGAAAAGCTACTATACAAATAAAATCTGACATGCCCACGCATTTTCCTTTCTCACACACACACACACACGTACATTACTTTTAGTCTTGGATAAGAGTGTCAGCAACCTGTCGAATGTAAGAGATAAACACACACACACACACACACCTTCAACGGAGATGTCCTGGATGGCGAAGCGGAGGATGATGGTCCAGATCATACCCAGGGTCATCTTCACGTTACCGTCAACAATTTCTGCAAAAACAACGCACACACACACACACACCCATCAGTAATCATGGCAACAGACAACGCACACAAAGACTGAAGGCAGGAAGTTGTACAAGGCCTAGAAGTGCGGCGAGAGAACTGAACCTGCTATTGAAACAAGCTGAAGTGTGCGAGGTCTGAATCACTCTGCTGTTGGAATAAATTGAATTTCACACGCCGCCTGAAACCTCAAAAAGGGTCTCGACCGCCATCAAAGCGAGTTGAATTGAAGTCCTAGAGAGATTCGCCGCCTGCTATTGAAGTGCGGCAATGTGAGCGGAGCCGGAGCAAAACCCTCTCAGCCCGTCTGTCCTGACCCACCTGCATCTGAACCGTTTCCCCGACACTTTCACCTCCGAGCGTCTGGCGGCTGGAGACGTGCCCATCGCCGCTTTCACCCTCGAAAGCCTGTTCCAGTTTGGTTTTTATCACTGTGATTATTCATATTTTTATCATCTTCAGTACTCAGTATTTGTCTCATTCTATCTATATCCAATTTTCTGCTGCTGCGATGACAGGGATCAATATATTTTCATCTAATCTAATCTCTAATAATGCTATTAGTACTAATAATATTAATACTAATGCTACTGCTACTACTACAAATAATAATATGCTTTATTTTATTCTGTTAAGGATGTCTATTAGCTAACACCTCAAGGCAATCACTTGTCTTGTCTACCAAAAACACAATCAAACTTAAACGTAAATGAAATAAAGTAGAAAAAGTGGGAAACTTTCTGTACAAAACAAGTAGTTTACTTACCTCTGAATAGCTATATTTGTGCTCATTTATTGCTTTGAAGTGCTTGTGTTTTTCAGCACTATTTATAGAAAATAAACTAGTTGTTTTGTGCATTATACAGTTTCCTAGCTTTTCTACTTTATGTTCTCTGACCCATTGGGAACCGATTTTTCCACTGCCTTCTTATGCACATAAATAAAATAACAGAAACAGTACCTTTAACAGTCATTTGATTCAGGATAGCAGAAGTGACAAACATACAAAGTGAATTAGAATAAGTTAAAAACAGAACTGGGTTAAATGGTATTTGTAAATAAGTAATAGTGTCTGTTTTAAAGCTGCTTGGTTCCAGGTGGGTTATGTTTGCAACATCGGAAAATGAAATGAGTCTCAGAACGTTTTGAGTGTTTGGAAGTCAGTTTTCTACAACAGGATAGTTTTATGTTACTTATCTGACACAATAGGAATTGTCCTGACGCAATAAACTGCAGCTATATGGTGCTCCAAGTAGGTTTAATTATCTAAAGAGAAGAAAATCGGTAGGGAGAAAAAGAGAAAGAAGGAAAAGTGATGTTACTCCTGGATGCTCACCCTCAGCACCAATAGACACCAGCTTGACTCCCTTGCTGCAGATGAAGTCCAGGGCTTTATTCACGTTGGCGATCTTGTGGAAACGCATCTTGCCTTTGTCGGGTTTGGGCAGCCTCTCACCTGCAGAGCAGACACACCTTTAGGTTCACATCAGGGATTTTCAGCAATATTAACTTAATACTAACTTCTTGTCTCGTTACGTCTTCAGCATTTGAGCGATCATGTTATGCATCGGTCAACAAAGATAGATTTAAAGTAAGATGATCCTTCAAGTGTATGAATTAATACATTTGTATGAGTCTGTTCACTACTGTAGAAGAAGTAAATCAGTAAAGACCAAAGTTTTACATCAAGAGTTTTCTAAACTCCACTACACCATGCATGCATAATGTACATTTTGTACATTTTTCATTCATGTTGCCTTGCCTGTTCCCCTATATCCCTATGGCTGGCTCTATTTACCTTACCTTTTGTTTATTTATTGTTTTTATTCTTCTTCTTATCATTATAACCTCACTGATCTATTGATCCATCCTTTGTCTTTTATCTCTCTTGATTGTGAAGCATGTTCTAACTTTATTTTGGTTGTGAAGCACATTGTAACTGTTTTGAAAAGTGCTATATAAATAAAGATTATTATTATTATATTAGTCCATAATTTTTCAGTAAAGAGTGTGTGTGCGCGTGTGTGTGTGCGTGTGCATGTGTGTGTGTGTGTGCGTGTGCGTGTTAATGAGATCCACCTGATATGACCTCCAGCAGCAGCATGAGTTTGAGGCCATTTCTGAAATCCTCCTCAATGTTCTCAATCTGTGTGCCAGCCTTCCTCAAGTGGGAGTTACACCAAGCTGTGAAAGTCTGAGAGAGAGAGAGAGAGAGAGAGAGAGAGAGAGAGAGAGAGAGAGAGAGAGAGAGAGAGAGGGACAGAAACAGGGGAAGAGTGGAGAGAAATGGATAGTGGGAATTAGATTAGTGTCAACACTGCAGACTACGAAGTCAGTCATCCTGACTGTATGACAAATACATTCACACACACTGACAGCAACAGAAAAAAAAACCTAACTTTACCTCTACACAGCTAGAATAATCCTGTGGTAAACAAACACATCATGTGCAGAGACACACACACGCACACACACACACACTCATACATACACACACACACACACACACACACCCGGATTGCTGTCTCCTGCTTTTTGAGAGCGGGGTCAAAAATGCTTAGCAAGGCCTCAACTGTCCAATCTAATATGTGACCTGGTTATCATGGTGGCTGCTGAGGGTGCACACACACACACACACACACACACACACACACACACACACAAACATTTATATCACCGATGCACACTGTGTCGACCTGCTCAAGTTTGACGGCCATTGTTGACTCTGCAGTTCTGGACTGGTTGAAACTGGCTTCTGGTTTAGAAGACTATATGAAGTGTATTGTTTGGACAGGTGCGTTCTTCTTTATTTTTTACTATTTTCCACATTTTAAAATAATAGTAAAGACATCAAAACTATGAAATAACACAAATGGAATTATGCAGTGACCAAAAAAGTGTTCAACAAATCAAAACTATCTTATATTTTAGATTCTTTAAAGTAGCCGCCCTTTGCCTTGATGGAAAGACAAAGGCTTTGGAAAGAAATTCATACATAGGATCAACTTCACTATTTATATTTGTCTAAGAAACAAATTTCAAGCATTTAAGCAGAAGCCTTTAGATCAAAATGGCTTTAAGAGAATGAAAAACATAGTACATTCAGTCAGGTGTGTCCAGATTTTTGACTGGTAGTGTATATTCATCAGTTCATCATTCAGTGTCTATGAAATATGGAGGATTTAGTCTGTAAAAGCATTTTGTCAAGCGAGGACGTTACCTGCTATTCTTCAAAAAGTCCCACAGTCCTAATTCTGTGCAGCCAAGCATTGTGTAAGAGTAGATGTTGCTTTTATTCAAAAGGCAGCTATCTCATTTGGGAACAAAACTCTTCATTCGATGCTGATGACAGTGTGTGTGTGTGTGTGTGTGTAGAAGCCGCCGGTGTGACGGTGATGGAAACGGCTCTCAGTCACTTTGAGTGCTTGCTTTCGGTCTGGCTGGAAAATTGGCTAATGGCGTGGGTCTTGCACATTGGGGACAATTCAATTGGTTCCATGAGGCCTTGCAATCAATCACTGAATGGTATTTTGAGAGGCTTTCATGGTGTTTAGCTTCAAATGTGAATGTGGTAGAGCGTGAGTGTGTGTGTGTGTGTGTGTGTGTGTTGGAGGGGAGGAGGGGGGGGTAGTTGAAGCAAAAAGTTTGTCGGGGTTTGGAGGATGTGGGGGCGTAGAAGCAGAATAAGTGCATGAGCTGAATAACTAACTACAGATGATAGTGTGGGTGGAGTGAGGAGAGAGAGAGAGAAAGAGAGACAGAGAGAGAGAGAGAGAGAGAGAGAGAGAGAGAGAGAGAGAGAGTGAGTGAGTGACAGAGATGTATAAATTAGCAATGAAACAGGGTTTGTGTTCAGAAGGTGACAGCATAAATTTTCCGTTACAGCAGATTGCATAATAGAATCTAGAAATCTAACTATGTATATGTATATGTTATATGTATGTTTATATCTGTGTGTGTGTGTGTGTGTGGGTGTGTGCCTATGTGCATGCCGTGCGCATACATGCATGTACATGTGCATGCATGTATGTTGTTTGCTGCACTTGTGTGTGTGTGTGTGTGTGTGTGTCTGATTGTACAACTACGTGGGTGGACCGAGCAGCAAAGCACCGGAGACAGAGAGAGGAAAAAGAGTGACAGAGAGAGAGAGAGAGAGAGAGAGAGAGAGAGAGAAAGAGAGAGAGAGAGAAGCCACACCATTGATCGGTGAGAGGGAGAAAGAGAGATAATTGGAGGGATGAAAAAAAAAGAGCGCAATACAGAGAGAGAGAGAGATGGTGCACTCGATTGGGAGAAAAAGAGAAAGCACACTATCAATCGATTGATCAGCTGAGAGCAAGAGAGGGAGAGAAAGAGAGAGAAAGACAAAGAAAGAGGGAAACAGCAAAGTTTCTTTGTATTTTTTTGACATGAAAATTGCAAAGCAGCGCAAACTGCCTCAGCAATATCATTAGTTTTTTGACACACGTCGCGGCGGCAAAGCATCCTTGAATTTGAATTAAATTTGAGAATTTGAAAGCGAAAGACAGAGACTGAGAGAGAGAAAAAGAGAGAGAGAGAGAGAGAGAGAGAGAAGTAGAGAAGTGAGAGGACTGACAGGAATGCCCAGGCCCCGGTGTAATTTGATGTAAGGGTCTGGAGGGGAGAAGAGGGCCTGTCCAACCAGCCGGGGTCCCAGCAGGTGCTGTCTCCTTTGCCACGCATGACCAAATTTAGACAGGCTCCTAATCCGGCACACACAGGCCACCGGGCCAGCCAGGGAGGAGACGAGGAGGGGGGAGGAGGGGAGGAGGAGAAGGAGGGAGGGAGGGCAGGGAGTAAGGGAGAGGAAGGAGGAGGGGGGGCTAAATTAGGTAGAGGAGGAGGAGAAGAAAAGACGGCAAAGCAGAAGGAGGGGTGGAGGGAGGCGGGGGGTTGGGGTAGAAGCGGGTGGAGGCTAAATCGGGCGGCTAACGGACACCGCCGGACAGCTGAGAGGGCAGGATTCCTGAGGTGAAGTGTAAGAGTCCAAGACGGGGGGGGGGGGGGGGGGGCAAGAAAGAAGGAGAGGAAGGAATGGATTGAAGGATATGTGGAAGATATAAAATCATAAACTTGAGAAAGTGTGGGGAAGACGAGAGGGGAGCAGGGAGGAGGGGTGACCAGTGTTCGCCAACATCAAAGGAGAGTTGTTTGAGTTTGTCTGGCAGTAATTGAAATCACGGGTTCACTTTGCATAATTAAGTTTGACATATTCCACAAATTGATTGATCCAAAATGCTGAATGCTAGAGAACCCTAGAGAACAAAACAATTGACTGCAATACCTATAATAACTACAGCTATTATTGATATTCCACTACATCTGTAATACTCTGTTATCTCATCCCATGGGCTTGTTTTAATGCCTGTGGGGGTCGATGGAGTCCACTAGCATGAAGTCACCCTCTTTCCCGGTGTTCCCCCCCCTCTTCTTCTACTCCTCCTCCTCCTCTCTGTCTCTCCACACCTGTCGGTCTGGCCTGTCTCGGCCCGGCTCAGCTCGGCTCGGCTCGGCTCCGCTCGGCTCGACCGGGGCCTTTTTCCAGTCCCTCTTGTTAAAATGAAGTCACGGCTGCCCAGCTGAATGCCTGCCATAGCTACACCCCCCAAGGGGGAATCGGGGCTGCTGACCCCTCCATACAGCTGACACCCCACATACACACACACACACACACATACACACACACACCTCTCCTCATTCGAACGGCTGTCCATCAAAGAGCTGATGCAACCACAACGCCGCCTGCAGTTGCTGCTGCCGGCCTCAGAGGGGCAGCGCTGAGCAAAGTACCTTTTTGAAATGGGCTTGTTCCATAACTGCACTGACATTTAAGGGCATTTTATCCCACCACAGCCCTGATGCAGTATAGTTACAGTAATGGGAATGTTGTGCACCAGGGTAAGAAATTAACTTTTTTTTTCATAGGGCATGGGGAATTTTCATTTCTTGCCCCTTTGATCTGATTTTTTAAGGGCATTTTGGTTCTTTTTGCTGGTCATTTTATTGAGCTATAAAATAATACATTAGTTTTAGTAGTAGTATTGGCAAATAAACACTCAATTTGTACCACTGTGATTAATTTTAACTTCTTTCCCACTGCTGGAAACTGGCAGCAGGCCCTCCAGAACAGGATGGTGCCGTTTCCCATTCTCTGTCCCCAACCGGTCCATCTTCCGCCCCTCCATTGTTCAGACTTTTACCATATTAGCTGTGTTATTTTATTATTGATGCACTGGTTTGTGCGAGGTTGGTATTTTCTTCTACTGCTGGCTGCTTGGTACCAACATTTTGCTTCTGGCTGCGTGGTCGGTTGTTTTTCTGATAAAAAAAACGCTCCATTTTTCTCACCCAGATCGCACTGTGAAGAATCGCCCAGTCAGAGTCTCCCACGCATCACCTATGGTGGCCCACGGGGGACAACAGTGAATATTTGACAGCAGTATAAAAAAATTCTGCCTCCCTCATTCTTAATTTTACAGGTATTTCATGAACTTCCAATGGCATTTTTGCCCCGAGCCCCTGTTCATGTTCATGTTTCACCTTTTTGTGCACACATTTCATTTGAATTATGAACGTGTCGATTCCTTCATTATGAGATGGAGGCTAACGTCCTGGGTGCTAGGCTGCTGTCTCCCCATAGGACGTCCCAACCGGGACTGTGTTTGTGTTCACCCATGACATCATTGTCGCCACAGAGGGCGCAGACACAAAATGGTCGCCCCCGTCTGGTCTGACCGGCTTCCTGTCCCGCTGCTATGCTACAGGTATGTGCCTCCCTCCCTCTCTCCCTCCCTCTCTCCCTCCGTCCCTCCCTCCCTCTCTGCCTGTGTGCCCACCAGTCGAATTCATCACACACTGTAATGCGGATACGTCAACAGCGGCTGACCTGACAATTAGCCCAGTGTGAGTGCTCTCCACAATCGCAACTCTCCCATCTCTCTATCTCGGCCCATTCTTGGACACAAAAAACATACATACATACATACTTTACACTTCAGCTAATGAGTTTGATAATTATAACTTTACAGGACGGTCTCGGTTTACACTTAGCCTGTTAGCAATGCTCCCCCTGAGCCAGCGGTGTCCCGTCTTGTGCCATGGAACAGTCCGCAGGTTTTTTATTCCAACCAGACTCTAACTAACAGCAGCTGATTGGCACCTTCAAGCAGAGAGGGGCGGACTAATTAGTGAAATATGCTGGTGTGGTGTTTGGTTGGAATGGAAACCTACATTTCCTACATTTATCCATCTATTCCTATCCATAATCCCAATCTATCTTTATCCATACTCAGGGTTTTGAGATTATGGGTATTTTTTTTACCGATCTACAAGAAGCTAGAGTCAGAATATGTGAACATTTTGACTTCGCAGCAACAAAACAAAACTAAAAAAACCCCAATGTAATCCATTTTATAAATCTTATAACATTGTGCAGAAGCATCTAAGAGAATCATGTTGTATCCCCATGATAGACTAAGACAGGATGCTTTTATTGTAGCTTGAACATTAAGCCCATGACCTAATTCTTTCAAGTTCAGTTAGTTTTTTAAAAAGAAATCCAGACATACATAAGGTTCATATAAAGGTGTTCTACTCTATTCTTTTCTATTTTGTTTCTTCTGGTTTGCTCTCTTCCATTCTTTTCTTAAGACCCCATTCTTTCAAATCAGGCTTACTCTGCCCATAAAAAAGATTAACGATAATAATAATAAACTTTATGAGTATAGCACCTTTCAAAATGGAGTTGGAAAGTGCTTTACATAAAATAAAACTGCCAGAAAAGAAAAATACAGCAAATAGAAACAAAAAGGGCAACAGAAAAGTAAATAACGTTCTAAATTCTATTTTGTTTCTGTTCTGCTCTCTTCCCTTCTCCCTTCTTCTAGTCTCATTTGTAGTGTGTCACTGTGAATAAGCTGCTATATGTACACACGCCCTAAGCTAACATACAGCAGGTATATATAAATATAAATATATATATTTATGCCTCAACTTAATATACCACAGGTATTTGTGTCTCACTACTGGTGTAAAAATAGTCTGCCTGCAAGGTTGACAGTTCATACCACACACACCTGTCCACTACTCAGCCACCTTTGTCACACACCTGTTCAGCAGCCATGTCCTGGTCACATACACACACACACACACACGCATGCACGCACACGCACACACACACACACACACACACACACACACACAAATAGACACACATAAACAGCGCTGTTGTGTTTATAAGGTCACTGTGTCGTATTGCAAATGGACACACACACACATTCATACATGCGTGACATAACATCACGCACACACGCGCACACACACACACACACACACACACACGCACAGAAAAATACAGTGTTTAAAAACTAGGTATACAATTTTTAATAATGAAAAACAAAGCCATTAGTCATTTTTTAACTTATTTAGTCGCTCATTCATCAAATTTCCAGCCGGGAAACAGGAAAGATATTTAATAATACACTAAGTATCAATAAATAATGCACCTTGTTTGAGACTTGTACACACAAATCTCCCAACACAAACCGCCCGCAGCTACCAAACATATGTAAGTTATAGCTTTGAGTGCAAAACCGAAGCCCCGGTTTAATAATAGCCCGGTGATTTTGGCCCACCTGTCCGACAGTAATATACTGGTCTGAGGGCAGAGGGAATGTGCAACCCTTCCCCCACAATGAAGAAGGCAGCGGCTCCCAATGCCACCGAGCCACAGGTCAGCGGATATTAAAACACTGACGCAGAGCACAAAGGGAAGCTCAAGCTCAAACACACAATATTACGCCTTGCTGTAAGATTTTATAAGTATTTAATGAGTTTCAATCCAAAATGAGATGCCCACATGTGAAAAAAGTGATACCTACTCTCATTAAATGATTCATAGCACAGCATTAAAACTAATTATTGTATTTTTTAAAGGATTGTAAGTAACGTAGGTCCCAAATGACAAAATCATAAGACTTAAACAGACTGTATCCTCCCTGTTTCACAGATATTGAATGACAAACTTCAGGTATTTTTTTCTTTTCAAAATGCTTATATAGTGTTTTGGAAATTCTCTCACTCTTTTAGCATCGTAAGTATTTAACACTGTGGGCTGACATTTGCAATTTCCCATCGTTTGAACGTCCCAACAGGCAGCTACGCAACGCAATCCCTCGACAGGTAAGAAGTATAACAGGTTCTGTCCATCCATCAGCAGATAATAGAGCAGAGGATCTGGCTTTAATTTGTTCATCTGTCAGGCTGAGTGAAAATATTGTACTTCTATTCATCCATACCTTCCACAAAAAGGTGGCTTCAACAATATCCAAACATGGATCAAGATAACTTTGAACTTACACCATTTTAACCATGTTCACATACTGTTGACATGACGTTTTTTAGACTTGCACACAGCAAAATCGTCAAGTGTTAATTCAAATCAGAGTGTAAAAATCAACACAATGCCAGTGTTTGGTTAAGTTCACTCCCATCAGAGTTTATTCAACACACTTCAATCAGCTCAATCAGTGAACAAATAACTCTCCAATCAACAGCTGTACCGTGTCACTGAAAAATCAATACTTAACACTGGGAAATTTCCTGTGTCCGTGGCTGATTACATCCAAGATTTTGCCATCATGACTGATTTTCAAGAGCAGACCACAGCAAATTTCCCAGCGTAAATAAGTATTGATTTCTCAGCGACGAGTTGTTTGTGAGTTGTTTGTCCGCTCGTAGAGATGACGAGGCTCTGATGGGTGTGAAGTGATATAAACACCGGCATTGTGTTGGTTTTTTACACTCTCACACTTCAATTAACACTGACAATTATTTTGTGCGCCTCAAAGGTGATATGCATGACTCAGACATGAGCAGAAACAACATGGTGAACATAAACATTAAGGAAAAACACAGACACAGAACACAGTCCATGTAATGTGTTGTTAGTGAAATCAGCTATAAAATATATTTTGAAAAACACACTATTTGTTGTTTCCTAAGCACAGAACAGTGATTGTAGGCAAACCGACTTTTTCAAAGGATCTACACTGAAGTTTTTACAAAGCGAACTACAGTTTTATTGACAAATCAGTATTTTTAGGTTTGTTTGCACCTAACTCCACGACTGACATCATGTCCTTGTCCCGGGAAACTTGTAATCGGGTCTGTTGTAAACAATAGTCGCCCTGAATTCCTACACCGAGTTTCGACAGTTGATACAGCGGCGGTGGAGGTGGTGGAGGGAGAGGGGGAGTTACAACACACAACAGGTGTGACGGACACTGAGGAGCCACTAATCCCTCCTTGTACACCCCCCCCCCCCCCCCCCCCCCCCCACACACACCCCACCCCCCCTCCGCCTCCTCCTCCTCGTCCCCTTCCTCCCCTTGTGGGTTTTAAATATCCCTCCTCTCACAGAGACCTGAAGCCCTGAACTTGGGTGCCATAGGGACGATTTGGGACAATGACATAAGAGACGAGTTGAGACCCCACTTCTAACTCCCTGACACCCGCTCACCCGCCCCCTAAAACACCCCCACCCCATACACACCTCTGATACACCAACCTGAACCCATCAACCACGTCACCCCAACTCTAATCCCCCCCTTAACACCTCAACAACTATTACATCAAAAAAACACATGGGATGGAACAGCTGGGAGAAGAAATAGGTTTCTGTGATGATGTCATCTCTGTCACTACAGATGATCTGGGGCAATGTTTATCATTATTTATTAATTTCATGAGAAATGGTGAAGTAAGTCTGTGGTCACCATGTCCATACAAAGAGATCTGTGGCAAAATGAGATGCTCACAATCTGAAAAAATCTTAATCCTAATCTTGCAGAATGATTGGCATGGATTACGGTTTTCTATTAAAGTTATGAGTCATTTGAAGACCTTCGCTTACAAAAACGTTGTAAGTGTTGTTTTTGAGGATATAATCATCAGAATTTGTGTAATGTTGACTCATGCATTTCAACATTCTTACACAGTGGGTTTATAACGTTTTAGAATGAAACCTCTTGTATAAATGTCAGCCACAAGTGTGTCTGTTCCACAAAAAACCACAAAAAATATCAGAACAGGAAACGAACCCATACACTGTTGGGAAAAGTCCACACTGAGGATTATGGTGCAAAAATGAGAGAAATGGAATATAAAAAGGGCTGAAATGACAAAAAGAGAAACGTTACACCTTAACCCACTGAGCTACAAGGATGCTTCAGTTTGGGTCAGTTTTGAGGGATTATAAAATCTTAGATTTGCAAATTCTGTCATTAAGAACAAGGTGAACACAGCCTGTCATAAAGAACAAGGTGAACACAGCTGAGGCAATACTGTAATTAAGGACAAAGAGGAAATGAAACAGAACAAACAGAACAGCTCAACTTGTCCTTAACCCTGAATATTAACCATGGCCAATCAATCTGCTCTCAATTCAGTTCAGGAATCCAGGATTATTACGTGAAAGGCAGTTTCAAAGCACATTTTCAGCAGGTTGAATTGTAAGTGAATCGATCCCAATCGTGATTTCGATTCAACGTCTTCTTCATGAAGGGGATCAGAGGGGACGAAGGTCGACTTACGGGGCTAATGTCCCAGAAACCCTGCTGACACACCGCCGGCCTGCCAGCCAGGGCCCGGGTCCAGACCCAAGGATTTATGTCTATGCTTAGAGGATGAAAGGCCTAGGACACCTCTGCTAGTCCAAATCTGCCTGCCTCTGTGTGTGTGTGTGTGTGTGTGTGTGTGTGTGTGTGCCAACCCTCTGCCAGATGCCAGTGAGATATGCAGTGGGCACAAGGGATTCTGGCTAGTGAGAGAACAGGTGGAACACCTGATGAAAGACAACAGTCCTCCACCCACACCAAACACACACACACACAGACAGGACAAAGGGAAACAATTCTAACATGTGCTACCACTAGACTTAAACCTGAAGATTCAAGGCTGCAAATAAAGTACATAATATTAGCCTCTATATTGAAATCTACTGTATATCTGCAATGCCAAGCTGTATTAACACATCAGGTAGCTGTTGTCAAGTGAAAACCTTGTAACTCCAATTTTGATATGATTTTGACTTTCATGTTTTAACTCCAGTTGAAGGATTACATGTTCTCCAACAGGTTGAGAATATTCCACAACTCTTGGTCTTTTGAAAACCTTTTAAACCTCATTGGATGAACTGAAAAACACATGGTGGTCAAGCTGAAAACAAGGCAGCTTTTCTTAGTTCCTGAAAAGTTTACATTTTGGAGATACAAGGCTGGTTTTCCCCCGACAACCGCAATACACAACCATCGAATCAATCCAAACCAACAATTACGTGAGCGCACGAAGAAGCCTCACTGTGCTCTAAGAAGTAAAGTTATGACCAAAAAAAACCCCCAATATGACTTGTGCAGCGGGGAGGCGCAGGTACTGTGTGTGACAATCCCGCTTAGCATCATCCGCAAATGAGGTACAGTACGTTTTTTTTTTTTTGCCCGCGGCTGATTCAATCGGGAACCCAAGAGACGAACGGCTAACCCGATTCAGTCAATCATTAGTTTTGACACAACCATCTGTCTGCATCGTCACATTAATTGCTTCGTTTCGATGCGGGGAGACACACTGCGGTACATCCTGTTCTGTTCCGTTTTACCGCATTAAATTGTATCCCACTGCCACGCTGTTCCGGTTTGCTGTGCTATACCGGAGTGATGATGCCGGCCCGAAATGCCAGCCAGAACTTAACAATGTGCTCCTCCAGCAGCGTGGCATGTGTGTGTGTGTGTGTGTGTGTGTGTGACTGACAAGAATTGAAGAGCAGGAACAGTGTGCCGCAGCCTTCAGATGTCTGGTTTTATCGACGGTGTGAAGGAGAGAGAGCAGGATGGGACGGAGCGGTGCAGGGCTTGGCAGTACAAACAGTGTAGGTGATTTATAAAAAAAACAACAAAAAAAACAACACTGTCTGCTTTTTTTTTGTTAAAGTCACAATGAAGTGGCATTTTGAGAGCGCTCCTGCCTCCGTAATTGACATATTTCAAATTGTGGTAACGGGGTGTTGAGGCAGGGCTTAACGCGGGGAAGGATCGCTCAAAAGTGGCTGGCAGTATAAACTGATGGGATAGCAGTTTGGGAGAGGAAGGCAGTTTTATATAATGGGAAGGGTGGAGGGAGGAAGGGAGGGGGGTTGTTAAAAAATCTGTAATGGTTTGGTTTTATTGGTTGGGATTTTTCAGTAACCGCTAAAAATACACAGTTTTCAAAGGAAAAGTAATGGGGTTTTGGTATAAAAATACAAGAAAATATTTGTTTGGGTAATTTTTTTGGCATGTATTGTTAAGTAGGTGTATATAACAGCATGGAAAATTAGCTAACAAGGTGAAAGTCTTTTTTTTTTTTCATTTCATTGTGACTTTAATCCTCAGCGAGTTTTCATGTGATCAGCCTTGGTTCCCACCTACAACGTCCTCATCTCACTCTGTTTACTCCAGTACTGCTTTCACCCTCTTTCTCGCCGTTATGAGCCGACAGATGAATTGACTGACAGAGTGATCGATGGCGGAGAACAGAGGTGAGGGGGCAGGTCGGCGGTTGGCAGCGGCGGCGGCAGCGGCACGCCGAGTTCCTTTGTCATTTAATGAGCTCCGGGCTCGGAGATTGACGATGAGAGAGATAAATTGGTGTAAGAGGTTGTCGAGGATTTATGACCGTGCGCCTGGCCTGAGAAGGTGTGTGTGTGTGTGTGTGTTTGGGGGGGGGGGGGGGGGGGGGGGTCTCGGAGGAGGAGGGGGGAGGTGGAGGGAGGTGGAGGGAGGTGAAGGGGTCTAATTTCAGTAGGCGTGTTCTTTCTCTGAAATAAGAGGCAAAACTGTCCAGGCAGATCTAGGATCAGCTAATTCTGTCTGAACAGGAACCTTTGCAGGAAACTGACCTGAGGTTATCTATGGTAACCTGCAACCGACCTAGCATTAATTTTGCCAAAAGAGCAAGTCACTATCAACATTGTGACTAAACAATCAGTTATTTAACTTCTCTAGTCTGGATGATCTACAACTTTGATTTCATTTTGTTATCTGTTCCAGAACTTAGTTCTAGTGTATAAAACCAGAGTGACTCCAGACTGACCACATGTGACTGCTGCTGTACGCCTTGACATTCAGGAAGACCTCAGTTAGCATTGACACACAGCTGTTAACACCTATGTACTGTATAATGCTGCAGCTAATAAACATCTCACTGTGCATTAAACAGCTCCAAACACCGGGCTATGACAATATTTTCAATCATTTCAATCATTTATTGACTGCATGCAGCTAGAATGTGATAAACCAAACAGGAACGTGTTAAAAATCTTATATGGGGACTGTTATCATGATTGTCTATCATGTATGTTTTTCAATTTTTGTCAAATTAATCTATCTATCTATCTAACGTGGTTTATTCAATCACTCATATTGACAAAAAAAACTAAAGTTACATCTAAAGCAAAAAGTCAAGGAAAGCTATTATGGCAATCTGAACTGGAGCTGGCAAGGCTGTTTCTGGAGTTATTTCAGAAAACTTTGAGAGTGCAGACATTGTGATATATTCATGACCTGAGTCCTATTATAAGAGACCTATCATCATACTGACGAGTGTAACTTCTGCTACCGCTTACCTATAAATACCCGCCGCACACAGCTGGCATCAGCCTCCACATCATGAGCTTAGCATTCATTTTCACAAAAGACGAATTCAGTGTTCTGACTGTCGGTTTCATTACTGCGGGTAGCTGAGCGGTCCGAAAATGGTTTAAACTCAACATGAGAGACGATGAGGTGACATTTTGTAGGTGTTGGTGTTCAGCCGTGTATCCACTGTGTGTCTATTGTTACTGAAGCCACAGATTAGACAGTTTGTGACGATCTGCTTCCTCATAAACCTCAGATCTCCATTTTCACTTCCAGCACTAGATCCTGGGGAATAATAACAACTAAAACTAGGATGGTTGCAGCTTTGGACTGTAGAAAGTATTACAATAAAGACTTGACTGACTATTGATTGACTCTTCTATTGATGACACTGAATGCTCTCATGCTTAGTTTTAGTGTAGTTTATTTATTAGCGATTAAATAATGGTGGCGGTAACCGCATTGTGAGCCATTAGACCTTTCCCTTGCTACTAAAAGCTTTAATGCTTATATATAAATGATTAATATTACAAATGAGTAATAGGAACATTTTTGGCTCAGGTACAGTGAGCCAAGCTAATGTATTACAACTAAAACGCATTAAGTGTGTTAAAAACATCGTCATCTTCCACTCAATCACTATAATTACAAGCTATAAACACAACAAAAGTGATAAAGTCAAATCACCGCGTCGAGAAACCATTTTGGTTCACATTCACAAACATACAGGACCGCTCCGGTGAGATCCAAGATGGTCGCTCTCTCAGCCCATCAATCAACATTTCTACTTTCGCTCAGTGGATTCTGACACCGCGGCTGTATAGTGTGTCTGCTGTCGCCATTACGACACTCTGTCAAACTGTGTCCTGATCCTCACCAGAATCCGTGCACAGAACTCACCAAAACACGGATTTTCACGCACAAATGAACTATACAAGTAAAATACACTCAATCGAGAATATATCAAACACACACACACGGATCACACACACTCCTCAGCCCTTCCTATGGCCTCCCAGGGCTCCTGTGGCTGCACTAAAGCAGTTTATAGAAGCCTCCCTACATGGACACAGCTTCTGGAATAGCAACTGCTATTTGATCTGACTGCAGGCTCTCTCACCTCTCCGCTTACGTTTACCCCCCGTACGCATACTCTCCACACGTATCTCACAACACGGGCACAGCACGTTATATTAATTAATCTTATTATTTTGATAGAACTCGCTTGGGGATATAAATGTAAATATCTGGTACAATTTGGAGGACTTAAATGTCTTAAATTCACTGGTCAGTGGGCCAGCTAAAACCAAACCTTGTGTTGTGAGATTTCATAAAAGCGACTCATAGATTGTGGGACATCTGGAGAATATTTAACTCATAACTCAATAATCCTTTATAGAAGAAGTGTAGATAAGCAGCATATGTGAGTGGAAATATGCTGAGAGGTCCAGAGATCACCTCAGCAGAGTAACTGTTCCTGCACTGGGATCACATGACCCTGACAGAGTGAATCATGGGTGGGAATCTAAGATGCCCTCCCCACACACCTCCCGCCCCCCTCTCCCCTTTCCCCATTGCATCCTGGGATTAGGTAGCCAGGGCAGCGGGCACACCTCAATGGAGCAAGACTAATATATATAGGGGGAATTAGGATTTGCAAATTCCTCAGTAATGGTCAAAATTTGGATTGAAAGGAGGGAAAGCTGGTTTCAAGCTAGTGCTCAGTGACAAATTAGGCTAAAGTGTCTTTTCTTTCATCATCTTCAATCATTTCATCTTCTAAAAGAGACCTGAAATGTCAACGGGACTAACTGCATGAGATAAGTTGGAGCAACTTGGCCAATATGCTGCATCATCATGGAAATAAATACCAATGGGAATAAATACCAATGGTAACATGTGATACCAGCATTTCCAGTCACACTGATATTCAGCCTGATGCATATCTCAAGCATACTGTGTTTTATAACCCATTTTATAAGTCACAGAGTTTTGGTTGAAGGGTTCAGGAGGGTGAGAGAAGGCAAAAGACCAATGCTGGATCCAATCAATATTGCTGCAATGCACCTTTTCTACACAATCGCAATAAATAAATGGGAACAGTGCAACCAAACGCAGTGAAAATATGGGTGAGAATATGGGGCTTGAAGACTTAAATGTCTTAAGCACTTGGACGGACCTGGAATATCTCTGTCATCAAACAACAATAGGCTACTGCTATAGATAATCTGTATCTAGTGAAGAAAGAGATGCTGGCAAAACTGCTTACTTTACTCTCTTATGATATTTTGTGTAAGAACAAGATGAACTACAATGCGTCATTTTGGATTTACTTCAAAAGCCAATGCATATCGCTACTTCGACATCTCCTGAGAAAGAGCCGACATTGTTTTGACATTGTTTCCAGGAGAGTCAGAGGGGAGGTGAGATCAGTGACCCCATCTGGCTGCCGCACTACTGGCTGAGTTGTTAAGGTGCAAAATGAGATTAGACCAGAATAGATTAGATTACGCAGCACCCCAAGATCTCAGCTCGCCCACACAGAGGAGATACTACATCAGCCTGAGCGGATAAATATCGCATTACTGTATATAACTTTATAACACCTGACGCTAATGAAGATCAATCCTTTGGCCACTTCATTCATTTTACACCCTGCGGAATAGAATAGAATAGAATAGAATAGAATAGAATAGAAAGCAGTCGACAAGAACTCAAGTCTCCGAAAATATTAAAGTTTCGTTGTAAGGCTCCTTTTAAAAGTGTGGGAAAAGGCACAAAAATAACAAAAAAGTGTGAAAAGCATAGTGCTTAAAATACTGGGATGCAACAAGATTATATAATTAATGCTGGGAATAAATGTTTATAATTAGGCCTTGTGCTAAAAAGATCACTCACTCTGCCTAAGACTTGATGCATCAGTCAGACTAATTGACATGATTACACAGTTTACCTACTACTTAAGCGATATAGTGTAAAACACACACAAGTATCACAACTGACAAAGATAGAAGGTGACAATTTTTACACTTCCGGAGACAAACGTCAACTTGAACAGGAGGGACGGCCTTTGCCCTATGTGTGTGTGTGTGTGTGTGTGTGTGTGTGTGTGTGTGTACGTCTACAGAACACCCACCATCCTCTGCGGCTAATAGGTCAGCTGAGCCAATAAGGCTGTTGATAGCCATATGTAATGGGTATTTATAGGTTAGTGCTAGCATAAGCTTCGCTGTGCGGCCAGTCATTCACTTAGCCAGTTAGCAGCTGAACGCCCAGACTATGTGAAGCAGAGATGACTTCAGCCACAGCGCTCAACTGTTTATGGTGTGTTATTAAGATGCATTCAAACTATTTCAGTGTATTATGTAAACACCAAAAGTAGCTAAACTATGACGTATGGATGCTATTATACGTGCAGGTCATTTTATGAAGCTTTTACAGTATTGTATGCCATGCAAAGACTCTAATTGTGCTTAAGAGGAATAGATGGCCTTGTGACAGCAGTCTGCGGCTGTGAGAGTTAATCTTTTAAACAGCTATTGATCCCTCATTCAGCGATCGCTCCTTCTCAACGTGGATGTACTCGAGTAAGACCTCTCTAAGCTGTCGGGGCAGCACCGGGGAGAAGCAGACATCAATACGCTTGGATAGTTTACGGAAACATCCACTTCTGTCCCCGGCTTGTGCATCTCTCTCTCTACTCTCTAATAGACACAGACCCTTGAGTAACCAGAGCAAAGATAAAACTGACTTGAACTGTCATCCCTGCACTTCCTCCCCTCTCTAGTATTACAGTCGCTTTGTTGGAAAGGATATATCTCGAAGGATGCAGCCAGATCTCATCACTCTTCCCTTTCATATGCATCTCGTTCTTTCTGACAGCCAACGCTAGATGCAATATCTCACACAACGGTTGCCAGGTCCTATTAAATGAAATTCCCTCTCCAAACCGAGTCAGGAATCATCAGCTAACACTCTACAAGAGTCTCATCACGACAGATATACACCAATGTCGAAATTTACAGTTCAGACACGCGCACCGACACACACACACACGCACACACACACACACACAAACTCTATTTCTAATGTCTCGTATCAGATTCAACATCACTGTGTGTTGACAAACACTTTATTACTGTGTCAAGCAGTGAGCAGATTTTTCCACTGAAATCTCAAGGATGGGAGAGAGAACAGGTGGTGCGGGGATTTTCTTTCATATTCATTACACCGCAAAATGATGCTCCGTCTATATTTATGGACTGATATCAGCTCCTTAAGCTGTATTTTACATGCCGAGGAGAGCAATGGAGTATAGTGACCTACTCCCCAGAGAGGTTGAGAGGTGAACGCTAAAGAAAGGCGCTGCTCCGTGTGGATTTTTCAAGGCCGATTATATCGTCTTACATTAGAAAGATTAACAGACACATAATTTAAAAAGAGAGTCCAAAGTTGTTCCCGAAAGGAATAAGACAAGAAACAAGAAAAACAGACGGCGAGAGAAGGTGTGAGGGGGGCAGTTCAGAAACGAGGGCAAGAGAGGAAGTGTTGGACCTGACTGGAGGAGAGAGAGAGAGAGAGAGAGAGAGAGAGAGAGAGAGAGAGAAAGAGAGAGAGAGAGAAATGGAGGGTGGGGAGGTGGAGCAGAGCAAGTTGAAAAGTATTTTTAGGAAGATGTTTATTTGTGGGTCTGTGAAACCAACCCGGGTGTATATCTACTAGCCTTGCCATCTCTCTCTCTCTCTCTCTCTCTCTCTCTCTCTCTCTCTCTCTCTCTGGCTGCCACCATCTGTTGAGGTCTCTCAGGCTTGTCACACTGAGAGCGAACTGCAGTGCTCCAGCTCTATAAGCGGGGGGCATGCCGCATTTTGCATAGACTGATAAATTCTGCAGATTCACGGGAACCGGTGCCATCTGAACATGCCCATTACACTGTGTTGTGCTGCTGTAATGCAACGCAGTAATGCAGATTAGGTGCTTTTAGATTAGATTAGATTAGATTAGATTAGATTAAACTTCACTGATCCTTGTGGGGGAATGGGGCTGTGGCAGCAGTACAATAAAAGGATACAGCAAAGAAAAAATAGGATATAATAAGACTAGAACAAATGGGGTGATATCAAACATAACATAGCCAACAGTTACAACAATACATTGTATTAAGTGTAAATATATGAATGAAACTATGAAAAATGTATAAATAGCAGCATGTATGTAAAATAATAGCATTTGAAAAGGAAACAATCCACTCTAAGATATAGTTATATAATAAATGATCTAAATGATCTACCTGGGAGCTATTTTCAGCTTGTTCTTCATTAGCTTGTGGTTGAGAATAGGCACTGCAGTCATTTCTTTGCTAATGGATATCCAACATGGCCACCAAGTAGTAGCCAGCAGCACAAACCTACCTGCCTGCCAGCGAAGGATAATAAATCTCATTGGTAGACAATGACGACAACGGGGACAACGGGGACGTCAGCTTGTGCGTGTGTCAGGTAAACATTTATGCTAGTCATAAGACTGTATTGACTATTATTGTGGTGGGGTGACTGTCTCAGTTTAGGTGCGGCAGACGTCACCTCTGTCCATTGACTTTTAGCACTGACAGCTCATTAAACGCACCTGTCCCGCTCGTCCTCGCGACAAGGCCAGCTGGTCGCCAAGGCAACGGTTGGCCTCCTCCTCCCCTCACACCACCCCGGGCTAGCTTAAGTGTGTAAAAAGTCCAATTTTGACGCGTCCTCTGCCTTCGTAGTCAGGTATTTAACATTGTTAGACAGTATGCAACAGTTAGCATATATAAAAATCCATTGGCTGCATTCATACATGAGTTGCATTTGATTTAATTTGAGCTAGTGTCAGTGTTAGATGTATGCTAGGCCTGTATCGGTGACGTAAACTGTGACCTCCAGTCGGTGATATAAGGTAAACCACCACCTACAGAACCACAAATTAAGTACATAAGTAAGTAATAGTTAATGTATGCTTTTCCCCCCCTTAAAATAACCAATACTTGTATATTTTACATCACTTTGATTCCACTTGCGATGATGTATACTGTTAATTTATATCTCTCTCTCTATATGTTAAACTAAAATGGCGGGTAAACTCTATTCTCTACTCTATTCTGCAGTAGCTAATAAACTAACTTTAGGTGAGTTTTTTTTTTTTTTTTTAACCCTCCTTCCACTACATCCCCGGCCTCTCAGTTTTGAGTTGTTCCAGATGGGTTTGATGGTGATGAACCCAGACAAAACTCCAATGTATTTTATAGCTTAGCATTCAGATGTGGGCTGAGGACTGGCAGGGTATATTTAGACAGTCTTCGCGAGGCAGTCGGGGGTAACTGAAAGACAACACTGAGAAAGTTGCACGACCTAAAATATCTGCCCACACAGCTTCCAGCAGGACTGGAGTGCCAGGTGCGAAGACAACTAATGGCCAAGCCAGACGCAACTCCCTGGTGTTTCGTTTTGGGCTGTTTTACACTTTACATACACAATCAGGGGCCCCGTTCTATCCGACAACCAACCCATTTGTCACACTGACATGTTTAATGTATAAATAGTCGCTCGTTGATAATGTAAGGGCATGGGTCAAGCCGTGCGTAATTACGCACGGTGGCACCAAATAACCCCGTTCTCCTGAGTTTCCAAATCCAACCTACCTTCCTCTGCTGCTTCTCCCAGGCGGGGTCCAGCAGCAGGTCCCTGTCCCAATCGTCCTCTTGAGTCATGTACTGCTCTTCATGTTGGATCGTGTAGGAGTTGTAACTAATTTGGGTTTCGACAGCTGTCATCTTGCCGCCTTTGTCAGGACTTCGTACGTCCCCCTCAGCTTATAGTAAGAAAAATTAATCAACAACGACGACGACGTCTGTCTGGGCCGTGAGTGCAGGAACCTCCTTGGGACAAGAGGTCTCGCTATGGGGAGAGAGAGAGGGGCTGCAGAGACCAGACTCCACTGGTGCGAGGTGCCTGTGCGGAGGTGGTGCTCCCACTACCAGAAGACCCTGCTGGCCGGTGCTCCTTTCCTGGTCAAAAGTGGCACACGTGACCGCACGCCAATAAGTATGGGATCCGACAGCCTAAGTATCGGGTTCTGACCCTAAAAAGGTGTGAAGGGCGGGGCTGTTGGCGCCGGGGCAGGGCAGGCGGGCTTGTGATTGGGGAGAAGGGACGTCAATCACGCCTCCTCGTTGCAGAGAGGTTTTTATGGCTTGTGCGATGCACCTGTTGCTGTTAGTGACACTCAATGGCAAACCCAGGCCTGGGATAGTTTGAGGGGTGTTCCACAAAGCAGGATCAAAGAATTAGCTCTGCGATTCACCAAAAACATTTGACGTGTGATTGACAGTCATTTAAAAATGCTTTGTGAGGCTCTCCAATATGCAAACAGCTATCCAAGCCTCCAAGAAAAGTAGCCATGGGCCTACTAATGTACTGCAATGACTGATAGGAGCTAAAACTACCTTGTTGCACTGCTGAAAATAAATGTGTAAGTCAATGTGTAGTTTAAGGCTCTTTGTTTACTGTTTACTAGCATATATTGAACTACAAATTACCTAACAATGTATCTCAGGGGAAATATATGGCATTGCAAATTGCTTTTGTCACAGTGCAGAAATTCAACTAGAATAAAAGAGAATCAGGCATTTTTTATGAGAAAAAAAACTAATTTATTTGTGACTTTCATGCAGACTGAACAACGCCTCAGGACATTTTGAGAAATGCAAGGAAAAGGCATATATGCATACACAAGCCTACAATATTATTTTCCGTTATATCAGGATTTGTCATTCACAGTAAGCATGTCAACTCTCAAACATTTCATCTAACATTCATCAAATTAAAACCCCCTTCCATCTTGTGCTGAAACAAATGACCTTGAAATGATCAGATCCAGATTTCTCTCCTCTAGAGGAAACACATAGTTCAGTTACCCTTGCTGCACAGGGTGTTGAGGTGTCTTTGGAAACTAGAATGATTTATATCATAATTACTTGGCATTTAAATGTAACTACACTTGGCTTGGTCCATTAACCTACTTGGAGAAGCTTAGCTACTGTGTAACTAGGTGTAGTTACCATTAGGTAGTCTACATTACTGTGCTACTACTGAGCTGTGGGAATTGAATGAGTGAGAGGAAGTGATAACTGTAAACATAATGAAATGGTGAGGTGCAGCAGCAGTCAGTGAGAACCCATAATGCACTGCTGCACACTAAGTGTTTGCGGAGTCCTACTAATAAAAAGAACCACCGCTTAAAGGCAGACTTGGCCTCTGGTGGCTACTAAACATGTCGATGAGGTAATGTGTAAGGTAACCACAAAACTCTACCTTTCTAGCATGCTTATCTGAAGACAGTAGAGAAGCTGCAGTAGAGTATGATGTCTGTAGCTCATACATTTGTGAGGCTAGAATAGTCATGGTCATGTTCGTATGGGTTAAACCTACCTAATCTCCGTTTGCGAACTCAAAGGCAATATGGTCTATGGGTTGTGCTCAAACCAGCAGAGGGGGTTGTGCTCCAGATGCACACGCCTGCACATCTCAGCAGATACCTGCAGCACGATAACAGATGTAACCTGCAGGATCCCATCAAAATAACACAATACGTAGATGTGCGCACATAGAGCTTGAGCATCTGGATCACAGCCGGCACATCTTCAGCTGTCCAAAACACAGAAGGCAGGAGGGAGTGGGTGGCGGGGTGAGGAGGAGGGGGGAGGAGGCTGCAGCGAGCTTGGCTGTCAGTACGAGTGTGACTGTGAATACAGAGCAGGAGTTTAGAGATGCGTGGCTGCATTCACCCAAGCATAGGAGGCCCGCACTCACAAGCACCAAAAACCTTCAGTGAGGAGCTGGGGGGTTTGGGGGGGGGGGGGGGGGGGGCTATTTGAGCACCACGCCCTGATCGTGGAGGCCAGAAAGGCACTCATCCCTGTTTCTACTCATTCTGCAGGTGCATTGTTTAAAGGGGAATTCTACTAAAATTGTCTCTTAGTTGCGTAATTGTCATCTCATGCAGTGCAATTTGTTGCTGTCACAAGATTGAATTTTCCTTTATCTTGGGAACTCATGACTAATAAAACCCCATATACTTTTCCAGAATAACAATAAGAAAAAAAAAAGTCAATTTTGGTGGAATTCTACTTTGTTAGAGAACAAAGGTGGGGTGTATCCAGGAAGATGACACATAAGAGAAGCAGGATCTATGTAAAAAAAAAAAAAGGAACCAGTATAAATAGGCCATGTTTAAATTACACGATTGCCCAATATATCTGTCATGGCAGCCCTTTCAAGCCCACTGTTGTTCAAAAAATTAGACATAAGCACAATGGTCCTCCAAGATCAGGATAGTGAGGTTAGGGAGCAGCGTTGGACAGAGGATCCTTTACACTACCAACTCACCTTACAATCAATTCATCTATCCATTCATCCTTCCCTCCTTTCCTCCTCCTTCTTCTTCCCTTCCTTTGTTTGTATGACAGGTTGGGCAGACAGAAGGCCACACCCTCTTTCTGTCTCGACTCCACACCACATCTCGCAGCTGTCAGAGCAAATGCCGGACAACTCAGTCCACTCTGCGTGCGCCCCTGTGTGCGTTTGTGTGTGTGTGCGCATTTACACAGGGACATTCTTAACAGATAATACACACACATCAGTCAGAGCGCATATCCAGCCAGTCCAGCTGATCCCAGTATGAGAGGAATAGAGCTGCCATACCAGAAAAGTCCTATAGGAATCCTGAGATTGGTGAGAATCTACAGGTCAGACTGGCCTCATACCTAGGCCTATCTTATAGGACGTTTCTGATAGGCGCACAGGCTGTGAGGGACTCAAAGGTTAGAAAACTAGCCATTGTTCACCTCGAAAGCATGAGGTTGGTTTATCGGCTTAGATCTGATGGAGAAAAATGGGAGTGAGACTAAGAGCAAGGTTGAGATCCCTGTCACAGCCATGTAGAGCAAACCCAGCAGTCACAGTTTAGCAAAGCGACTCGTCCAACACTGAAGTCTCTGTGTAATGTTATTGTGTCCGGCGGCGGGCCACCACACATACACTGTCCATTGTCACGCCCGGGTCTCTATGGTAATACAAGGGGGTCGGGGGTCAGGTGGGTGGTTCGGGGGAAAGTCGAGTCCGAGCCAGAGCCACGAACCCAGATCCAAGATGGCGACGGCGGTGGCGGCGGAAAGCGCTGTGTGTGAACGGCGGAGAGGAGAGGCGCAAAGGGAGGAAGGGGGGTGGTTGAGGAGGAGGAGGAGGGTTTGGAGAGGAGGGAAGGGAGGGAGGGAGGGAGGGAGGGGGGGAGGGGAGGGGAGGGGGGAGGGCGGCGAATACGGCGGTGGAGAGGAGTTGACTAGCGGGCAGGGGAGGGGGGAGTCCGCATGTGCCAAGCCTCAATACACCAATTAATGAAACACCACACAAAAACACACATGACCCATACTCTCTCCCTCTCTCTCACACACACTTCTGATCACACAAAGCAGTCACACGCACAGGCACACACACACTTCCTCAGTCCCCCTACACACAGACACACACCAGCGGGACAGTGAGACAGAGAGGGCACAGTCAGTCGTCGCTTGTGCTGATGCGAGACAGGACAAGTCAGATCACTTGGTCTGGTGGAGGGGGTTTGCTAGCCCCGCCCCTCCGCCCCCGCCCCCCCCCCCCACACCCCACACACACTGAGGAGAAGCCCAAGGCTGTAGGTGTGGCACTGCCATTGCAGGAGAGGAAGAGCTACGGAGGGGGTGGGGAGGTGGTGATGGCGGAGGAGAGGAGGGAGGAGTGTTCGGTCAAGGCACAGTCAGAGGAGGGGCGGCAGGTGGGGAAGGGGGAGTGGGGGGGGCAGTGCTTTGTTTTGTTTTGTATTTTTTCATTTACCTTGATGGTGGAGAGAGAGAGAACAAGTTCTCACTGCACTGGCGTCACACGCTAAAAGTCTTCCCCCTGGCTCGCGCCGCCACGCTCACGCACGGATGCACAGTGGGCGTTCCAGATGGCACGGTGACCTAATTCAGTTGAGATAGTTAGTCAGGGCTGGACTGTCACGGGCTTTTGGCGGCAGAGCACAGATATTAAACACATGCAGGTCTAGAAGTAGAGTGGACACAGAGACACACGGGGAGGTTTTGGTGGAGTAAGGAGAGACCAGACCAGACGCACACCCCTCAACCCCCAGCCACAGGACTGCCCCACAGATCAAAATGCACCCAGGCCATTCTATCTGTGTGCCTCTCCCCAGCTCTCAGGGTAATTTCACTGCGTGTGTGTGTGTGTGTGTGTGTGTGTGATGCCCTCCCTGCGTGAAAATCAATTTAAGTTAGATGGTTGCTTTCTTGCCACTTGTGGTCGATTTGTAAAAAGGCCACTGCTGTCAGACTGTTATCTGTACAGAGGGATTGCACTCAAGAAATATATTTCAGTATTTATTTTATGATGGACAGAACATTTTCCAGAATTAAATACTGAAATATATTTCCTGTTCTTTCAAATAGATCCTCTTTTGGTCCTCTCACAGACAGTATGGCCCAAATAAAGCAAAGAATACCAGTAAGAAGCTGTTGTAATACAATGCACGGTGAAAGATTTCGCTTGTTTGCAGTTTGAGAGGCTGGAGAGAGATAGGAGCACCAACCCAGACTTACCCTGACCAAAGAGAGCAAAGCTGGGGCAGCATCTACACCTGTCTCCCCCTGGGTCCCCAGTCAAAAGGGTCTGGTGGTCATTTTACACAAGAGAAACAGGAAGTGGAGAAGAAAAACGTAAACAAGAAGAAGGGGAAATGTCCAAACCCTTGTGCTTTCTTTTACCACAGTAGTCAGCCAAACATTCTTTATTATAATGGTGTGTATAGTATACATATTCTCAATAAAAAGCATGCCGGTTTTTACTTTTCTTTTTGTCTTTTCTTAAAAAAAGGCAAAATTAAAATACTTCTCTAAAAAATACGGTCTCAGACATGGCAAACAAGACATTTCGCAACCACAGAATTCTACAAAGGATGCAACTGGTATGTGTGTGTGTATATACGACACAGAAAGATTACATTGTGAGATGCAAAAGTCACTTAACCACTAAAAACCACAGGGGGAGAGGGGAAGGGGAAACAGCGAGGCAGTAAGGTGATTTAAGAGGGTGTGTCTGTGTGTGCATCAGACCGTGGACAAATAGTATTTGCAAATAACTCTGAGCGATTGTTTTAAACTGCCTGGAGTACTAGATGGGTGGGGTTTGCCACATAGGACAATAAAACAAGTATTTGCAAGTCAATTTAGTATACTCCTCTATGACTGACAGCTTTTGTAACACTCACCGAATTGTCCTGATGCAGTAAACCCCACCCATCTCATCCTGCAATTGCATTAAAACAAATGCTAAGAATTTTTTGTAACTACCATTTGCAGCAGGTCTGGTATATGGAAAAAGGAAGATAGTTGGGGTAACTGGAAGACACTGGCCCATCTCTCACTTCATTGGTACTATCGCCGTTAGCGTTCTGCTTGAACCAGTAGCTAATTAGGAAATTGTCAGGCAGGCGAGGCCCGGTTTGTGGCTTTGTTAAAACCTTATGATATTAAACAAATCCCGTACAGGAGTCCATGAGAAAGCTCCACTGTGCTTTGTTCATAGCCGATTACTAAGCTCTGTCCAACACCATTAAAAAGAAATCTGTAAAAAGCACTTAAAAAATGGGAGATCCCTCCGCTAAATGCACTTCACTCAAAGCTTATAGGCACATAGTTGAGCTCATCACATATTATCATGATTCTAAATAGGATGCAGTCTAAAGTAGCACGATTATTTGTAAACAGCTCATTCAGTAGTCATACAAGGGGTTTTCCATTTACAATTCATTGCACCCCAGGTTGACTTGCATTACATTTAAACTACACGAAAACAAACAAAACACATACACTATGTAAAAAGGCCTCTGAACATACAGTAGGACTATATATATATATATATTTATATACAGAAATCAATGTCACCAAAATGTGTCTCCTCCCTTTCCAAACTGCTGACGCTGAACCTTTATGAGAGGCAGGAGATAAACTGCTGACTGGGTGAAAGCTTACCAAAGCATTAACTTTATAGAGTAGAGTAGAATAGAATAGAGCCTGTTTATCTCCACTGAAATTCATTGTGAGAGGTAGGCAGCTGTAGTTAAAGAGAGAGAGGTGAAGCAGTGTCTTTCAGTGTCTTAGTTACAGTGGAGGTAGGGAAGGGTCAGAGAAATCCAAACATACATTACAGTACGCATATGTGTGCTTTACGGTTTTTCTGCAAGGCGCAGTCTTAGCTGCTGCATTTGTGTGCTGCAAGGTCATCGCAGCTTAGGAGCCTGCACATCTCTCTCTCTCTCTCATTCACACACACTCATGCTACAGTCGCATCACATTCAACACAGACTTCCACCCCCACCCCACCCGTCAACCTTGGTTCTGCTGGACACAATGCAATGCAACCGGTACACAATGTATGTTTATCTTACTTCCCATCTGATAGGTAAACATATCAGAAATCTAAACACTTCAACATAAGGCAAAAAAGGTTTCAAATTAGCTGCCCTAACTGATCATCTAGGCCTAAGGAGAATGGCTGATGAATCTTTTATCATAGATTTGGCCTTAGAAAATCATGACTGGTTTTGCGGAAATAAAGGCATATGAACCGACTGACTTGGTCAGTCAAATACTGGCACAAGTGTGAGACTTGACTGGCACGATAAAAAAGTAAAACGGAGAAGCACTAAGAATGCCCGTACAACAGATGAGAGCAATTTGTTCCTGTCTTGGTTGCACTGTGTGAGCGATCAGGACCAAGGTTAGTTGATCAAAGTCCCTCCTCAAGCAGGTTAAACCAATGTCAAACCCCACCCAGCACACTTAGAGCCCCTACACACACACACACACATACACACACAAACACACACATACACACACAGCCGCTGTAAGGTGGTCAAGATTGGGGTTTGGGGAGGAAGAGGTGATGGGTCGGGGATGGGGATTCGGGGTCGCGAGGGAGGGGAGGAGGGGGGGGGAGGGCAGAGAGTTGTGTGCGACTATCGGAAGGGGGGCTCAGGCGTGTGAAGGGAGAGTTCGGGGCGGCGGAGGATGGCCTCCTTGCGCGTGGGCGGCGGCAACGGCGGCTCATACACCCTGGGCGCGGCCATGGCGGCTGCCACTGCCGCAGCGGTGGGGACCACTGGCCTGAGGGCGTCCAGCGTGGCTACCGGCTGGGCGGACATCGCGGAGACAGTGGGCACGGTCGGCATGCCGGGGAGGGCTGTGACCGCGCTGGGGGGCGGGTAGGCATACTGGAACTGGGGGTACTGCTGCAGCTGCTGGTAGTACTCTGCGTAGTACCTGGGAGATGGGAGGAACAGGTGGGGGGGGGGGGAAGAGGGGAGACAGACGGGTTAGGGGGAGGGACAGAGAGAGGAGGGTTTAGGTAGGAGCGCATTACGGTTGTGCACCACATAGTTCCAGGAAAGGGAAGGAGAGAGACAGAGAAAAGGATTTATAGGTATGAGAGCTACAGGGAGATTACCGAGTACTAGTAGTACTATTAGTCATCCACAGTTACTTGGGAGTGAGAGGGAAGGACAGCAGAGGAAGGAGGACAGCGAGGGCATTCATGGTGGTACTTGGCAACACAGAGGGAGTAACAAGGATGTGGCCAAGTAAACAAAAAGCAGGGAAAACGCAGGAAAACATGAATCTGCCATGAGAAATGAGCCCGTAAAAACCTGAAAAATTTGATCCCTGAAGTTAGCAGAAACCACACATTAGGGTTGTTGGTGTGGGAATTCTACTCAACTTTAGTATTTTTTGTTTACTTAGTTGAAAAGTAGAGAGGGAGACAGGTAGGGAATCGGAGGCCATCTCCTACCTGGCCATGGGGTCCTCTGCGGCCTCCACTGCCTCTTCTGCTGCTCGGCCGGCCGGCGTGGGGAGCAGGGGCCGGCGCGGCTTGGCTCTCTGGTACATGAATGGCTTCATCACCGGGTCGGGTAGCAGCGGCGCCGACCTCCGAAGGGGACTGCGGTCTCTCTCGCCTGACTTGGCCGCCGCCGCCGCTGCCGCGGCGGCTACCGTCTGCTGCTCGGCCAGAACCTGCTGGCCCTGGGCAAAGTAATGCGCCTGCCTGGCTGCCTCAAAGATGGCTGTCGTAGGGTCCGTCGCTCCCATTGCTGCCGCTGCTCCCATGGCGCCTATATGGGCATAGGCCGGCGCGGCGGCGCCATATATCGCTGGAGATACGGTGTAGGCTGGGTTGACTGCTGCGGCTGCTGTTGGCATTTCTATTCCAGGAGCGGCGGCCAAATAGACTGGGTGATTGGCCATAGTCGGGGTGTAAACCGGAGTGCTGTAGGCAGCGGCTGCAGCGGCGGCCGCCGCCGCAGCAGGAGTAGCTGCGACCTGGCCATAGATGTTAGGGGTCATCGAGCTGTACATCTGCGTGGCGCCTGATGTCAGAGCCGCCTGATTGGCCACCGATCCGTAGAGCTGATTGGCAACGTTGGCACCGTACACCTGGCTGGCGAGGGCACCGTAAACAGCCGGGTTCACCGGGTTGCCGTCGGTGCGTGTGCCAGTGGTGAGCCCGGTCAGAGCCGCATAGGTGGGATCAAACGTGGAGGTGTTGTAGACTGAATTGTGCACGCTTTGTTGGACCTGTAGCGGCAGGCCGGCGGCCGCGGCGGCGGCGGCAGCCAGAACGGCCGCCTGACTCTGGTACTGCTCCAGGGAGGGTTTCCCCACTGGGCACTCCCCAGCGTAGTGACCCTGCTTCCCACAACTCACGCAGGGGATTTTCCCCGTGGGCGTCTGCTTGCTGGGCTGGACCTTGGACAGCTCCACGGACAGAGGGCGGCCCTTGAAGGAGGTGCCGTGCAGGGCCTCGATGGCCTGGAGCGCGTCCTCCTTGTTTTCCATGTGAACGAAGGCATAGCCTGCGGAAGAGGAATGCCTGGCTGTCATTGAGCGCAGGGACAACAGTTAGGATCACAGCGGCATGCCACAGGCACACACTCATACTCCTTATTACTCTACATTAAAGTATGAATGCAGCCATAAAGGAACCACTTTGTCCAATTGTGGCACTGAGAAATAGATCTTTGAATTTGAATTGAATCAATGTTGTCATCAAATATTAATAGATTACAGGGAGAGTTTATAGGTGAATCATATATTTTTGTTTGTTTGCTTTGCATGCTATGTCTTTACAGTATGGGAGTGGGAGTGGATCTTGTTCTCGGCACTGAGAACTCTACACTGGTATATCACATGTCACGTGGCAAAGCTATTAAACCTATGTAGAACATTTACAGGCACTCTTAGGCCCTCCAACCTCTCAACAACTCTATTGGATCAAGACTGTCAAATTCAATCTTCTCTCATAGACTAGCTCTACAATATTAGTGAATTTGAGGACAACTTGGGAGCAAGTGGACCATTTTAAACCAATTCAAATGCAGCCAACAACTCACTATGTCACTCGCAGTCCTGCCTCACCTTTGACCTTGTCGCACTCCAGAACTTTCCCGAAGGTCTGGAACAGCTCCTGGAGGTCTTCGGTGGTGCACATCCCACTCAGATTACCCACAAACACCTTGGTGGAGTGCAGCGGCCTGCCCCGCGACTCCTCCACCACCAAATTCCGTCCACGAAACTCGCGTCCATTGAGCTCCCGGATGGCGCGCTCGGCGGCGCCCTCGCCCTGCAGGTGGACAAAGGCAAACTGTCGCAGCACACTGCAGCTAACCACCTGGCCGTAAGCCTCGAAGATGGCCGACAGCTCCTCCTGGGTGGTGTCCAACGCCAAGTTCCCCACAAAGAGCTTCACTGTGTTGCTCTTGTCCATGGCGCTGCAGAGACACAGAGGAGCGAGGAAGGGATGAGTTCGACTGCAGTGAGAGATAAGCGAGGAGATAAACTACAGGATGCAACTATCTGCTGTCACAGTTGTAACGACTGAGCGCAGACAACGCCACACCTTAGGCTCTATAGCAGTCTGCATGGTAAGGGGAGAGGGGGAGGGCTGCACGACACGGACAAAGAGTCATGTTGCAGTGTCTTTGCTGAATATTGGGGTGGAATTGCAAAACATGTGGACATAGCTGACACAGCATTTTCTATATAACTCCTAGTTCGGTGCTTAACATTGTCTGTGGGGGAGGGGTGTTGCTGACACTATGGAAAGGCTAAGTTTGCATAAAGACTTTCTCCATTTCTCCAACATGCAAATCTAGGGATTCAGCAGAGCAGTAGAATAACTTTAGTAAAGCCTCCATCTTTCACTCTAAGAAAAAGACATTCTGCACATCTTATTTGTAAATTGCAGTAATAAATATTGCACTCTTGATAAGGGATCTGAGTGCATGAATAACCAGCCAGATTAAAGCTCTAATTTCACAAATTAAATACCACACAGACCACATCTTTGCGAGCTGTGAGCTGGCTACTCACACATGATAAACCCAGATTAACTCAGATTATGCAAAATCAGAGGGGGGGGGGGGGGTCCCACTGGAATCTCAGGGATAAGATCATCGCTACTCCAGGAACAACAGTAGTGAAAGGATAAATCCAGCCTCAATCATAGAGTAAATGCACTTTTTTGATGGGGGATTTTTATTGTATTCAAGAACAGACCTTGGCTTTCCATTCATCTGAACAATAGTCATATGAGTCACAGTCATACACAGCAGACAGCCAGGGGAAAAAGCGCATTTTGCACCAAGTCTGGCAAGTGAGAGCAATAAATAATGGATTATGTAAGTGTAGCACATTTAAGCACACAATTACTTACACAGATAATTTTCTAATGGATCCCTGTATATCAATTCCCATGACAAATACGGTGATAAGAAGAATTTCAAGAATGCCATGAAACAGAATGGCCCCTTTTCGTTGCACAGTTGCCCTAAATCTCCAGCAAGTATTTCCCCACCAGCCTCTAATCTGCAGGTCAAACTGCACAGTGCTCCAACAGGTCGGTCAACACCTTTTCTCTTCCTGAATGACCTAAACGTCTGGCTGTAAACCAAAGGGCAAAGTGGAACACGACACCAGAGAATGACATTTCTATTTTCTGGTTTAGGCTTTAGCCCGGGCGGCTGCGCTCGGCGCAACACGCACACAAAGCTGGGGATGATATTCATATAGGAAACAAGTTAAATCAGCAGCTAGCTGTTTGCTTGAGTGTGCATTGCATATGGCTGCTGCATTGAAACTGGGTTCATCTGAGGCATCACCAGGGGAAAGCTGGTTTTCTGATGACGCAGCACGGAGCTGAGTAAACATATTTCCCTGCTCAAGCCATTTCCAGGCACAAAGAGGGCGAAAAAACACGAGTTACGCTCGTTTAACGGCTAAATGTTTTGTCCACATGTTTCCCGTGAATATGAATGGCGAGCGGGGATGCTTGGTTTCGCTTGTGTGTCCCAACAAAACAAGACCCGAGGCGAACATTTTAGTCTAAAATGATACATAAACATTTAATACACACTGTAACATTCAAGAAGGATTATTCATACTCGCTCCAATAGCAAAACCGAGAACAAAAAGACACGGGATCGATACAATGTAACAACGGACAATCACATTTTTTTTCCGCACAGGAATGAATACAGTGCAACACCGAGTGATTCCAGCGCGACGACACAGTCCATCGGTCTTTTATCACTCAAACACAAACCTGAGCATTAACACAAATCACAATTAAGCGTGTCCCTTACGGTTCGAATGAGAATAATAGTGAAGAAAGGGCGAAAAAAAAGAGGATCTACCATCTTACCTAAGCGGTGCTGTGTTTCAAAATGGTAGCGCCTGCTTCCGTTTGTTAGAATGTCGGGCATTCTGCTCGAGAGGCTGCGGAGGGGGAGGGTGCTGCACCCAGAGGATGCTGCTGAATCCTCACAAAATGACACATGAAATGACTCAAGCGCGCGCACACACACACACACACACACACAGTACGTACACAATGCCCGTTTAATACATTAAAAGAGATACTGGAAGCATAATGGGTAGCGCAAAGCCGCAGGGGTCAAAGGGTAACTGCGTTTGAATAGAGGGGGGGAAGCAACAAGTGAGTAAATGTAATTATGGAGGTTGATGAAACGCTGTGACACGGTTCTTCAGCTAGTACAGAGCATAGCACAGTGCATGGGTTTCAATTGTATGTATTCGTTTGGGGGGGGAATGTTGCTTCCTGGAATTCATGAGGCAATATTTGAAAAACTTAAATGATTCAGTCATAAAAAAATGCTTTATTTTATAAGTAAATGTCTGAAAATGATTCCTGACTTCAATACTAAACCCATAATGTGCTGCCAGCAGTCAAACACGAGGACCACAATGGAAACAAGTCTTTTTTTATTACTTTATTGAGTGTTAAATTCAATCACATACAATACAATTTCACTACATGTGCGTGTGGTTGTGGCCTAAAGGCTGTCAAACTTATATATATTTTAAAATCTGTCAAATAAAATCAATCAATCAATATAGGAGAGTGGGTGTCTTTTTTTTTTAAGATGGTGGAACTCTTCAAATGCAAAATCATTCCTGGTGATGAAGTCTGTATACTTTGAAATGGAACGGACACTGACTGCACATTTGGAGGAAAGTTCAATAAGCTTATTCAGGCTTCACCGGGACAAGACAGACGCTCAATTTGCAAATCAATGCAAAACTTAGTGAATATTACACTGTCGCATAGCAATACAATTACACGACGTCCCAATATTGATCTCTTCATCAAGGAAGAAAAAATATCAACAAGTGTCAGCAGGTAGAAGTTTCACACATTATCCAATTATACTTTCACCGTCGTGCCCAGATTTAAATTCTGACAATAAAAGTCGATAGAGGATCGATAGCGTAAGATGTCCAAGAAGGTTTCTGTTTGCTGTATTGTGTGGCGCTGAAGGTGGCTGCTGCCGCGGCAACGATGGGGGAATCCTACACTGAAACTCCATGTTGGAAAGACAGCTGACCATGCAATCCTTTGAGGCTCGCCCCTCGCTCGCTTTTACCCCCTCTTGCCCTTTCTCTTTGGGCTGGAATTTGACTCTCTCTCTCTCTCTCTCTCTCTCTCTCTCTCTCTCTCTCTATCTCTCTCTCTGCTCTCTCTAACCTCTCTTACCCAAGTCGCTCACACCACCTTATGGATTTAAAAAGAACAGACTAGGGCAGGAATGGATGTAGTTCAAATACAATAATAGTGTGGTGCAGCTTCCCACTGGATGTTACGAATTATCCGGTGCCTTATGTGAGAATAGGAGGGTGGATTTTGTGGTTACTAACATCAGGGATGAATTTTTACTCCTTATTCTTTTCAGGAGTCTGGATAATTAACTTGGACATTTTAATGGCAGCTTGAAGCCCATTTATTCAAGCCACAGATTACATGCCAGTGTTTAACTCAAACGGATTGCTCAAATCTTCCTGCCGCATCAATATAGATGGCGATGAAACAAGCTGTGTCAGGCGTCTGGTTATACTGTACATAAAACAATATTAATGGACACCATCTAGCTAATCGGAGCGTTCGCAAAGTCCCAAACTGTGTTATAATCTGCTTAAGTGCTTTTATAATCCACAAAGGAAGCTGGGGCAGAGAGCAAATGCATTTCATAGTATCAGTGGAAAAAAATTCAAGAATAAGGACACTTTTCTTTGGTCGTTTGCCCAGCTGTCTGGCAACATCTTCTTCTTCAGTGCTTTGTCTCCCTCTCTCTCCCTTTCTGACCCTCTGTCAACAAACGTCCCCTCTCCATTTCTCTTTGACACCCTCTTTTCATCCCCGGGGGGGGGGGTTCAGAGGTGTGCTGCAGGCATCTCTGCGTTGGCCTTGCTCCGTCCCTTCCCGGCGATCGGCCTGTCTCGCTCCTCCCACAGCGTGATCCCGTCGCACGCGCAAATCTGCTTGGGGTTTTGGAAAAGGCCCGCCGATCGAGCGATGATCCCGCAGGCCAGCCTACAGGGAGAGAGGAAGAGACGGAAAAATGGATGAATGAGGAACAACATTTGACTACAGCCTTTTTTGTCTGCAACCTTCATCTTTATCATGATCTTACCTTTCTTGACCAGGTCTCTCTTGAAAAAGACTTAAAATCTCGATAATATCCTGGCTAGATAAATATAAAATAAAATAAATACGTCTACAGGAGCTGAAATCAAATGCATTATTGGCACGGACTACATCTCCCACCTCTCCTATCGCCTCAGCCTCAACCTCTCTCTCCTAATTTCCGTGACCCCACCTGTCCCCAGAGTTTCCGGTCTGTGTGGAGAGGGGGTGTCCGCCTCGACCCAGGTCATCCTCGCATGCGTCCACCACCAGCGATCGACCAATCACATCCCATACCTGCAGCGGGGGGGGGGGGGGGCAAGGGATCGGTCAAGAGGAAATTAAAACCCACAGTCTCAAGGTGTTTTAGAAATTAGGTGCAGATTTACGAGTGCTTTGCTTCCTAAGCCTAAGTGGAAGTCAGTATGGTCACCTGACTTAACCACTAGTGTCAAATGTGGCGGTGTGTGTGAGTGTGTGTGTGTGTGTGTGTGTGTGTGTGTGCATGTGTGTTACCTTTAGCTGAGGGTCTTCTAGTCTAAATGAGGCTCTGCCATCTGGTCCAGCAACAATATTCCCCAAATCGCCTACATGCTGTACAAAAATGATGTGAGAATTAAACATAACGACATCACACACACACACTGTTTAAATAACACTGATGCATAGCCAGAAATACACTAGACACATTATATAACATCAAAACCGGAAAATACTGCTTCACAGTTGTACTGAAAATGTAACTATGGGCCAAATTTGGTCCTCACATCTTACATTTGACCTCTTTTGAAATGTAATTATATCTCAGGAATGATTTCGTGAAACGCTGCTTGCAGATTGTACTCATTGTTTTAATAGAAGATATTATATACTTGTTCATATTTCTAAATAATCATACATACATTCTGATCCAGAGCATGTAGCAAGGAAGCTGTACCATAAATGTTTTCTTTTTTTTTTACCATAAATTGTCTTTTACAGTGCTCTAAGAAGTAGATTTGGCCGTACCCGTTCAGAGTCTCCTGGTCCGCCATGTTGTCTTCCAAAGGGATTATAGTGCTCTCCACAGCTGTAAAAGATATAATGTCAAAAAGACATTCTTCCTTTTTCTGGTAGAAAATGAAATGTTATTTATTCATATGTAAATAGAAATAAGATATCTTGCAGGGTCAATTTCATACAACGGTCAATAGTCTGGGTTTGCTGTTGAATGTGTCGTTTGTTGTGTATGATGCTGTTTTCTGTGCTGCCCTTGCAAGCTGGATTTCCTTTGAGACAATAAATCGTTTTGCATGTTGTTGCCTGGCATTTTTAAACTTCAGCTTGTTCAACCCGGGGCCAAATACTGTAGAGTAAACTATACTACACCCTGAGGAACAAGGTTCACCAAAACAAACTACAGTCTTGCCACATGGGGGCCGACCACAGGGCAGAGGGCCAAAACAAAGAGCGTTCCTTTGGTTAAAGCTGCACTAGCCAAATTCTCATGTTGGCAGCCAGAGGTAACCGCTACAGGATTTGCAGAAATCCTGTAAAGTGACATCAGTAAACTGCACATAGCATGCTCATGTTTACCAACCTGGCCGGTCTGTGATGCTTTATCCCAACGAGATGAGAGAGGACAAAGATCAAACGTTGGCGAGTTAAAAATGACTTACATAAACTTTATTATACCATGTATGCCACATTGGAAAATTCAATGCGGTGAGACAATAAAGAGACATAAAGCACAGAACAAGACAAGATAAAGGATGCAATAAAAACACACAAAAGCATCCCCATCACGCAGAATAGTCTTTTTTTTTCCACCAGCCTGCTTGGTGGTAAATCATATATAAATCATATCTGTATATGATTTATAAATTTCAAATTGCCTACTCTGTGCAGTAGATGCATTCTGAAATCTGACGGGAACAACACGCCCCCTCAGTAATTTACAGGAGCGATAAAGTAACAGGCTACACTATACATGTAAATTATTAATCACATACCTCTGTTCATAGCAGAGAAGAGGTAATTCTCTTTTTAATTCTGTATTCCGCAATGATGCCTGCCTACTGAGACTTATGCTGAACCATCAGGGAAGACTTCTCACTCTGATAATTTTTTAAATATTGACGCTGGGGAGAGAAGCTGCAACAGCTAGGAAACAGACCAAAGACCAAAACGGTAACGCTAGATCCAAATGAGGCAACTATACTGGTGTAAATATCTGGCTTTTCCACTCACTGTGTGATCGTTTGGCTTCAGAAGACTTGAATTATTATAACTATTATCATGGAGTAACTTTATGGTATTTTTTAAAATGTTTTTGGAACGCTAAAGAACCGGTCCCCACTGAATTCAGTTGTTTTGGAGAAGGCTGCTACGGAGTGGTGCTGGCAAACTCCCTATGTCTTATATGGACTAACAAACTGGGTGAGTAGATGATGACACAATTTAAAATTTTGGGTGAACTATTCCTTTAAGTTTGAATTTGTCACTCTCTGTGGGTGGAGAAGTGACCGTACCTGACACCAGAATGTCATTTGGGCAAACAAGGTGAATCTACGGCTTTGTGATTTAGGCGGATAAGACAGGTATATTTTTAGAAACAGTGGTGTGTGTCCCACCTGAGGCAGTCCTGTGTGAGGTCGCCCAGGGTGTGGACGTGGAGGCCGTGGGGCCCGGGCTCCAGGCCGTCGATGGTCCCGTCTATCAGGCAGCGCTCCTCGGACAGCTGGAGGAAGCGCACCACCCCCTGGACTGCACCCACACCGGCCAGCATGGCCACCGCTGCACCCAGGTCTGTCACAGAGATACAGCGACACCCTGTTCAAGCCTGTGGCAGCAAGCAGCCGCCCTGCTGAAGTGTCCTTGAGCAAGACACTGAATCCCTTGCAGCTGCATGGGCGCTAGACATTCGTCACATCCTAGGCAAAATTTTGTTGTTCCTCCATGAATTAAAATGCATGTTAGGATTCCATATTGAGTTTAAATAGTCAGAATTAATAAGTAATAGACTGTTCTTTTACCCAAGATTCATCCTTTGAACAGAAATACAAGCACACACACACACACACACTTCCTGTGGTTCCTCACCTTGCTCCGGTCCTCCGATGCCCTTCAGTACGGCCCTGCGCCCAGTGCTTTCTATCAGAGCCTGCACCTCTGCGCTGGTCAGAGCGGACTCCACCAACACCTCCTCCTTCCCCACATCGATGCTGACCGACTTCACTCCTGCACACATTAACATACACAGACACACACATTAACAGACACACATGCAGGTGGACAGAGAGACAGAAACACACAAATATGCTGACATACACACCAACAAATGAGGCAGAACAACATCAGGGTATCTATGGGTTTCAGAAACCCAAATAAAAGACTTTTTAAGACCTTTTTAATGCTACCTGGAATTGAATTTAATATTAACTTTCTTGGGATCATTGGTCTATTGTACAACTAACTCTCTTCTGTATTCATCTAAGTGTGGACATGAAGCACAAAGAAACTGCATTGTGAAAAATAATATCGACTATACTTTTAATACTTTAATACTTCTTTAAGGCCCTAAATTTGGATAATTTAAGTCTTTTTCTGACTTTTGAAGGCCCTGTGGTTATCTTGAATCTGCGCAAACACACCATGACAATGCAGTTTTCTCCTTTTCAACCTGTAGCCTAACATGACATGCAGTAGCTTTGTTTTGGGAAGTGTAAAGCGTAAAGTGCAGTGAATAATGATTTGATTTGATTTGATCTGATTTGCATCTCCAAGTCCAATAACCATGGGCACTCATAATAACCACATGACAGATAAGATCTAACTGATATTGTACGCTGCGATCCTCTGCTATGTCAAATACTAGGAACTGGACTAATATGTCTTTTTACCTGGTCTACCCTCCAGTGCCGCTCTAACTGTATCTGCACAGCTCTCACATGTCATCTGTACTGCAAACTCCAGCTGAGGAGGAGAAAGTAGGCTGTTATGAAACAAAAACACATGTAACAACCTGACAACCTGTAGCTACTGACCAGCATCATGTCGATAAGTGGCAGTATGTATATCTGTAACATTATCTGTTATCTATTATTATACTGTGTAGCGCAACAATACTGCAGTTAGTCATTCTAAACATTAACGGTACCGCAGTAAAATGTATGTTAACCATGCGTATTTAGCTACATGAACATCACAACAGCAGCAGCAGAAGGCATGGTATTGTTTTGACAGCATTGTTACTGACAGAGTGAGCCATGACACAGCATGACATGAACCGAAAACATGAATATATCTGCGTCAAACCTTGGTTTCTCTGCCCGTGTCCATTTTGGGGACGCGCACCGCCGCCGCCTGGGTGATGAAAACAGAGTTTATTAGACAACTTCCCACTTTTCTAGACACGGAAACAAGCCTGGCGATGGGCGACGCCATGTTTGTGAGGTCCGTGCATGCCCGTGCGTTTTGACCGGTGCTGCCGCCCGGTGTCGGGTTTCTGTCACTGCAACGGGTTTCCCATGTGGAGGAGTCTAGAGCGGTGATTCTCAACCTTTTTTCATATCAAGGACCCCTAATTTAGTCCACATTAGGGCCACGGACCCCCACATGATGAGATTTTGTCTCTCAGACGCAAATCTGAGAATATTTTTTATTGTTAGATATGATTTTGTCCCGAACTGCATGACTATCATTTACTTAAGCAAAAGTAAAAAGTAGCTCATTTAAAATATAGCCTACTCAAAGACTGAGTAAAAGTTACTGAGTTATTTTTTTTTTTAGAAAAGACAGCATTGTTAGCTGTGATCTTTCCCATGCAATTCTGACAGGAGAGAGGACAGACAAACTCGAATCTTTTAATTGGAAAATTTAGAAATTACAAAATAATGTAAAGACAGATTATTCTTCTCTTCTTTGCTTCACTGTGAATGGCTCCACAATTGGCTAATTCACACTGGTCCAGTTTCTGATGCATATTGTGAACCCACAAAATCTGTATTCTTAATGGATGTGATTTAAAATATAGTGAAGTACAATACAAGATGTAACAACAGTAGAAAAGGAGTATAAAGAGCAGAAAACCATTCAAGCAACCCCTTATGAAAAAGATCTATACAGTAAGTTTAGTAAGTACCGTAGACTCACTTTAAGCCCCTATAGGAATACTATAGTGATACTATACTAGATAAAAATACCATAAAGTACAATGAGATTAAACTGCAATACTGAGTACCACTGACATACTATGCATCCCTATAGGAATATTATAGGAATAGTACAGTGATACCATAGGAGATAAAAACAGGCCACCATTGAGAAACACTATACCTGCTTATAGGAATATAACAGAAACATTACAGTCAGTTTTGAATGGGGGCAGACTGGGGGAGGAGGGGGAAACTGTAGCCTATGGATAAAAGTGGAGCACTATGAAGATTGTAGGCAGTAATGGTAATTGCTTTCTGTGTGGCAGCCTCGCTTTCAATTTCATTATCTGCATATAGATTATTGTTACCAAGTTGATCTGCAGATTAAAGCACTGCATTTTCAGTATATGGGAGACCACCGCTAAGATGATAACTGCCACCCAGATTTTCAAAGTACAGAGGCTCAGGGGAGAGCAGTGTGTGTGTGTGTGTGTGTGTGTGTGTTCTCTATACGTCCCAGTCATACCTCTTGATAGCAGGATATAGATGAGCGTGATGTGGCATTATATCTAGGCTGCGCTGCAAACTAAAATAAAATCTCTCTGGACTCTGCGCCAATAATAATATGTACAGAATGGCACACACACACGCTGGTGTACGTGTGTGTGTGTGTGTGTTTGGGGTGTGTGTTTGTGTTTGTGTGTGTGTGTTCCCTTCCATCTGATACAGGAAAACCTACGGTCATTACATCAACATGATACGGGGAGGCCGGTGATTTACAGAGAGACTCTGTTAGAACACAGGTCTTTCTGTACCTGTTGGCGTGTTGGCGTTGACCTTTGACCCTGCGCTCAGTAACGTGTCCACAGGATTTGTGAGTGTCCAGTGTCACTCCAGCAACACCGGGCCTGTGTGTGCTACTGTTACACACACACACACACACAAATACAAGTGTACACAAACGCACTCAGGCTGAAAAGACATAAGCACTGTATTTTATGTGTGTGTGCTCTGCTCTCTCTAAATCCCCCCTACACACACACACACACACACACACACACACACACACACACACACACAAACCGCCCACACAGCAGCGGTTAATTTATTCAGTACATGGAAAACTGTCTAAAACCTTTGCCCTTACGTTGATCCTCAGCACTGAGCTCTCTGTTAAAAGGAGTGCTAAGAGAGAGAGAGAAAGAGAGAGAGAGGGAGAGAAGGAGAGGGAGAGAGAGGGAGAGAGAGAGAGAGGGAGAGGGAGAGAGAGAGAGAGAGAGAGCTCTGCAACGACACCTGAGCCCAAGGGAGTGGGATTTCTGCAACACACACACACACACACACACACACACAGAGGCACGCATACATAAGAGAGGCCGGAGAGCTGCGTGAAACCTAATCACTACACGAACGCTGTCCGCAGCCGCAGAAGCAGAGAGAGGAGAGAGAAGGAGGGAGGGAAAGAGACGAAGAAATGGAGGGTGTCAGAGAGGGAAGGGGTATAGAGAGAGAGAGAGAGAGAGAGAGAGAGAGAGAGAGAGAGAGAGAGGTGGGAAGAAGGAGCGAGAAAGAGCAAGAGAGAGAGAGAAAGGAAGGTAAAGGTGGACAGGAGAGAAAAGCAAAAGAGAGAGGTTGACAGAGAGCCAAGAGGAGGAGAGAGGAACAGAGGACGAAAGAGAGAGAGAGGGAGAGCGAGAGAGTATGTGCATGCGTCCATCTGAGTGAGTGTGTGAGTGTGTGTGTGAGTGTGTGTGTGTGTGTGTGTGTGTGTGTGTGTGTTTGGAGGGCAGTGTAGGGCGGTGCTGACAGAAAGCGTTGACAGCCTTTCTGGTTGGAACAGTGGAGGTTTTATCCGTGCTAAATGAGGCACCGGCTCCCCTCCATTAGCACTGACCTGGAGTCTGATAGATTTCCTTATTAAAAGAACACAGGCGGAACTTAAGGAAAGTGAAGCAGATCCCAGCTCAGTAGGCAGATTCCTCAAGGAGCACTTTAGAATCGGAATCAGAATCAGAATCAGATTTAGTAGTAATTCGACTTGGTGTGTTGCTCCTATAGGTCACATTAAACACAAAAACAACATCAAAATTATTTTAAATAGTAGTATATCATCGCTGTCACCTCAGACCTCAGACTAAGAAAATCAGCCTTGTTTTTAGCTTGATGACGATGCATTTTTTTTAGTTTATCCATTGGGGTTTTGAAAGGGTTTCATCAGCCCAAAAGGCCGTGTGACTGTCTCCACCCACAGAGGAGCCAGACATGAAAATTACCAAAATTTAGAGTTAGGAGTGTTCACACTGCAACAGTGATATAAACACTTTTAAAAATAGACATTATAGGGAACAAAAAAGTTAGATGCAACACTCCCTCTGTAGAAAAATATAGACTATTTATTGCACTAAAAACATGAAAATAGTGTCTATATTTTTCTACTGAGTCAGTTTTGTGCCTAACTTTTTTGTTCTGTTGACATTTATTTACAGGCAGCACCTCGACTCTGGCTATTTGAGCACAACTTAGCTTACCTTAAAACAGACATTATGGGATATGTCTCTTTTTGAGGTAGTACACAAAGAAAAAAAAAAGTAAAATAGACATTAAAGATACAGTAGATCTATACAGTAGCCTATGCACATGGTTCTCTGTTGGAACCTGACAGACTGCAATGATCAAAGTCAGTAATAGTAACAGGTGTATATACATACTTTAGTGCACACTTATATTATACAGCTCCACCAGTACTTAACAGCATGTGTGGCCCCAGTGGGAGTCAAGCCCCTGACCTTGTGGCGTTTAATTATTCATCTCTCCAGAGGAAGAGTAATGCGGTGGGGCCTGTTAGCGGTGCGAGGGACCCCGCCGAGGTCAGAGCAATGTCACCGTCCAGCCGGAGTGCACTCCCCGTCTGCTGATTGCACCCTGACAGTTCAGATGGAAGATGAAGTGAAGCGTGGCCGGGGGACGGCCTCGCAGCCGAGCCCCCCCCACCCCACCCCCACCCCGCCTCGCCTCTGCAGGCACACAAGGTGCAGGGGCCTTGTTTATAGCCGTCCACGCTCTTTGACTTTGTCCTAGTTTCACTTTTACATCATTTCAAAGAGAAAATAAAGCATAAGAAAGTTAGATCCGTAGCACTTATACATTGAAAAATGATGGATGATTTGTTTGATGGATTTTGGCAAGACTCACCACATCCTGTGTGCTGGTGAATGCTTGTATGATTTGGTTAAGTAAAAGCAAACTATGCATAAGCTTTTATGGATGAGGCTGCTCCCTTTTCTCAAAAGCCAAATAAACATCAGTCTGAATAAACCACATGATAAATAACCTAACAAATACAGTTTAAGATGATTCCCATGAAGCTGCAGTCACTTCTACACTTTGCCTCATTTCATGTTCCCCTGATTCCTAATGTCTGGATGGAGTCAATAAAAGTAATTATAGAAAAGGGTAATGTAGTGAAACGTGGAATAACATATTGCTGGTTGTCATTTAGTTGAGAGGGGAGTGACTTATTAGAGCTTGTTGTCTTTAAAATGTGATTGCTTTTGAGATGTATATGCCTACAACTAAAACCTCTTCATAAAAAAACAAACGGTATTGACAAACAACCAGCCAGGCCGCTGCTAACTGAGCTGACATGTAAAATTAATATTGAATTCACTGTATGGACGGGAAAACTAATCATAACTCATCTTTAGGAAAAACTTTCCCAGCATTTTCCGATCCAATCAACCACACACCGCAAACAGGGGAGAGGAAACAAAAGAAAGCATCCAATCAATCATAAAACATCCACTTAATCATAAATCGCCCATTCAGCAAAGAAAGCCAGGAGTGAGAGCAAGCGATGTCAAATATTGCTGACCCACAACAATGCATTACAATGCAAGCGGGATGTTTAACAAGCTATGGATAAACTCTACAGCTCGACGCAGAGGATCAATAAGCAGAGATAGCATTGCCTAATCAAGGTCTATTGTCCCTCCAACCGTCCCCTAGAATGACCCATATGGGGGAGGCAATATGGCGCTGTGTGGGTAACAAACACAACACCTCATTAAATCATTACACCCGAGGGTCCGGATCATTACTCAAACGATCTGGCGTCTGTCAAGATCCAGCGAGCATCCTTGAGCCTGTCGAAACGATCTACAATTATCCTATGGTAAATTATAGAGAGTGAAGCTATATGGAATATAGGAGATTTAAAAAAAAAAAAAAAAAAAAAAAAAAGGGCATGAAGTACAATAAGGTCACTCAACTGACTGTTGGGTACCAATGACTCACTATAAGTCCCTATTGGAATATATATATATATATATAAAAATTACACTTAAGTATGCTATGATAAGGTCACTATAAAGTACCACAGACACACTAAGCCTAAAAGTTCCAGTAGGAATATTGTAGGCTAGTGATCCCATAGGAGATCAAAAAAATAATAATACCATGACAATAAGGTCACTATAACTCATAACTAAGTCCCTATATGAAATAATGTTTTCTGAAGATATATTATAGACATAGCCTATCATAGGAGATTTAAAAATACCATTAAATACAATAAGTTCACCATAAACACCCTAAGTCCCTAGGAATATTATAGTGATTATAGTGATACCATAAGAGACAGCCTGAAATAAAAAATACCATACCTATAACTCACTATTGAGTACCACAGATTCACAATAAATCCCTATTGGAATATTTTAGGAATATTATAGCAATATCATTGGAATATTGAAGTCATTTGACGTTCAGATTGTTTATGCGCGCGAGTGTGTGTGTGTGTGTGTGTGTGCGCGCGCGTGCGTGCACACGAGCCTATAAGCGCGTTCGAATGCGCGCGTGCCAATAGCCAATACGCTTCTCCGCATCACGTGCACAGTGCGCGCACATTGACTATTGAGGAAAAGCGGACTGGGAAGAGCTGGGAGAGAGAGAGAGAGAGAGAGAGAGAGAAAGAGAGAGAGAGAGAGAGAGAGAGAGAGGGAGAGAGAGAGAGAGACCGTCTCCCGTTTTGTAGCATGAGTCGCGGAGCGCTGATGACAGACAGCAGAGACCTGCCTCCCTGCGACACCTAAACAACAGCCAAATAGTAGGTTAGCCTAAAACCGACCGTGCGTGCGTGCATACAGACAGAAAACAGATGGAGAGAAAACTAGGCAAGGAGGAACGGAGGCTTCTTTGCTGAAAAAAAAACAAGAAAGAAAGAAAGAAAGAAAAAAAAAGAAGAAGCGGGCAGCCGGGACGCGCTGGCTGTCTGAACCGGGAGAAATCACCGCACCGACCATCACAGCTCCAAACCCCGAGATGACAAAGGTGGGTGACGGTATTCCCATCGGTGTGCCTTTGTGTAGTTGTTATCACCGCATCCCAGCCTCTTTCTCCCCACAGTAGTGTAGTAGTGTTCGGGTCTGGTGTGGTGTAAAAAAAAAAAAGGGGGCCCGGCGTGGCACGAGAGGGCATTTAGGAGGCGTTTTTGTTTGTTTTCATAACGAAGAGCCCGGTTTGATCCTTCGGGGGTCTGCGCGGTCACGTTGTCGGTGACCGGGGATGTTGCCGTGTCAGCGCGCCTCTTCTTCTCTCCTTATGTTGTGACAAGACGCACCGATGCCATTAAAGCGATGACACTAACACCTCCTTACCCACATACGCGCGCGCACACACACACACGCACATACACACACACACACACACACACACACCAGAATAATATTCATGTGGCATTTGGAGATGCCGCGGAGTGATTTCCTCGACCCCGATATAATCTGATGGCCCACATTCATTCGTGTCTGGGTGTGAGACTGCTGGTGGCGGTGACATTTTTTTGTTTTTGTGTCCTGTAACAAGCGTCATGGGGTGGAGGGGGTGATGTGTGTGTGTGTGTGTGTGTGTGTGTGTGTGTGTGTGTGTGGAGGGGAGGAGGGGGCTGTCTGTTTATCGTGATCGTCTCCTTGAGGGGTGAAGCGCCTGCAGGCTTGTAGGGGGATGATTGATTTTTTTTTTTTTTTTTTTTTTTTTGTGCCCGTTCAATCAGATTAAAACTGTTAACACCTCTCCCGGCAAATTAATTAAATTGCACGCAAAGATTAATCGCGCAAGATATCAGACTAAACCTTTTGTGCATCAGGGAGAAAACAATTAACGAATAGTATGAATATCTGGAACAATCGTTTAGATAGGCTAAATTAGGCGTATAGTGAGCCCAATTGTTGCATTTGTATTCAATATTTCCATAACCCAGATTTGATTCCCACCCATTAATAGGTGTGTGAGTGGATATGCAACCTCCGGATCACATGGAAGTTGGTTGAAGTTTATCCAGCTGGCCTGTGGGATGTTACATCATTACAATCAAGTTTAATCATTTTGCAATATGTCACCCTGGTCTATATTTGCCATGTAGACAACAGGCTCAGTCAGTTCAATTTGTGGATAATGAAGAGTCAAATTTAACAGTCAAGCAGCCCATTTGATACAATCTGCCTTGAACAGAACCTGGACCCAGGACAGATGTAATATTAACACTCTTTCTCGCTCATCTCGCTCTCCCTCTTCCTCTCTGATCGTCTGTCTCTCTGATTCTTTGCTGCCCGTGTCTGTCTGTCTGTCTGTCTGTCTGTCTTTCCCTCTCTGTCTTCTTCAGGAACTAGGTTAGGAGGAGGGAGGAGGGAGGAGAGAGAGGGGGGGGGGCCTCTCCTGGCGACTTAATAAACCCTTTGCAGCAGGTCATTTACAAGCACAGACCTGAAACGGTTCCCTTTTCTTCTGGCATGTCCACAAGAAAGGCACAAGACCAAGTGATGAATGTGTGCTCTGTTGGAGAATAGCAATGCGGGGAATAACAATGGAGACGGGGGTTATAACAGTGACACACACACACACACACATAGGCACTGGCACACTCGTAAATAGATGCTCACACAAACACACACACACACACAAAGCTTCTGGAGAAAGTCAATATGATAAAGTGTGCGGTGCTGACTAAGATTCACTGCATCGGCGTGTTAAACCTCATCACAAGAGTCTTTTTAGACTGAGGGTGCCCTTTAAAGGCCGATGTTCTGGGAATGGAGTGTATTTATACAATATTAGACTATGATGTACGGCTCTGTGGCTGCTTGCTGTATAGTGGCCCTGAAGATAGTAATACCACAGTTCCCTTGGCCCCGGGCCAAAAGCACCACTGTTTACTGGTTCCTGGAAGCAAAAAAGACTCAGAAATCCTGGTATGTAATGTACATTCCTCCTTCAAGTGGCAGCCTGGTTGTCATCTTGTAGTTTGAAAGTTTTCCGGTTCGATCCCCAGTGTTGACGGTGTCCAATACTGCAGAACTGACCCTTAGGTACATGGATATCTAAGAATCGGTGTTGGAAACTAAGTAATGTTAGCTTAAAACACTGTGATACAGCACAACTTGTTTGTTAAATATATATCCTGGTGGTTGTATGTGTCCTAAATCACACATCTACATCTACATTCATTCTTCGCTGCACATTTAGCCTGTACTGTTTAAAAAGGACTTGCCTATATGCTTGACTTGTCGACTTATCGACTCATAATTTTATTTACAACAACAACTGATAAATTCGAATAAGAATTGCCAACCGTAGCGTATCCAATGCCATGCTCTACCAGAATCAGAGTCGCTTAATTCGCCAAGTTTATTTATTTATTTAAGCTTTATTTAACCAGGCAAGCCCATTAAGAGAAAAAATCTTATTTGCGACAACGGCACAGCAAGAGGTGAATATGTCCTCTGGATGGGGAATTTGAGGGTGAAAGTGGACAGAAAAACAAAACAAAACAGGGAGACAAGACGAGACAGGTAGCGGTTCGCAGAAAGGCAACAGAAAAGACAATAAAAGCAGTGAAATGTTGAAAAAGACAGTAAAGTAGCACAGGCATGAGCTGGAAGGACAGATATAAGGACTTGGAGACAGCAAGGAAGCCACTAAAAGCAATTACAAACATGCAGCAAAAAACGTATGGCAGCACCGATAGAGAATTAAGTGTTATATATTGTGATATATTGTGATATATTGTCAGCTAAAATAACAACACAAGTACACAGGCACACATGTTACAGGGTCAGCAGGACATTAAAGGGGCAGTGAAGACACACAGCCGGGATCATCAGGTCTTCCTCATATGTATCAGTGTAGGTTGAGACTGCTGTTAAAGACGGATGGCGAGTCGGAGTGATTAGAGTGCTTGTGATTAAAAATTTACTTGTGGGCATCTCAGCTGCCGCAGAGAAGTGAGGGAATGTGTGTGTGTGTGTGTGTGCGTGTTGCAATGGCATTTTTTGCAGTGTGTGGATGTGAGCCCAAGCGAGATTAATGCCCCATGTTAACAAACCTCCTGGTTTGACCCTGGCCGGCCTGCAACTCATTTGATCCCCTGTTGGGTTAATGCTGGCCATGGGCAAGCCTCCTACAGAACCATATAAGTGCATGCACGCACACACACACACACACACACACACACACACACACATGCACACACATAAACACAAACAAACATTGAATATTGGCCAACTTTCAGACACTTAGATGCATTAGTGCATAGGTGCATTTTGCTTTGTTGTGGGTCTGGCCCAAATTGATTTACACACACACACACACACACACACACACACATACATCACCACATTACAGATGTTAAAGGTTGACCAGATCAAGATGAGGTGATGCGTACACTGTCATCTCCTGTTCTGCTGCACAGCATCGGGTCAAAAGGGCCAAAACTGAACGCCCCCCTCCAGTGACCCTGTCGCCCCAATTAAATAAGTTTCACCGGAGTTGGAAGCAAAGCTGTGTTTGTTTCAGTTGCCAGGATTTAGTTGTTACTCCTATTTTGACCTGTAAATCAATAATTTGCTTCCAAGGTTTGTTCCCGATTGTTGACGAGGGACCAAAGCTTTACAATTTCTTTTAAAATAATGAAAAAAAAGATTTCTAAAGTGCTCTTCGTCCTTTGTGAGAAATGAAAAAGGCTTTTATTGTGGTGGCACACTAACCAGTGTTGTTCTGACTGTGGCTGTTGGTGCCAAATGAAAACAGATGGACAGGGGTTTTGTAGGGGTTTGGGCCCGGGTCCAGTGAACTGCCCTTGGTGCGAACGTTTTCATCTACTTGTAGATGTCCGACAGCCAGATTTCAGCAGACCCTGGATTAAATGGTCTGGCCGTGGGAGATTACGGAGGCAAAAGTCCTGTATCTGGACGGTCCTGTGGTACATCACAACACAAAAGGCCTGGCGCACCCGTCCAGCGCAGTGGGAACACTGGGCATCTGCTGCTGCGCACTGGTGTGACATGGATCACCTGGTGTCTGAACAGTGGGTTATCAGTCCAAACTAACATAATGCCATATCCCTTTTGAAAAAGAAAATGTCGCTTGAAACTCCTTGCCCAGTATTCATTCAACTCTGACAAATACATCTACAGAAACATTACTTTTTTGTAAGAAAAGGCTGCGTGTAACCATTGAAATTTACTTTAAACGTGGTAAAAGTGAAGTAAATAGTGCTATTTCATTTTGGAATTAAGCTCCTCAGGTTTTCTAGTGATTTGGATGATCCCTAACTTCTGCAGCCGCCTTTAAACAGACTTTAGACACTCAGCATCTGACGTCTTTGGTGCTCGGCGCTCATTACTGTGGCGTTTCTGCACTGCACTTCCCAGAAATCACTTGGCAGTGAAACAGTGTGGCACTGTGACGTCTTATCCCTCGGATTTTCTGTTGATGAAGTTTGAGTTTCTGGAGGTGGTGCTTGTTTTTGTCAAATCCGTCCCTAATCTTCTATTGATTTGGGGGGGGTTTGATCTGGAGCGCACGGAGCAGCAGAAACAAGGGCAGGAACAGCCGGTGTGTTGGTACATCCTGGAGGCACGGCTGAATTAGGTGGATTGTCGACAGCGGTTGTGATCGGAAAAGCTGGGCGTTGTATTTACACTGCGGGGTTGCCCTCCGAGCGGGGCTGTTCCCATGAACCCTGAGGAAACACTAGCCTCTCGGAGGGGAGAAAGACAAGACTTATACGGCACAGAAAAGGGACATCAAACAAAACACAGTCGCCTAAGAGAACAAGTGACGCCGGTCAGTAAGGACACACCGTGTTGGCTATCAGCTCCACGGCCTCGTTCTATAACAACAAGCCATTTGATACTTTATCTATAGCATCGGTTGCACAAAATAATCCGGGAACCAGATACTCCAAACTGAGTATCACTTTTCATTGTCTGATTCAATGAAGGGTTTATTCAGAAAGTTCCGGGTGTGATGAATGCATGACACCATTACCCTTAACAACATTTTAGGCACCTATTTCCATAGTAGTGTGGTTTTAATAGTGTATAGTCACAGCGGTCCTGCATCCTTAAACCGGCTTCTTGCTCCTTCCTCGCTGAGTTAGAGCTTGTGAAATAGAAATAGTGCTTATTATTTTAGCTACTTGCCTACATTATGTAAATCTCTGAAAAAGTCTTCAAGGACTATAGCCTGTCTCTTCCTTATTGAACTGAGCTTCCACTTTATTACATTCCATTATATTACTGTTATTTAGTAGCCTACATGAGGAGAGCGCTGAAGGAGATTTCTTGGACCAGGCATATTACAGGACAGTTTTTTTGTTTGTCGAATATTGCGGGAGATCATCAGGATATGAATTGGGATACAGCCTCTTCTACATCATACTCTTCTCAGCAGTTGAAAAAATGACAGAATTCATTTCGGGGGCAAAATAAGATGATAATGCTGAAAGGATTTTTCCCCCATGTGCAACCTGATTATACCAGAATAGGTTATTGTTGAGGCTACCTGGAATATTATGGACTTGTGAGGTTCCTTTCCTTTCCTTTCTTTCCTTTCCTTTCCTTTCCTTTCCTTTCCTATATCTCTCCTTTCCTTTCCTATATCTTTCCTTTCCTCTCCTCTCCTTTACTTTACTTTCCTTTCCTTTCCTTAACATCATGTGTCAGGTGTCATTTTTCATACTGTGTTAAAATGTGGACTTGTGGAGTTCCTCTCCTCTCCTCGCCTCTCCTCTCCTTTCCTTCACATCATGTCATCACATCAAGTTTCCCATTGTTCAAGACTAAATAAAAAAGCCTTTTTTTTTGGCCCACACCTTATTTCATCCTGGAGCGATAAAGTTTGTCCAATAAACTGGAGAAACGTGATAAGTGTGTTGGGCTCAACAGGCAGAGAGTGAAACCCTGTGTGAAGTGCCAAAGGTGTTTCCTCAGGAGCCGCACGATTCCTGCCAGTGTCAGTGAGCCGGCAGCAGCAGAGAGAATCATTCTCCCCCTGGTAAGACCCAGAGGGGCAGTGAGGATTGTTTTGCAGTCTGTGCCTGTGTGTGTGTGTGTGTGTGTGTGTGTGTGTGTGTGTGTGTGTGTGTGTGTGTGTGTGTGTGTGTTCCTGGGGCATGCTTGCCTGTCCGTATCTATGAATGTGCGTGTGTGTTTGTGTGTGTTAAAGCACAATTGTGTCTGTGGGTTTCTGAGGCCTGCTTGCCTGTGTGTGTGCATATGTGCATTTGTGTGCATGTTTCTGTGTGAGGATGTGTGTGCGTGTGTGTGTGTGTGTGTGTGTGTTTGTGTGTACCCTGGGTGGAGGGGTGGTGCAGAGGGCGCCCTCCCCTGGGGGTTCTAGTCTGGCCCGTTAATTAATCCGTCTTCAGACCGGAGGGTCTCTGTTATCAGGCCATTACAGAGAGCCTGGCTGCGTCCTAACAGCATGATCACAGAGTGCAGCACACAGGTACACACACACACACACACACACACACACACACAGGCATACACAGGCACACACAGGCACACAGGCGTATAAAGGCAAGCATGGCACAGAAACACAGTAAATACAGGTGTGCAAGCACATAAACGTGCACATATGCATACACACATGCACACACATGCACCCATGCACACACACACACACACACCCACACAAACATTTACACAGACACATACCCACGCACAGACTCACACCCACATATACCTATACACACACACACACACACACAAACACACACCTCTCCACATAAACACACACAAACAGACATCTTCTCTTCTTTCTCTCTCTTTCTCTGTAACACACACACACACACACACACACACACACACACACATAAGCATCTCTGCGGCTGGCTGACTACAGAGGAGTCTGGGTCTTTGGTTGCGATGCTCGAGTGGCGTGTGAAATCTGATTACAGTCTTACACAGCTTCCCTCAGCGACGGGAGGGCTATCACTGTTACTGCCGCCTGGCCTGTCCCGTCTAGCTGCCCCCCCGCCCCGATCCCTCGCCCCTCTCCGCTCCTCTGCTCTGCATCACTGTGGCTGTGCCTGGAGAGACCGTCCCGCAGCTGAAAGCTCACAAGTCGGATCCCCACAACAGCCGATGTGCGTCTATCAGCAGCAGCATGCCCTGTTGAAGTGTTTGTGAGCAAGACACTGTAAAACGTTAAAGGAAAGATCCACCCTAAAACACCTGAACACTGTTTAAAGTCCCCATGAAATGAACTCCCATTACCTTTACTTCCTGGAAAACAGAATATCTTTAATGGTGACCTCATGCTGCCCCTCAAATCAAACTGCCTTTCTCTCCCTGACTGATATTCCATCGGTTTACACTTTTGAATGATCCCTCACTGTCTTATGTCCCGCCCCAACATCCTGTTTCAATAGGAAATACATCAAATCAGGGGAGTAAAGATGCAGTTTCATGGAGATGTACTTTGGATACCTGGGTCCTTGTTTTTTGGTGGGGTATTTTTCTTATTCCTGTAGATAACAGATATTTCCAGTGTAGCTGCAATGGAGTTTGATAGCAGAATAGTTTCACAAACTTGCACTAAAAAAGTTTATATCTTTTTGGTGCAAAGGCTTCTTTCTAGACTCACCATTTTACACCGACGTTCAACAATCATACAGGGAGAAATCCATTGTAGAAGGCAGAGAGACCAATTTCTCCACCGACAGCAGCCTCTATAGACCAGAATGAAATGCAGCTACAAGACATGTTACGTTTTGAGTAAGTGGCATTACTCATCACTTTTTCTCACTATATCTATCGCTCTTTCTACCTATATGTAAAACAAACAGCTGAATGCAACAAATTCACGCCCATTCCCTGGGGGCTTGTCGAAAGGCATTTTGGGAAATGTAGGAAATCCCTAACTGAGGTAGAAGTAGGGGAGGCAGGTTGGGGGGAAGTAAATTACCAAAAAAGTAAATTACAAACCCTTTTGGTTTGATTCCCATTGGGGCTGCACACTAAAAAATGTTCTCACTCATGGATCTGTAAGATACTTTGGGTAAAAGCATCCACCATCCGGCATGTTGCTGTGTTACAGTCATTGTTCCCAGGTCTCTTGTCTTTTTATCCTCCTCTGGTGTTTTTGCAGCTTTGGACTACCTTCTCTCTCTCTATTTATTCACAAATTGCCCATTTTCTCGCTCCCTGTGTTTCACTCACCTATGTGATCACCCGCCTGCCAATTCCCCGCCGTCCAATTCTCTCTCTTTATCCCCCTGCTCTGTTTCCTCCGTCCCCGTCCTTCCCTCTATTTCCCCCTACAGTGATGCAGTGGTAAATAAAAACCTGAGCTCCAGTTGGTGGCCACCATTGTTTATAACCATGAATATAAAGAATCATATTTTAAGAGCAGTATTATGTTTTATTTTTATGCATCATGTCTTACCCTACAGGGAAATTTGATCAGAAATTGATATATCCGTAAAAAGGTGTGTTAGCCATCCACCACTTCCCTGTTCCCCTCCTCTGCCTCGCCCTAAATTCTCCATCCTTGACTTATTTTCCATCTCCCCTCCCCTTTTTTTTCCCCATCTCGCTCCATCCTCTGCTCTCTCTTCCCTCTCCAACCAAAGCTTCGCCAGAGGCAACGTGCCATCTGCTTTTGACATTTTTAGAATGAGGAGAACTTGTGAGAACAGCGCCTTTATTGTTCCATTGTGGTTAATTATTCAGACTCCAGCTCCCCGTTCGGAGCGGGCCGACTATCTGGAGGCATCTCCGGCACAAAGCGCAGCTGACGCTCTGTGAAGAAGAAGGAATTTAGAACCCGTCGTCCCAATTCCGTTCCGTTCCGTTCCATTCCGGAACTGAGGGTCGGAACCGACAGCGGGATCAGACGTGCTGCTGTCAGTCTGTCAGTTACCGTCTGACCTCGACACACAGACTGATTGAGGCTCAGAGCATTACGGCCACAGGGTACGAATGAGATATTCATGATGGAAGATCTTCACGGAGGGAGAAGTCTTACACCTCGCTCACGTCGTTTTCACGCTCCGCTGGTTCGATGGAGATCAATGGAGGATGTTTTGACGGACGGTTTAGCGCCCCTAGTGGCCAGCAGCAACAGATGTTTCCAAACTCTGCGTTGTTAACAGAGCATCGAAATAGCTCAGAGTGACAAAAAGGTAACTCCAAGCGCTGATTTTAAGAATAGCAAACAGCAAACAAAAGGCCAATTTATAAGTTTTAATACAAAAATAAATAAAGTACAAATAATGCAACATTTTTCCTTCTGTTAAGGAAAGGAAAATGAATTCTTGAATAAAGGGTATTTTTTCTGCTAATTCTGAGATAAATACTCAACTCTCCTGGGAGGGAATGTTCCGTTCACGCATTCAAAATGGAAGCCAAACTTTGCAAGCTTTCCTCCATGTTTGCTTGAGTTCTGTGACTTCTGTCAGAGTGAGCATGCTGGTGCGTTGTCGTGGGGGTGGAGATCACTTCTTTTTTTTTTTTTTAAATTCTGTTTATTCATTTTCCATATTCACAGTATAACAAAAAATAACATAACATAAAACCAGTGCCATAATAAGATATATTACATCTTACATTTATCACATACTGTACATACACACCACTTCTCCCTCCCACACAGAAACAGGTCCTCCAGCATCACTCCCACCCCACAAAGTATATATACAGAGATAGAAAAAATAAAAAAAATGTAGAGATCACTTCTTAAATCTTGAACAGACAACACCGGACCAGGACCACAAGAGAGAATTGAGTTTATCCCTGGTAGTAGAAGCAGTAATGACAGTTTATTGTTAAAGTTACAAAATGAATGCAGCTCCATGCACAGGCAAGAAGTTTATCACAGCCCAGATCCACCGCCGTTGCGTCACCATTTAACAAAAATCCCATTACTCTAACTACTCCAACATGCTGTGTGCGGTGCATGCCACATGGTCCGACATAATCCATTTAACACTACATTAATCTCCTGCCCTTCTTCCTGTCTCTGCTGTGGCATACAAACCAGGATATCAAGAGATATTTCCATGCTTGCACGGTTCAGCTGTGAAACCATCATCATCATCAGTATCTCTTATTCTCCCCCTTTACATTGAGTAATATTCACTCCAAGTCCTAATCAGGACTGGACGTCCTTTCTGCCCAGACCTCCCACTAATTACCCCTCAAGTTATCTTGAAATGCCGACCGCAAATATTATCGCTTATTTGCTTTTTGATTCCCCAATTAGCACCGCAGACGCAATGCGAATTACCAAGGGACCTCTCTTCTATCAATATGATAAACGGGGTGATGCGCTCGCCTCAGCAATAATCAACAAACTAGACACCCAATTAAGCCCGTTTGACCCAGTCATAATTGGGTACGAATGAGGACGGAGGCTTCTCAAGTGGCGTATAATTGCTTGAAGGGATTTTCACTATCATAGCGGTGTTATATTGATCTGGCATGTATGGATCTTACTTATTGCTGCTTGCGCGGGGTTTATTGGCTCATTAGCCTACGTGGTGTTTGTAAACACAGCGAGGTTAGGGTTCAGTGTCGGCAGTAATGATGTTTGTTAACAAGATCTGATCTGGTCTATTGCATGGAGCTTCCCAGCCATTTGCTTGTTATGCACGCGTTCCCCGTGATGAAGACAATCACAAACTCCTTTATCTTTTAACTGTTTTGCTGTTGGGTCGATGCTTTTACACAAATGAATGAATGCATATGTTTTCAGTATGAGAGGCCCCAGTAGCAGTTGAATTCCTAACTGGCGGTGTCGGTGTCATGCCCTACCTATTGAGCCATACAGGATCATAACAAGGCCGCCTTAATGCACTGGCTTAGCTAATTAGCACTCGATTTTTTTTTCTGCATGCAAAAGGTTACTCAGTGCTCGCTTTGACACCTTTGTTCGCCTCATACCTTCTCTTGTTAGCAGGTGTTTTTTTATTAGATAGGACCCTCTTCTTTGGGCCAATTACCACGGGACAGCAGCAGCCTAAAGGTTAGACAAACAACAAAGGTCACCGGTTTGAATCCCTGGGCAGGTTGGGAGAATCTGGGCAGGGTAAGTCTACCCTTGAGCAAGGCACTTAACCCCCATTTGATCCAGTCACCAGCAGCAGAAGACAGTGTTTGTACTGTGAATATCCATTCTGTATGAATGTGAAGCAGAGTGTTGAAAGCAAACCATTCCTGGGTAAATAAAGGTTATTTAAGGTGTGTCAGCCAGCCTCTTTGTCTCTGTGCTGATTTATGAAAGCTGACATGGGTTTAGAGTCGGTGGTATTGCTATTTATTTTTGAAGAGAATAGAAGAGAGAGAAAATACAAGTGTTGCTCATGCGGTGTACACTTCTCCATTTTGTTTTTCCCTCGAATGACATCCACATCTGATTCCTGCAAGTGGAGGCTGTGGTGGAAACTCGTTCCTGACCCCAGGCATGTGAATTAGGGGTGCACCCCGATCGATCGGCCACTCATTATAATCAGCTGATGAACATTCTAAATAGGTCATCAACCGCCAGATCAAATAAAAAAAAAATTGCCAGATTTCGGTTGCCGGATCAGGAAAGTGGGCCAATCTGTGGCAGCCAGCAGAACGTTACCAGCCTTGGCTTGTCGTCTATCTGGTAATTTTCCGAAATGTCTGATACAGGTCACTCTATTGTGTATGTACAGTACAGTATGTGATGTCATGCGCTATCAAGCACACGCTAACATGTAATTACTGTTTGGATAAAACCTATGAATTATTTACACATGGATAGGCCAGCTGTGTCATGCAGCCATAAGAACAATCTGTTAAATATAGCGTTATAATGGAATTTTACTATGTATGCTTCCTTTTACATGATGTTTTGCACGTTGTTAGTAGAAAGTCTGGGTAAAATGCATCATTTGGAATCGGCCATCGTTTGATCGCACTGTTAAAACATCAGCAGTCGGAATCGGCCCCAGAAGCCCCGATCGGTGCATCGCTAATACGAGCGTGTCCCTGACTGAGGCTGCTGGTTATATCCACACAGACTCGCTACAGGTGCTGTCTCTTTTTGTACTAATTACCATAGGCCATCCTGTCTGTCCACGTCAGCATCAGTTGCAGCTCGCTGATGAAAGCCGACAAGCTTTTCATACAAGCAAGTACATATTCTGCTCCGGTGCTGAGGAGCCTTTAATGTTCCCTCTGTCTACAAACCTGACAGCAGCTCTCCCTAATTGCAGCGTGCAGGCCACTCTTTTGATTTCCGACTCCGGCGCCAGCAGAATCAAAGCTCTCCGGGTTGCATTACTCCCAGCGGGGGGGGGGGGGGGGTGCAGGGGTGGGGTGGAGGGTGTTAGGGGGGGGGGGGGGGGGGGGGGGGGGTAATGCTGAAAATATACAGTAACTCCGAGACAAGGCGGCGTGTTTAGATTCCTAAATCTCGCTCGTTTGTCATGCTGCTAAAGCGGGGGCCTTCTCTTTTATCTTTAGTGAGGAAGAAAAAAAGAAAAAAAAAAAAAACCCTAAGCGGCACACTGCGGCAGAATATAAACTGTCATCCAATCAAGCCGGGGAGACAAAATAGGCCGCGTTCCAAACGAAACCTGCCGGACCGCTCGGCCCCCTCGGCCCCCTCGGCCCCCTCGGCCCCCGCGCTAGTAATTGGCGGCGAGCTGGAGCGCGGCGCAGTGAAAAAGCCCACAAATGCGGTTCTGTGACCGGGGGGAAACAACAAAAAGCGGAGTGTGCCCGGCGCTCTGGTTATTTCGGTCGATGTGAACTCGGCGGGTCGCGCCAGTCGGGCCGATCGGGAAGCCGTCCAGCGCTAGAGGGTGATTATGTCTAGTGGAGGTGCTTTAGGGCTGCGCCTCGGAACATCAAATTAATTTGGCAACGAGGATGAGTGCGTCTTATGTAAATGAACAGCTGAGTTGCAAGATCACACTGTGTTCCCTGAGCAGAATGCAAATGTAGATAAATAAGAGAGAGAGAGAGAGAGAGGGGGGTGATATGTGGAAATAGAGCCTCCTCCATACACACACACACACACACACACACACACATCACCCCCACTGGATTGAACTGTACACACACACACACACACACACACACACACAAACAAAAGAAGCGGAACAGCAACCTTTTGAGCGTCGCAGAGTGTTTGTGGTAGAAATTGCTTTTTTTATTTTTCGGTGGTGATTGAAGCGGTCGGCTGCGTCTCGACTCGGACGAGAAGTCTGCGAGGAAAGAGTAAAAGCGGCTTGATTGCTCGTTCCTGGCCGAGGCCCGGGGAAAATTGAAGTGTTGTTTAAAAACTTTACGTGTCTGCATTTCAAAGACACTTCAACGCGGGATGGGTATCCTATTTCGGAGAGGCTTTATCATTTCGCCCGGCACAACATTTGCTCCTGACAATCCAAAGCTACCACAAAGTGATTGTTAGTGTAGTTAAAGAAAAAAAAGTGGGTAACATCTGAGAGCGTTATTGCCTCCCCACAACCACTCACTGCTGGCCTTGGCAGCACATTGTGTTTTTTTTTTTTCTGTGCTTTCCATCACCCTTCGACACAGTTACTCTGACCTTATCAGAAAAAAACATTGTTTATGCAAAACACATCATATCCCAGTGTGGGAGGGGGGGGGATCAGTAGTAGAAGATGTGGAGTGTGTTTACACACAAAGAGGCAGAACAGAGGATGTGCTTGTCATTTGACTTCGCCATAGGGAACATGTCCCGCTGATGCCGACTGTCTTTCCCTCTTGTTCATCTCTCTTGTTCTTGTTCTCTCTCTTTCTCTCTCTCTCTCTCTCTCTCTCTCTCTCTCTTTCTCTCTCTCACTGGATTTGGCTTAAGGCACTTGCCGGTAAGATATGATCTAAAAGGCTTTCATCAATAAGCGCACAAGTACAAGGCCTGATGTTGATTCTGCCGGCTCAATCAGTCTCAGCCTCTTTTTTTTCACCCTCCCTGTTCCCTTGTTCTCTGTTTGTCTGGCTGTCTATCTTCAAATCTCCTCTCTCACTCTCTCTCTCTCTCTCACTCTCTCTCTCTCTCTCTCGCTCTCTGTCTCCCTTCATCTCTCCGTTGCTGCCGCCCCTCTCTTTTGCCCTCATCCTCTTCTAACCCTATCCTCCTCTCACCCCACTCTCACTCTCTCTCTCTTTCTCTCTCTCTCCCTTTCTCTCTCTATCTATCTATCTATTCTCTCTCATCCCCCTCTCTGGGGGGTCATTTAGGGCTAGATAAAGCCTGTATCAGTGGGTCCACAGGGAGTCTACCCTGCAGACAAGTAATGAGCCAGACACACTCTCAGCACGCTCGTTCACACACACACACACACACACGCACGAACCCAGATGCACCCCCACACACACACTCTCTCCCTCTTTCTCTTTCTTTCTAACCCTTTCAGCGCACACACACACACACAAACACACGTGTTCGAGTACAGACATGCATCCACACTCGATTGCTCTCTCTCTCTCTCTCTCTCTCTCTCTCTCTCTCTCTCTCTCTCTCTCTGTCTCTGTCTCTCTCTCTCTCTCTCTCTCTCGCTCTCTCTCTCTCCCTCTCTCTCCCTCTCTCTCCCTCTCTCTGTGCTCCTCTAACAGGTCCAGGAACAGGGTGGGGCAGATGCTTAAAAAGCACCGCAGGGACTCTAGCCAGAGCATTGACTGCCTTTACTGTAAAGATAAAGACTTGGGGTGTGTGTGTGTGTGTGTGTGTGGGGGGGGGGTGATGGAGAGGGAAAGCCCAAGAGAGCGAAGGAGGAGGAGGAGAGGAGGAGGAGATAGAGGTGCAGTTCAGATTAAAGTAATGAGGATTTGAGGGAGAGAGTGATAAGAGAAAGTGTCTTTATGGGGGTTCAGACAGAAGCTGAGGTCTTGTGAAGCTCGAGGCGCCCACCATGCCGGCGGTAAGGGTTCCAGTCCCACTGATGCCACATATACTAATCCTGTCTTCAATGGTCAAGCTTATTGTAGGATTTATTTTGTTTGGTTTCAACAAATTTGACTTTTTTCAGGATTATGTAACTTTCAGGACATTTACTTATTTACTACTGAAAGTGAAATTGTCTTGGAGAAAGTTTCTTGTTTCAAAATGTTCTTTGTTGTGTTTGTTATGATGATTTCTTGAAAGAATCATTTTGGCATGTATCAAGTGAAACTTATTGAAACCAGCAAGATTATCTGCCAGCGCAGTGAGATAATTTGACTAAAAATACCACGAAATATTCTCGATAGGTCTGGAAACAAGTTAAAAATCACTGGACAGCTTGTCATTTTTTGCAGTGTACCTCAGAGTTCAGAAGTCATACATACGACTTGTTGCACCCTCAAGTGCTTTTGGTTGGAAATAGTAACAAAACTGAACTGTAACTGTTTTGGGGGCTGTTGTTCTATTTTAGAAATCAAAAGGCGCGGCACTACTTTGTGCTGCAGCGACAGAATGAAAACAAGAAAATTTGCATATAAATACATATGACATTTTAATTTATTTATTAGGAAACAGTTGCATATGTGTGATAATCAAAGGTTAAAAAAACTGAAAATAGAAACACAACAGTCCCAATTATTTACATGTAATGCCAAACAATAACATAAAATACATCACTTTTACTCTCAGTTGTTAACACCACTTCCTACCCTGTCCGCCCTGTAAACTCAAATCTCAGCATCTCCCGTATTCCATTTTTTCCCACAGCACTTGAAAGCAGCATGACAGCTCTTTCACCCCGGTGACCGGAAGTACACAGGTCGCCCAACAATGTGAAAGGGTCGAGCTGAGTAACACCTGGTCCACGCTTTCTGTCATTCTTCTCGCGCTTCTCGCGGCTGAAAAATCCAGGACTTGAGCGGCGCTGTAGCGAAGTTCAGCTCTCCACTCCACCGAATGGCGTTTCTAAAGTTTTTTTTCTAGGGTGGATGGATGGGTGGAGCAACGGAGGGGGCGCCACCGTAGAGAATAATTTCAAGCCTCATATCTCAGATTGATTTTGAGGATTTCACAGATAAAGCCTCAGACGCAAGCAAACAACTTTCCAGGAAAATGAGTGGTCTTCTTAGATCTCCTAGAATTACAGCCTTTGAGTTTATGACAGAGGATTTCTTAGAATTTAACTGTCCTTTTTATCCTCCCACCCAAGATTTGCACAGTAGCTCTCTACAGGGTGTAAAAAAAAAAAAATCTCTTCTCAGCATTTCACTTGTCCCCCTCTCGAGTAAATCCTCAAATCTTAAAAAAAAAAAAGAAAACACTTAAAGGCCTTTGTCCTTGAGCAGTAACTGGTGGCAGCTGTAGATGCTGATGACAGGACACATTTCTGTCGCGGGCTGCAGCTGTTCGGAGCAAAGCTTCGCCTGCCTGTCCAGTTGTTGTTGTTTTGTTTTTTTTATTTCTCCTCACGGAAGTGGAGAGAAGCTGCACAAGGTCACCTCGCGAAACCCTACACCTCGGAAACAGAGTCAAGCCTGAGTCACCGCACTTTGTAAATAATAATAATTTAATGTGAGACTTTATTGATCCCCGCGGGAGGAAAATTGCCTCGCTCCACAGGGAGTCCAGATACAGAGCAGCGCCCTGCAGCTGGGAGGGAGGTGTGTTGCTGCGGGACACTTCAGCAGGGTGTGTGCTGCCCAAAACAGGGGCGTGAACCTGGGTCGTTCGATTGAAGGGGGGGGCACCCTGCTCACTGAGCCACCCATCACTGTCACTGGAGCTTGCATTAACCTTGGGAATGGAAATCAGCATGGAATTATCATCGGAGGAATGTTTTTGTTTATGTTTGCATACAGTTTGCTTGCACGTTTGCGTGCTAGCAATCTGGCGTTTTCTACATCGCAATGCTAGGGCAATGCTAATGCTAATGTACCCCTCAGGTCTGAGGGCTGGTCGGGGTGTGTGTGTGTGTTTGTGTTCACAGTGTTAGCTGGTGCGTTGGGCTTTGCCCTTGGTCTCCCGCAGCAACAGTCATCCTGTTCCTGGTGGCCGCACTATGGGTCATCTCCCTGGTGACTGGGCACAGAACAGCTTTGTGTGTGTGTGTGTGTGTGTGTGTGTGCGTGCGTGTCGTGTGTATGTGGTTGCAGTCTGTTTGAGGGGGAAAAGGGGGGAACAAGCTGACATATGTGCCATAAGCCATCAGCTGTCATGGCTCAGTATGTTGGCTAGTTCACACACACACACACACACACACACACACACACACACACACACACACACACACACACACACCATATGACCATATGATCATGTGACCTCTAGATAGGTAGATTATGGGTGATATATATATTTTAAGCCTTAACTCATTTTCTCATATTTCTTAAAACATGGGAGCTCAAAACCACGGAGTTGGGAGGGGGATGAACAGCTGAGGAAACCATCTGACATCTATGTGTGTGTGTGTGTGTGTGTGTGTGTGCGTGTGAGTTATTGTTCTTAAAACTTACAGAACGCTGGGGTTATGGAGGTCCTTTAGGAGGGGTCAAAGGTCATCATATGAGATCAGTACAGATGACAGGATCATGCAGCGAAGCATCTGCTATCACCCTGGAGGGCTGAGCATGAAGCTGCCTTCATACCCTCATTAGGCTGTAGTCAACCGTGTGTGTGTGTGTGTGTGTGTGTGTGTGTGTGTGTGTGTGTGTATCTTTGTGCCTGATGTGAGTGTGTATTGGGAATAGGGGTTGTTATTTGTGTGTGTGTGTGTGTGTGTGTAAGTAGGTGAGTGTATGGGGAATAGTGTTGTTATTTTTGTGCTCATGTGCAGAGGTAATAGTGCGTGTTGTGTTTGTCTGCATATCTGTGTCTGTGTGTGAGTGTGTTCTGGGAATAGGGGGTGTGTTTTTTTTTTTATGTGTGTGTGTCTTTGTGTCGGTGTGTGTTGTGTGCATTATGAGCGTACGTCTCTGAACTGTAATTGCTGTCACCGCTGTAGTATCTGCGCGGGCCAGGCAGGGGGACGCTGACAATCGGCCGCGTCGACGCTGCTGGCTGCAAACTTTCCAACAGAAAACCGGAGATTACAAAACCCCTTTCATAAACCTATTGCATAAGTTTTAAATGATTTCCTGAGCAGCTGACATTTTGGAGATACCGCGTCTGAAGACCGCTGGGAGAGGTGGAGGCAAACCGATGGAGAGATGGAGAGAAAAGAAGTGCGGGGGAGAGGGAGAGAGAGAGAGAGAGAGAGCGAGAGAAAGTCTGAATCACCTGCTGGGAGAATCAAAGAGAGACGTGAGAATCTGACAATCCTCGTTCCTTCACACATCTTGATCCAAAATCATTTATGCATTTCTGTGCGTAAGCGCACACAGACGAGCAAAAGCCGATATGTCACGCAATCATGGAAAAACACTGAAAGATGTAGTCGTGTGGACGCGCGCAAGCACAAATCCACACAATCAGAAAAAATATTCAAAGTAAAAGAGATTATGTGACATCAACAACAACAAATGGTTCAATAATATATTTATTAATCACTGAATCAGACAAATTTATCGAAGGGCATACGATATGCATCCATTTTTCTGTCTTCCTCCCTCTCTCCCTCCGGCTGCTTCTTTCGAAATCAAAGTCCACTAACAGAGGGATCGGGTTTCGTCCCTGTATGCTTTCATATCTGCACCGATCGTTAGAGAAACCTAATCAGGCCTTTTTAATTAAAGAGGCCTCCTTATGTGTGAGGCCGGACCAGAGTGTTGGTGCAGCAGGAGGAGAGGGGAGGAGAGAGGAGGAGAGAGGAGAGGAGAGGAGGAGAGAGGAGGGGAGGAGAGCAGAGAGGAGGAGAGGAGGGGAGAGGAGAGAGAGAGGAGGGGAGAGGAGGAGAGGAAAGGAGGGGAGAGGAGAGAGAGAGGAGAGGAAAGGAGGAGAGAGGAGTAGAGGAAAGGAGGGGAGAGGAGAGAGAGAGGAGAGGAAAGGAAAGGAGGGGAGAAGAGGAGAGGAGTGGGGGGGAGAGAGGAGGGGAGGAGAGGAGGGGGAAGAGAGCAGGGGAGAGGAGGAGAGAGGAGAGGAAAGGGAAGAAGAGGAGAGGAGGAAAGGTAAGGGAAGAGGAGGGGCTAGGAGAGGAGGAAAATAGGAGGAGAGAAGAGAGATGGAAAGGAAAGAAGAGGAGAGGAGGAAAGGAAGGAGGAGATGAGGGGAGGGGAGATGGAGGAGAGAAGATGGCAGCAGACAAGTGAAGGAGGGGAAGAAGGAGGGGAGAGGTCGTGTCTGTCTGCTGAAAGCCACTTAAATCCCTTTCTTATTAACTCTCCGTGACACCTGATCTACCTCCGTCCCCTCGTCAGTCACACACTCACACACACACACACACACACACACACACACACACACACACACACACACACACAGCTATAAAACGTCTCCTCTTACCACAAGAAAAGGGCCCTCCATCGCTGCTGCTTGGGTCCTTTGTGCTACCTAGGTCCTATCTCTGGTTAGCATCAGCCTCGGACTTGCTCTTTCTGAATCCCTCTAACGTTCCGGACTGAGGTGGACTGGTCTTTGTTCGAGAGCCTCGGCCCACTAAAGGATCATTCCACCGCTTTTGACATTTTGTATTACCGAAAAACAAGGGGCCACCGGATCCAAAAGTAAAAAAAACACCAATCATTCCATGACATTTTCATATGCAAATGGGAAAGCTGGATGATATTCGTAGGCCATTCCATTTTATTCAGATTCAGTTTCATTTAGAGCTTTAGCCCATTAGCTTCTGTCTGTGTGTAGCTTACATTTCCCTCAATTACTTTGCAATGCATGCCCTATGTAATTCGATTTTTTTACTCGTTTTTCAGCGTTTTTTTTTAATGCAAACTTTGCGGTGTCAAACCTAGCTTGAAATTAACTGGCGTCCTCGGTGTGCAAAGACGAATAATAAGGAGACACGGGTCTGATAATGAAGTCTATAAGGCGACCTGTTTTTGAGGGATTATTTCCTGGCAGAGACTTCCATTTCAGAGTGCAAAGTAACGCGCGTGCTGATATGAAAACACTCAACTCTCGCACAATGAAATAACGATAAAACAGAAACTTTGACAAAACCGCATTAAGGCTTCATGTTTACTGTGATGGATTTGGAAGTCTGTGGAAGCTGTTTTTCATGCTGTACAAGAATGAATGGCAGCAAATGGCTTGTTCTGAAGGGAGGAAACCACCAGGAATAATGTTAAATAAACTTAAAAAAAAAGACCGGTAGTATCCTTTAAGAGAGTACTAGGGAACCTTATTGCATTCTTATAAGTGCAATGAGTTATGCCCAAAGATGTTGCAGGTGTAGGATCAAATCTTGTCAGAAACATCTCTCCTCTCAAAGCCACTTTATACTTATTTGCGGAAACAAATTTCGGCAGGTTTATGCGTTGGCTTCAGACTGGCTGAACTAGTCTAAGTCTTCGCACACCAGCCCCGACTGACCATCTCCACCTGCTCTAAAATACCACATGATTGGTCGTGTTGCCTTGTGCTAACATCTCGTGGTCCACTATTTAAAAATTAATTGTTTAGAGGCTCGACTTGCTGAGCTTGTTAGAGGATATCTGCACCTTTATAACTGATCAAACGGCTTCTTCTTTCACCGCCACCATTGCTGTTGTTGTTTTCTGGGTTTTTGTCACTGCTGTCCCCTGCTTCTGGTTCCCTTAGGTTACAGTTATGACTTTAGTCTTTTTGTGGTTACCTCTTTAACCTTCATTCTGGCATGGAGCCTATATAAATCGCCAATACGCAACTGCAGTGAGTACACAAATTTTGTATGTGGCGCTGTGTTCAACTTTGTTTCTATTTCGGCCAAGTCTGACTTTATTGTTAGTGTGCCGCCGCCTCTCTCTGTTCCTCTCAGCCTTCCTACTGATAAGAAAAATACTGAAGGGAGTAGATTACCCTCTCTCCTTTAAAAGAAACGTCAAAAAGCAGCAATAATCTAGAGGTTGGCGAAGCGGGCTTGTGACCGGAGGGTTGCCGGCTCAAAGCCCCAGACTGGCTGGGAACAATGAATCCTCTTCTCCCCTTATGAATGGGTAATTTCTCAACAACTGTCGAGGTGCCCTTGAGCATGGCACTTGTGGTACTTCTTGGTTGTACTGGGCAGCTCCCAGATGTGAATGTGTGTAGCTGTGTGAATGCGAAACTGGGCATCGATGGAAAAGAGCAAGTGTAGCCTTCTCAGTCGACTTTCCCCGGATAAATAAATGTCAACTAGTTTTCTCATAACTACAGCTGTGTGGATATGGATGAAAAGATACAGTATTGATCCGACTACCGGGTCAGTACTAAGGCAGAGGGTCTACTGCACCATCACTGGTGTGATGGTGAGAATAACTAGCCAACAGACTGATCGCCCTGTGTGCGTACAACCAACAGTCTGTGCATAAATTAGCGTGTGTGTGCATGAGAGTGCTTGTTTCGTGTCAGAGCATGTGTGTGTACGTGTGTGATGTGTGCATCTTTGTGTTTCATGTGTATTTGTGTGTGTGTGTGTGTGTGTGTGTGTGTGCACATTCCTACTGAGCACAGCCACTGAAGCAGCACAATCCCAGCTGTTCATGCGTTTGAGAGCGATAGCGACTGGAAAAATGAAAGTCAATTTACCCTTCTCTCTCTCTTAATCAGCTACAAGATGACATGAGATTAGTTATCATTTTTTCACTGAGCGCTTTAAGTCACTATTCGGGAAATATATCTGGATTTTACATCTGTATCTAATCTAAACTCGAGAGTGAAAGAACCAGGGACTCATTTATCCCCTCTGCAATTAGATTGCTTAATTTGCACATGAAATGATGTAGCACCTCATGCCTGTATAAGAACTTTGTATTTTGAACTGAAGGATGACATTGCTTGCTGTTAACTCCCCATCTCCCTGGTGTTTGTATAGTATATGTAGTGGCAATTTGTTAGTGTTTGGGTTGTTTTTATTTTGTTTTGCTTTCATTAGTTGTGTGTTTTACTGTGTTTTTACTTACAAAAACACAGTAACCACACCATATTTCCCTTATGGAACAATTCATTTGGAATCGAACTGAATTGAATCGATTGAAAAATATCCCTTATGAGACACTTACTTATTGAATTGAGCTGAACTGATTGAAAAACATAACATAAATAAAGCCTAGGGGGGTATTATAAAGCTGGATTAGCAAGTTAGCCAGATAACTTTAAAAAGTCTTATGACATATGTGAAATTTTGTTTATTATTCATAAACTGAATCATATTCCTAAACCTAATATTCAAGTTTTGTTTTACTTTTTAATCCTGTTTTGTGAAAGACTCCCAGGTTACAAGGCCTGGATTAAGTTTAGGCATTAAACTGGAGATTTCCACTTAAAGAACTTATTTATTTCAGCCCCATACTGAAATTTGTGCTGGTAAAACCAACCCTTTGTGATCCTGTGCAGCTCAGTGGATACCGGATGGCACTAACACACTGCCAGGGTCACCGCTTTCCCAGTGGGGCCACCCATGCTAAAAATTCACGTCCCCATGGCGCTCGGAGATGATCTGGATAAAAGCATCCGCCAAATGGCGTTTGCGCAGTGTAAAATACCGCTAGTAGGAGTAACACGAGCCGGGCGCTGCGTCTGCTGGCATGTGCGTCGAGGGTAACGGGACGGTGTAATCAAGGAGAGAGACGTCGGCCATTGTTATGCAAGTGAGGAGCCGCCGAGAGAGGCTTGGATTCCTTCCCAGGTTCCGTCGCTTTCGTAGCGTTTCGGGTCAAGTGACACGGGGAGTTTCTGCCACAGAGGACTTTCACTCTGGAGTCCTGTTCGTCTTTAACATATGCATGTCCCTCGTTACCAATGGGAGCTAATGGACAGGGCCATCTGCACAGGGCTTGAGCCAAGAGAACATAAAAGCGTATAACCGTGAATGTGCCTATTACTGCAGCGAAAGGTAATGAAGGTATCGCTGTTCACTGTATTATTGCAGAGTGACAAAAGCCAAGTCACACTACCCTCTCCTGCTAATGGATCCCGGCAATTATTTGTTGAATAAATCCTTCTCTCTCTCGCTCTATCTCCCTTTCTAGGTTTCGCTTCCCCCCCCTCCCCTTTTCTCCCCGTCCTTTCTCTCCTCATTTCTGTTCCCTTTCATCTTTTCTCCCTCTGAACCTCCCTCTCGTTTTCTCCTCTTGTTCCCCAATTCCCCAGAGCCCATTTTCACCGTCATTCTCCCTCCACCTTTCTCATTTTCTCTTTCTCATTACACCTGCACCTGCCCCCGTTTTCTCGCTCTTCCACTCGATCTCACTCGGTCCCACCTTCGCTTATGTTCTCTAATCACCTCTATCTCTCTTTCTCTCTCTCTCTCCTCTTTCCTGCCTCCCACAGTCCCAGTGAAACAGAGAGAGAGATGTCGCAGAAGAAGATATTCCTGGTCTTCGTTGCTATCAGCACTGTCAGTCTTTTGCTGCACCACGGGGGCCACTTGAACTGGTGAGCGATTGAAACACACTCACACATGTGCACACACACACACACACACACACATACACATATACATATACAGACACACACACACATTATACCTTCCATCTCTCTTCATCTCTCTGTTATTAGTCCATACGGTGCTAATTACAATGGAAAATCTGACAGTGGCAGCTCATGTCTTCTTCCATTGGAGCTAAATGAAATGTACGTAGCGGGACCGGCTCATTATAATAGTCAGATATGGAGACTTGGAGTCCTGTTGCTCTGCCGAGTTGGTCCTGGGACCAATTATAAAAGTAGAGGGATCACAGATCTTTGACAGGCCTGTATTCTGCTCTTGCACCCTTTTGACCTTCCCGATTTGCTTATGTCTTCCTTTCTAAACCTGTCCTTACTCTGTCTCACTCCACTGAGCGTTATCACTCTCCCCCTCCTCTCTCTGCTTTTCACGTAGTGTCTCCTCACCCTTTCTAAATCCAACTGTATATCTTGCGCTCTCCGTCCCTCAGCAGGCTTTATCCCACTCCACTCCTCTTCCTGTCCTCCCCTATTCTCGCTGTCTTCTTTCTTCTTTCCAACCTCTATATTCCACCATCTACCGTTTCACTTCTACTTTTACCCTCTCACTCCTCACCTCCGTCTCTCCCATCTTCTGTCCAGTTCTGTCTGTAAGCTAATAATTTCAAATGGAATAGCTGCTGCTTTTTCTTTAGTTAATAGGGCCAAATAAATAACTGAATTCCCCCCCTGTCTCTCCAGGACGATGGAAGCCTTCCACCTAGGTTGCTCTGCCCTCCGTTCCCACCCTTCCCCGGGCCTGAAGCCTAAGCACACCAATGTGGCCTTCCTGAAGACCCACAAGACGGCCAGCACCACCATGCAGAACCTGCTCTTCCGCTTCGCAGAGCGCAACAACCTGACGGTGGCGCTGCCCGTCCAGGCTTGCGGCCACCAGTTCTGCTACCCGCGCTCCTTCACCTCTCACTTCGTGCACCCCCACACGCTGCCGCCCAGCATCATCACCAGCCACATGCGCTTCAACAGGGCCGAGTTGCAGCGCCTCATGCCCAACGACACAGTTTACATTACAATCCTGCGAGAGCCGGGCTCCATGTTCGAGTCGCTGTTTAGCTACTACAACCAATACTGTCAGAGCTTTAAGAGGGTCCCCAATGGGTCCTTGGAGGCCTTTTTAGCGGAGCCCTGGCGCTACTACCGGCCGGACGAGAAGGACTCCATGTACGCACGCAACACATTGACCTTTGACCTGGGCGGGGACAAGGACCGGCCAGCAACAGACGTGGCGTATGCGCGGGCCTTCGTGGCGGAGGTGGAGCGGGGGTTCTCCTTGGTGATGATCGCCGAGCACTTTGACGAGTCGCTGGTTCTCCTTCGCCACCTCCTCTCCTGGGACCTGGACGACGTCCTGTACGTGAAGCTCAACATGCGGACGCCCAGCTCCAAGCGGAGCCTGACGCCGGGCCTCCCCGGCAAGATCCGTGCCTGGAATTCCCTGGACGCGCGTCTCTACGACCACTTCAACGCCTCGCTGTGGCGGCAGTTGTCGGCGCTGGGTCCAGCCTGCGTGGCCAGGGAGGTGCGGCTCCTTCGGCGAGCCCAAGAGCGGCTGATGAGGAGCTGCTTCGGCGGGCGGATGCCGCTCCTCCGCTCGGCCGCGCAGATCAAAAACAAAGATCTCCGCCCCTGGCAGCCTAGCGCGAAGGTCGACATCGTGGGCTACGACCTCCCGGCTAACATCAGCCGTGGAACCTCGATCCAGGCCCAGGAGCTCTGCCTCAAGCTTATCATGCCGGAGGTCCAGTACACGCGGGTTCTCCTACGCTCCCAGTCGCTGCGATACCGGCGGGGCTACCAACTCCGGCCTCCGCAGCAGCTGCAGCCGCTCCAGCAGCCCATACGCACAGTCCTGCCTCGGCATCTACAAGTCGGGGTCCACCGCAGCCAGCCGCCCCCTGCACCCCCAGGCCCCGGGTCGGGACCGGGCTCCACGTCGACCCCACGGCCCGCTGCGGGAACCCAGGGTCGGACCACAAGGCTGGGGCCCAGATCCCTGCAGACCCAGGCCTCATAGACTGGATAATAGAGACTTGAAGATAGAGTACATAGAGTGCCCAACAGACTGCAATATCCTGCCCCTCCCGCCCCACAAGACAATAGCGGCGGGGTGGGGTGGTCATGAGGGTGTCCTTGGGAAAAAGTTGGGTTTACCCTTGAATCAGTGTCTCTCCTGTCCCTCCTAGACAGTCTTTGGGATAAATATAAATGAGGAGATTTAGAGGGAAAGGAGGTTAGACATATCTGGACTTGAACTTGAAGCTCTCCCTCTCTATTGAGGCTAGTGGACTCAAGGAGGGGAGAAATCTACGCTGGGACTCGGCTTGACTGCACACCTCTACAGCCCAACCACAGCGGATGGGAGAGAGTTTTAGCTGAAACGTGGTACTCTGAAGCAAATCTGTACTGTATGTGTGACTGGGACTCAATAGCAAAGTGGCGATATCAGCTCTATTGTGAGGCACAGAGTGGGCTTTGTGTGTATCACACTGGCCTAGTATCATGTTGCTGTCTTTCATTCTGTCTTTTTCCAACCCCTTCTCTCTCTCTCTCTCTCTCTCTCTCTCTCTCTCTCTCTCGCTCTCTCTTTCTTTCTCTCTCCCTGACATATGCCACTTAAAGTCCTTGAAAAAGACATAATGACACTAAGGGATCAGCTGTCTAAGAGATCTAAGAGACTAAGACATCACCTTCAACCGGTAATACAACAGCACAACCAACAACACTTCTCTTCTCTTCTTCTCTTCTTTTCTTTTGTCTTTTCTCGTCACTTGCCTCCTCTTCTCTTCTCTTCTTCTCTTCTCTTCTCTTTCTCTCCTGTTCTATTCTCTTGTCTTCTATTTGCTTCTCTTCTGTTCTCTTCTCTGCTGTTCTCTTCTCCTCTCCTCGTCTCTTGCCTTCTCTTCTCCTCTCTTCTCTCTCCTCTTCTTTTCTCTTTTTCTCTCCTGTTCTCTTCTTTGCTGTTCTCCTCTCCTCGTCTCTTTCCTTCTCTTCTCCTCTCTTCTCTCTCTTCTCTTGTCTTTTTCTCTCCTGTTCTCTTCTCTTGTCTTCTATTCACTTCTCTTCTCTGCTGTTCTCTCCTCTCCTCTCCTCTCCTCTTAACTCCAGGCCCTTAGGTCATGGGGGGTAAGACAGGCAGATCGACAGAGAGAGAGAGAGAAAGAGAGAGTGAGAGACCTTTTCCAGGGGGTTAACATAAAGCCTGCTGGATACTCAATTTGGCTGCTGTTATAGCGATGACTCACACAAAGACTGAACACACACACACACAATGTCTCTCCCAGCCTTCGACCTCTCTAACTTCCCCCCCTCCGTCCGTCTCTCCATCCTCCCTCCTTACATCCCTGCCTCTTACCCTCCGGTCCGGCTTGGTACAGAGAGCGGCCCTGACATCTTGCTTTCTTCACCCCAGTTTGCCCTCCGTCCTCTGGACCAGCAGCTCAGAACACACTCGCATCGGGGCAACTGGACTTCTGTAGAGTCGGGACTTGATGTCGGGGGGGTGATGTTTGTGTATGCGTGTGTGGGCATTTTTTATCTTGGGTGTTATTGCAATAAGATCTCCAGGTCACGTCCTGTGTGAAAGGCGTGGATCTAATAATCTACCAGCAAACCGACCCCATCCAACACACACACATACACACATTCATGCTAACAGAGGGTGAAAAAACTTGACTGGACCAAGACTTGAAGCCTCTGGAATGCTGAGAAGCGAAACACAGCGGTGTTTGAATATTTAATCATCGACTGCGCGCTCTTGGGTTACACAGCAGTACATTTTCATTAGGGGCGCGATGGACCGGGCGAAAAAACTGCTTATTCTGAAGCAGAAGCGGAAGCGCAGAGGGAGGAAGCGAGCGACGCAGGAAGCCTGAAGCCTCGCAGGCTGGTGGGCCGGCCAGTCGGCTGCCATCTTAAAATGTCATCGCTTATCTCAGCTGTGATCCATTTTTAATGCATTCTGCTCATATTTAATGTGTCATTTATGTTCTTTTATTCCTCCTGTGACCAGCAGGGTACTGCTAAGTAACTGGGGGTGGAGGGAGAGGGAGGGTGTGTGTGTGTGTGTGTGTGTGTGTGTGTGTGTGTGTGTGTGTGTGCGTGTGTGTGTGTGTGAGTGCGTGTGTGTGTGTGGTCTTCATGTTGTATTTTTTTCAGTGGCCAGTCTAGTTGACATGGCAACATGAGGAAATATTGTGTACGAGTGTTATTACAAGAGTGTATTATTTATTATTGGGACTTAAAGAGTTCCTTTACTGTATTTTTAACTTTATTTTTCATGAATCACTGGATAAAAACTGTGTTTTGCCATCGAGTTATTGGTCCATCATAGGTTGAGCATACCACTTAAGGCAATAGAAACAGAACAAGGCATGTGGTGATGGTATAAAATATTAATTTTATACATATTTTACATAATGCAAAACTACAAAGGCCACTTCTGAAAACCGCACGTTGAAACAAGTGTACTCGCTTTAAAATTAATCTTTCATTTGGCTGTTTAAGTGCTCAGCCACACAATGCTTTTGTGGTTAAGAGTCTGTTGTAGGTTACAATAATGAAACACACAAATCACTACTCTGTAAATGTTACAGGAATAAAACGTGGAGCGGATGGAGCGGATACACAGTGTATGAAGTGGTTGTGAATATTTGACCGCTTCAAAAGTGTGCTCAATTGAACTTGACAGGTAACCTCAACTGTAAAAGCACGAGATGCACAATTATAGGCGAGAGTTTTTATTTATCGGATGTGTTCAGATATGTATTTCTTCCCAGGTACGACTGTAACATACACTGTAAAAACAGGCTTTGGGACAAATCACTTGTAAACTTTCATCAATTTGCTAACGATGCTGATTCTCAGTTATTTCTTGATAAGTTTTGAATACAACCTCTACATGTGAAAAGTGTTTCAGTATTTGAATATTGGATATAATTCAGCTCCTGACTTCATTCAACTAAATGTGAATTGAGCCCAAACTCGCTGTACAATAACAGGGAAACACTGAAGTAGTCTGTCTGTCAGATCTGGGTCAATTTGTATTGGCACACAACTCTAAGCATAAGTTTTAACCTGCATGGGTTTCCAGATGGGTGGGGTTTACCACACAGCACAGATAGTGTCAGGTACTGTCAGTACTCGCATAAAGAGTATAATAAATTGACTTTCAAATGCTTTGCGTCATTTGTGGCAAACCACACCCCACTGGCAAAGTAAGCAGGATCAAAATAAATCACGAAAGGTATTTGCAAATACTACTTGGCCGAGGTCTGTGGTGTCTGACCGGACTCAGGTGAAGAATATGTCTTCATTCCTCCTCAACTGTTCATTCATGATCCATTTCTCCGTGGCTGTGAGACTCTCTAAGTGCTCTTTGATTGTGCGAGTCGGTCCGCCCGGCTCTTCTGCCTCTTTGTGAGAGAATTCCAGTAACAACCTCGCCGTCATCTGTGAGTGTCGGCTATTCTTCTTTGGAAATGCTAGAGGGGCCGCGGAACGTTTCGCACCCCCCTCTTCCTTTTAGAGTGACAATGCAAAGCTGTTTTGGTTTTTTTTGTTGTTGTTTTTTTAAAACTGAAACGTGGGATTCTTTCTCATGGTGTCAAAACAAATTTTCAGATTTCTGTTGAGTCTTTATGTTGCCAGGAAGTAAAAAAAACAAATAGTTCATTATCATTGGGTGAAAATGACATACTTGATCATGCTATGACCATATTTTCCTCTCTGATCTGCTCCCAATTTATTTCCATTCTCTGTTTATGGACCTCTGAAAGGAAGGAACTGAAAGAACTGACAAACTGAAAGGAATTGAGTTTTTTTCATTTCGGTGATTGAGTGGAGGAGTGGCTGGGTGGATGGGTGGTTGGGTGGATGGGTGGATGGGTGGGCTCTGAACAAATGGCTAGCGACAATCAGCTAGGAGCCCCAAAGCTTTGTAACGAGGGAAACGCGACGAATAAAGTTTGAATGATTTCAATTCAGCTGTGTGTGAGTGCTTTTTGCGTCTGCCATTACTGCATTATTTCCGTTCAATGCAGATTTATGCAGATATGCACCGAGTCGAATTATACAGAATATTACAGTAACACTCACACACACATGCACCCACACCCGCACACACACACTCCATCAGCAGCAATGCGTAACATACAGCGACAGTAGCTCAATTAAAATTCAGATTCTAAATGGCTTCTATTTCCCAGAAGACCCAAACCAGACATTTTAGAATGCAATCAGTCGTTGGAAATTACCTCCATCCAGCCTGCCCCGCTTAAACGAATGAACAAATTGCTTCTCAGAGGGGCAAAAAACAAAATGCAAAACAGTGTGTTTGATATGACTATGATTAGAGCAATCATGATGCTGTGTCCCCCTCTGCCCCCCTGTCATTACGGTCTGCTGTTGCCATGGCGGCGCCTGCTGTGAGGCGGCCCTCTGGACCGGCTGCCTCGCCACATCTCCCTTTTCGTCTGCTTTCTCTGCTCTTTCTTTCTTCTTTATATATAGATATTGCAGTCTTTCTTTGCTACCTTTCTCTCTCTGCCACTCTCCCACTCCACCTCTCTAATAATAATAGTAGTAATTGTAATCATAATAATCATAACAATAAAATAATGACCATGAAATAAAGTGCCTGTTGATTGGCAACAACAGATCTAAATACATCAAGTTGTCAACAAGCGTTTCTCTCTCTCTCTTTCTCTCTTTCTTTCTCTCTCTTACTCTCTAACCTTTACTCTCTCTTTCTCTCTCCCCTACTCTTACTCTTTTTTTCTCCCTTTCTCTCTCTTACACTTCATCCCTTACTCTCTCTCTCTCTCTCTCTTTCTCTCTCTCTTACTCTCTAACCCTTACTCTCTCTAACTCTCTCTCTCTCTCTCTCTAACTCTCTCTCTTTCAGTCTCTTTCAATAATTCAGTGGCCTTTATTGTCATGGAATTTCACATCATTCATCAAGACAATTCAAAATAATAATAATAATCACTGTATAAAAAAGGATGCTCAAAGAAAGAAAGGAACAGAAATTGCCCAAAATCCAAATAAGTTGTCAACACCCATTTCTCTCTCTTCCGGCCTCCCTTCCCTCCCTCCCTCTCTCTCTCTCTCTCTCTCTCTCTCTCTCTCTCTCTCTTTCTGCTGAGCGGTGGCGTCTCATCAGGCTGCTTTGGGCGTCTCAGATCTTTGTCACTTCAAACAAACCGCAAAGCCGCCTTCTGCAGGCGCCTAATGAGACACAAATTGAAAGGAGACAGTGAGAGCCCAGAACTCATTCTGCTGCCCCACTGTTAGCGCACAAGTAGGCACACACACACACACACACACACACACACACACACAGGCCTGGGCATCACACACACACACACTAATTCCTTGTTTAACACGCAAATAAGCACACACACGCAGGCAAATACTGTATATTACACAAACACATTATTTCCCTTGTTAATATGTAAATAGGCCTGTACACTTGCACACACAGGCCTCAGACACACACACACACACACACACACAAATTCCCTAATGACATAACAACACAACAAGACCTCAAACACCAACACAACGAACAAAGAGACAAAGTACAGCCAAGGCAAAGTCAAGCCCAAGCACTCCACTCCAATTGCTTTAATTAATTCCATAACCGTATCTTTCATGTGTGCTGCACATGTCGCTCTGTGTAGTAATTTGTGGAATTATTTATTTGAAAGTGCACAAGCGGAACTGCGGGTAAACTGTCACAGTTTTGTAGGAGCGCCTCGCCTTGATTGCGCTATGATTGAGCCTAAAATGCCAGGCGGCTCATCGTCGGCAGGGAGGAAGTCTTCCTGCCGGCATTTAAGCCTCCGTGATTCACAGCGCCGTAATCACAGAGCCGAACCCTCGCACCGGGGTTAGATGTGTTTACGCCTGAGCTCCAGCACCGACCGCAGCCTGCCGCGTGTCACAGGACGAAGAGTTTTGTTCCCAAGTGAGAAAAAAGTGACACCCACTCGTACAGAAGCACAGATTGAACACATTGTGAGTACTTCAAGTTTATTACGTCATGAGGAAATTGCCTTTCAGTGGTGTCTTGCTTCTGTGATTCGAAGGATTTTTCTGGTTGGAACGGGATGTTGGGGGCGGGGCATAACGCAGGGAGGGGCGGGGCATAACGCAGGGAGGGGCGGGGCATAACGCAGGGAGGGGCGGGGCATAATGCAGGGAGGGGCGGGACATACGGGTTCAGAAGTTCAAAAATGCTTTGCACGTGTCTTGAGCTTCACATATTACAGATTTTTCAAAATGAATTCATTCTAGTCACTGGGGTGCAACCATGGTGACTTAGATTTTTCGTATCATGTTGCCACTTCTGTCACTTTGGACGTTGTGAAGTTGCAGGTTTTATATGACAGGAGTGAGGAGGGCTGTTCAAAGCTCTATGATAGATATAAAACTGAGAGAAAATAAAGATGTAGTTTCCTGGCATTTACTTAGGTAAATAGGTGTATGTTATTATATGGAGAATTCGTTACCAAGGTGAATAAGTCATTTTTCATTTCATCGTGACTTTAAGAGAGAGAAGTCCTTGGTTTACAAAATGATTAAACCTTCATTGGATTCTTTATACATTTTACAGATATCAAATTATGAACTTTTTCGAATGTTTTTTTTTTTTTTTTTTTTTCAAAATGGATATATTGTGTTGCAGCAGGCTCTTCACTGTAGTTAATCTATGTGCAAACCTTGGAGTTCCTCCAACTGAAGTCTAGTGTTCAGGTATCATGTCAGACAGCTTGCGGAAATGATACATCGGCAAAAGCTCAAGGCAATAGAGGCCGTTTTTTTTTTTTTTGCCAAAAATTAAAATTGATTTCCTAAACGCTATACATCCATCATGGAACAAAATAATTTCCTCAAGTTCATTCAATATCTCTAAAATATGGAAGATCCAGTCTCTGAAACTGAAATCATTTTGGCAACAATCCTTTATTAAGTGCCATAATTTGTTTTCATTTTGTGCTATTAGTCAAATTTATAAGAGAAGTTGTCTCTTTTCAATATGCATTAGAAAATGATAACTACTAGTGCCCTTTTCATTATATTTTTGTTCCTTATAGCAATATCTCTACCTGAGTTACCCATCCCTCTTCTCTGCCGAAGCTAAAATCCCCCTCATGCACTGCTTCATAATGTCAGCTATCATAGCTTTTACACGCAGCTCTTCAGCTCTTTAGTCAGGCTATGTTGGCGGCTGATGTTGCAGGCTAAATGTAGTCCGGCTTTGTGAGTCACAGCACAGGGAGCAAGGCAGCTACAGTAGTGCCGGGGTTTGACTGTACTCCTGCGTGTTGTGAGTCAGAGTGTGTTGGAACAAAGCAGCGGCGCAGGAGGCAGGCAGGGTGGGCTGTTAGAGGAGCTTATCCCTCATAATGTGCCCTCATCCCCTCTCTAAGCGTCTCACTTTCCCTCTCTCCTCTTTGCAGACAGGAGTTTTAGTTATACCAACCTTTTTCACAGGAATAATCTCATTGGTTGGGCTAAACCTCGATGGGCGTGGCCAAAGAACCAGAGTTTTACAGACTAAAGCCCTATTCGCACGGGACTAGTATTACCTGGGGACCTCTAGTAATTTGTAATAATTGCGGAGGTCGTCTGTGATCTTAATCCAGTGCGAATCTGCCATGTCCGTAATTTGTAAAGTAAAAATTCCACCGCAAATGACCTACCATATTTCGCCAAACACAGAGGTCATGTGATAATATTAGTCCCATGCGAATCGGCATCTCGGTGATTTGGGGTCGTATTTTTTTTTTTTCAAGGTTTTTTGTTGATGTTACACAGAGCCTTGACATCATATCCGGGTTATAATGTCAGTAAATTCGAGTAAAATACAGACTTCGCTTATCCCGTGCAAATGCGCCGCACAAAACACAGACGTGGGGTGGTAACGTTAATTTCTAAATCACATGAGGTCCCCAGGTAATACTAGTCACGTGCGAATAGGGCTTAAGTAACTTTCAACTGAAGCCCAGTGAAAAAGAAAAGAGGTAAGAGAGGAGGGAGCTAAAATTATGAAGCCTAGCGCTCTGCTACTAACTGACAAAATGCAATCTAGCTACTAAATTATCTTGGTTAGCTAGTTAGCCTAGCTGACTAGTTAGCCCAGCTTCCAAGTTCAAACTAGCCATACTAGCTTACAGCTATCTAGGTAAGCTAGCTAGTTAGCCTGCTGAACCTGAATGAAAGAAACCAAGAGATCATATTTCGACCAGTTTCTTCTTTGCCGTTCAACTTTGCCAAAAACTGTGGTTTGACTCAACCAATAAGATTATTCAGTCGAATCTCCTGAAATTTCGTGAAATGTATAGGCCTACACTTACCTCAACTACGACTGTCCGCATTCGATTCCCAACTCGTGCCGCGAAATTTTCTACTCAGTGAAGTTTTAATTTTTACCAAAAGTTATTCTTATTTTACCATGATGAAAACCTTACCCTAAACTTAACCAAACTGTTTTAGTGGCCTAACCTTAACCACAGTTGCTTCAACCTAACCTTAATCCTACCCGTAAAACTCAAGTTGTTTGTTTTCCCTAACCGTTAGCTAACCTTTCCACGTGACGAACAGGTGAAAATGTCCAATCCAGTTTGTGGCGGAGGAACGTCATCTTCACATAATTCGTGTCCACAACACAACCTGCATCTCACAGTTTGAGCTCATATCTCACAAAACTTTCCGAGGCTGTGTTGGATCATTTCTGCCTCCGGAGCGGCTCTGCCTCCGAGCAATGTTTGTCGAACTAAAACTCCAATCTGCCTCAGAGTATTTTTTTTTTAATATATTTGCCTTTTTCACGACTTTCACTTCACCCTCACACCCCCATACCCTCTCTCTCTCTCTCTTTCTCTTTTGCACTCTCTTTTTCTCACTTTCACCTCATCCCCCTCTCTCTCCCTCTCTCTGCCCATCACATAGAGTCACTTTGTTGGACAGATGAAGGGAGCAGAGTGATGGAGCGATGAGAGGATCGGGGATGAGAGGGAAGCCTGATGCGCTGAAGCTCTGATCGGCCGCAGCAGAGGGACGGACGGATGGACCGGCAGACGGACGGCAGTCGGTCGCTGTTTGTTGTTTTGTTTTTGTTTACAGGGGCGAGCGAAGGCAGGGAGGTGAGGTCTCAGCTCTGTGACCTACTTGATTAGTCCCCCCCCCCCCGCCCGGCCTCATGCTGTGTGTGTGTGTGTGTGTGTGTGTTTGGGATGTGGATGCATGCCTCGGGGAGATAGAGGGGAGCTAAATCGGCTCTGCATAAACAACTAAATGAAATAAACAAATACTTGAGCACAAGCGGCGCACTCGTAGGCATCACAGGGAAAGCGCAGCCTCTCGCATTAACGCGCCAACTGACACGCACAGACACGCAGAGTCACAAACAGCTTAATTAAACAGCATCAGAGGGGGAAGGGGCAGTGTGGGATGGCTACCTTCAAAGCTATCTGTGTATGCAAATAGGGAGGCTAGCAGAGGGAGAGAAAAAAAAAAAAAAAAGGCTGGAAACGACACAGAGAAAGCCTGAGGGAGGAGCGGGGAGAAGGGCTGAGGGTGCCGCATGTAGGTGGGGAGTGGGCAGAAAGTGAGAGCAGAAAACAGCAAACACAGGAAGAGGGAGAGACGAGGTGAAAGAGAAGAGAGGAGAGGAGTGGAGAGGAGAGGAGAGGAGTAGAGTGGAGAGGAGTGGGAAAGAGGCAGATATTTATGGATGGTGAGTTGAGGGGAAAAGGATTAGATTGGAGAGGATATATTGTATATTAAGTGAGAGAATGTCTGTTGTTATCGTATGTCTGTGCTGATTGCTGATCACTAACCCTGCCATGAACACACACGCACACACGCGCACACACACACACACACACACACACAATTGACAGCATGCATACCCCACCTATAGCCCAGCTGCACTGTACACCAACCATGCAAATGAACGCACACTCTTCCAAGCCCACATGTATAAGCGAACACACACACACACGCACACACAAACTTATACCCATCAACTCCCACAGTCCCACCCCACCCTCAAAATGCATTCACAGCACACACACACTAACACACACACACACACACACACACACACACACACACACCAAAAGAGAGAAATGACTGCATCCACATCCCTCCTGCCCCACATGCCCTTCCACACCATATGCACAGATCCATGCGCACACAAAGGCAAAAAAACGCACATAAAAAAAAAACACACACATACACAGAGAGAGAGAGAGAGAGAGAGAGCAACCCACGGCGTTCATTCGTAAAGGCTTATTTATCTCCCGGCCCCCTCTCCTTTTCTCTCTCTGCGCTCCCAGCTCATCATCCTGCAGTGGCTCCAGCCGAATCCACTGCGGACCCAGAGCCTCCACCTACGGCCCTATTGTTTACCGAGACTCCCGTGACCGCAGTTCAAACAACGCCTCATACTTCCCTCTGCAGTGCGCCACGCTCTGACCCCGTGCCCACACAGGAGCTGTGATCTAAAATAAAACAAACAACACTTTGTTCCCCTGCACAGCCGACCACGCTTGATGCTGAGAGAGAGGAGAGTAGAAGCCTCCACGGGAAATGTGTGTTTGTTTTAACCTGGAGACAACAAGCGCATCCACGCTGGTTGAGCTGGATGAATGTGTGTGTGTGTGTGTGTGTGTGTGTGTGTGTGTGTGTGCGTCAGCCACTTGAAGCTGTGCAGCATCCATAGCAAATATGCGTTTGCATGCTGATGAAGTTGGTGAATCTGATCTGGTCTATATGGGGGCTTGAAAGCAGCATACCGAGCAACACTGTGTGTGCGTGTGTGTGTGTGTGTGTGTGTGTGTGTGTGTGTGTGTGTGTGTGGGAGGGTGCATACATATATAGTAAGCAGATACTATAGCCTATGTTTGTGAATATGTGTGTACTTCTGCATATATAGTGCATTTACATTAGAGGTGGAAAGGGTGTGTGTGTGTGTGCACGCTTGTATTGTCCAGTGCGTGTGTGTGTGTGTGTGTGTGTGTGTATGTGGGGGAGGAGGGATGTAGGTGAGGTACATTTCTGTGTGTTTTTGTGTGCATGCGTGTGTGTGTGTGTGTGCCACATGAACTCGTGTGGGAGCTGCAGTGTTCCAGTGTTAGTCTGAATTTGACTAGAGAGCTGTCAAGTTGCTGCTATTATTATTGGATGTTTGGGGGAACTCCTCCATAAGCATTCATTAGCCTCCAACATCAAGCAGGCCACGGCTGCGAACTCTGTGTGTGTAGGTGTGCCGCTATGTTGGATGCAGCACTACAAAGAGCATGAGAAATACCCAAGACTGAAATTGGGAAAATAACTATCTTTTATCTTTCTTTTCTTTTCTTTTCAAAACTTTGTAATTCAGTTTGGCCAAATAAAACCCTGTTTATAGTCTTGGAGGTACAATTCCATAGCCAGGCAACAATGCTGTACTGCACATAGATATTGAATGTATACATGAAGAGTGGCATGTAAAATCTATTATCTACCATATCGCTGTTGTCATGAGAAAACCATGTAGTTGCAGTTTTTGTGATTTTCATGCTTTAACTCCAATTGAAGGACTACATGCTCCTTTATGGGCTTGAAAAACGTCTAATAACCACTTCATAACCACACTGGATAAACTCAAAAATCCATATTAGTCAAGCTAAAAACAACGCTGCTCTCCTCAGTTTCTGAAAAGTTGACATTTTGGAGATACGGGTGTGTAGATTGTTACTTACAGTATAGTCTATATGTGTGTATAGATTCTACACACTCCCATTACGCCGACTTCCTCAAACAAGACCTTTGTTATTTGTTCATTTCTGCTATAATACCGTAATGAGAAAACAGACAGCAGGCAGTGTCAGCGAGATGACAGGGCCTGTCTCACCTTCATTAAGCCTCAAAGAGACCTGTCTTCACTCACAGATAAAAGAGCAGAGGAGGAAGACGGGAGGATAATTGGAACAGCGTTATATGCAAATATTTAGCCATTTAGAGGATTCTAGAGGAGTTTTTGTGTGTGTGTGTGTGTGTGTGTGTGCCTCGGTGTCTTCTCCCCAAGCGGTTGATGTCACTCAGTAGCCGAGCGAAGAGCATCTCCGGTTTCCTCGGCTTCACAAAGAAAATAACGGCGTCTCTGTCGCGGCGCTCCATTCTCCCGGCGGCCTGCAGAGACCTCATGGCCGTTTCAGGGGATCCCTCGCCCCTCTCATTATCAGACACTCTTCTCTCTCTCTGTCTCTCTCACACACACACACACACACACACACAATTTCTTTCTCTACCCCTCTCTATCTCTCTCTCAAACACACACATACTGTGTCTCTTGTCTCTCTCGCACACACACACACAGTCTTTCTCTCTCTCTATCCCGCTCGCTTTCTCACAACTTGGTTCAATTCTGTGGCCTTTATTGGCGTTTCACTTCTGTTGCTGAAGCTGCTTGAAAACAAAACAAAAAAAAAAAAGCTGTAAAAGAAAATGCTTGAGAGGATGACAGCGGTAGAGATTGATCAAAATCTAAACGCATCACTTTATCGACTAATCTCGGGCAGCCTGGGCTCAGAGGAGGGCTGGAGAAATTCTCGTCCTACAACGTGGGATAACGAGATCTTGCTGAGCCGAAGGCGACTTATTGATTGGCTCAGAGTTTGGAAACTGGATTCTTGCGCTCGGCCCCCGGAAACAGCACTTTGATCTGGTTTGTTTTTCTGCCGGGGTACGACAAGTTTCCACCGTTAGTTTAGTTACGATGCTAGCTACTTGGCCGAGTTTTTGTCTCGTTATCGTTGCGATCCAGCTATTAGGGAATTAGCTGTCCAGACCAGGGATTAATCAAAGCAGTAGTTCTTATTTAGAAGCCATGACATGCTTTATTTTCATGCTTTTTCTCTCTGTTTGTCACCATCTCCCCCTCACCAGCTTGTTCTTGTCCCCTATATCAGTGGTTCTCAACGTGGGGTCCAGGGACCACCAGGGGTCCTTGAGGGGGTTCCAGGGGGTCCCCAGCAAATTGATGACTCGTTAAACTTCACCATTATTTCCTTTACAAGAAGTTAACATAATTAGAGAATGTAGAATAATGACTGTTTTGATCATAGTTTCACTGTTATCTCTCTACCTACAATACAGATAGACATGGAATTCTAGACAAAATCTAGAAGACATATCTAACAATAGAAATATTCTCACATTTTGGTTCAAGAGACAAAATCTCATCAAATAGGGGTCTGTGGCTCTAATGTGGACTAAATAAGGGGTCCTTGATATGAAAAAGGTTGAGAATCACTGCCCTATACGATGAAACAGAGAACTATGGATCGGTGTCCTTCTGTTCGTCCGTCACGCCCCATATCTCAGACTCCGCTGATCAGATTTTGATGAAACATGAGGGAATGATGATGTATCTCACCACTGCGCTCCAGCATTTTCAAACTTAACACCGATTGGCCCAAGGGAGACGCTACAATTACAGGTGAAAACAAGGTGATATATGTGCTGCTGACTGACTGAGAAGGGCACTGCATCCTTCATGGGGGGCGGCATGTTTACTGTGGCCTTGTTTCAATAATGCAACAGTCAGAAGCATTGCTGTGGGCTTCCATACATCATTCAGTGAACTCTACTCCTCTTTCCTATGGACTCCGTCCTTCACTCCCCCTGTAAAACTAGCCACAACCAGCCCTATAAAGCATGGTGACATAGCATCAGATGATTAATACTGGGGTTTGAACAAACCACAAAACAAACATTTTAAATAAAAATTACTGAGCTTATTATGTTTGTATTTGAGTATTTTTGTCTATTATGGCCTTTAAAGTCACAATGAAAACAATTAAACGGCATTTTTAGAGCATTTTGCTTCCTTAATTTGATTTCCCTAATATGATTTCCCATTGAAACAGGATGTTGGGACGGGACATAATGCAGGGAGGGATCATTCAAAAGTTTAAACCAATGGGATATTGATGGGAGGGGCGGAGTGGCAGGATTATTAAAAAATCTGCAATGGTTTTATTGGTTGGAATGGTTTTTTTTTTTACAGCACCTGGTACATGATGAAGTCACTACTAAAGACTACTAAAGTTTTTCCGAAAGTAAAAGTAGCTAATTTGTAATCTTTTACAATAAAATGTGTTTACAAAAAAAAGAAAAAAAGAAGAAAGTAAAAGTAACAGGATTTTGTTCTAAAAATACAAGAAAATTAAAAACAAATGTTAGTATTTATTGTTAATAGGTGTATATTATGACAAGGAGAATTAGCTAACAAGGTGAAAAAGTCATTTTTCATTTCACTGTGACTTTAAACGCAAGTATTTAATCGCAGATTTTCTTTCAGCACACAATGTTTCCCTCTCCCTCTCTCTCTCTCTCTCTCTCTGTCTGTCTGTCTCTCTCTCTCTCTCCATCATTTTTAGGGTCCCAAAGAGCGAGAGCCTGAAACTTGAGCTGTGGATAAAAGCACTCGGTTATTGGGTTATCGAATGGAAGGACAGAGAGAGGCGGCGGGGGCAGGAGGGCGAATAGTGGGGTGGGGTGGGGTGGGGTGGTGTGTGTGTGTGTGTGTGTGTGTGTGTGGGGGCCCCCACTGTAGCCCCCAAGCGGGAGTCACGGATTTACAAAACAAATGAACGGTTAAAAGACGAGAGTGGAGGGGAGTGGAGGGCCGGTGGGGTGTAGGAGTCGTTTGTGTCACTGTGTAATTTGACCGCCCCACCCACCCCACCCGACCCCCCACCACCCCCACCCGACCCCCCACCACTATTCACATTAAAGAACTCTCTGCCCGCCCCCCATCCACCACCCCCCCCCCCCCCTCCTCACCCCTCCCTCGTCTGAAAGACAGCTTTCAGAATTGGATTACCAGCGCTGAATGGGGTCGGTTCCCCTCCGCTGGGTTCCGTCTCCGTCCCCTGCCGGGACTAGTGGTCCACACACACACTCACACACACACACACACACACCACTGCTTCTTAATTGGTGGGCTGTGCCCTCATTACAAGTCCAAATATATGCATGCGCTGCCATTGTCTCTCCCCAAAGACTCCCTCTCTGAATGCAGATTGAAAACACACTCCATAGTGCGTGTGTGTGTGTGTGTGTGTGTGTGCGTGTGTGTGTGTTTTACTGATCACAGCTGCAGATGTATCCTTGATGCTCGTGAACTTGAATCTCAATCTGACCCTATTCTTCTCCAGGGGGTTCGGAGACAAAGCCCCGTACTGTCTATGGCGACACCCAGAGCACTCTTTCACACTCTCTTTCTCTCTCTCTCTCTCTCTCTCACACACACACACACACACACACACAAAGAACAGATTTGGCAGGTGAACTCAGCGGGAGCTCGGAGAGAAGAGAGATCCGGTGTCATGTTATCTACTGTAGACTCTCTGGTTCTCACCAACAAATACTTTAATATGATTTGCATAAATTTACAATTTCCCATTTGGCAGATGTGTTTATCCAAAGCGACGTATGAGATAATGTGAGACATAAATGTACAGGCAGAAGTGTGTAGAAGGTAAAAACAGGGAAAACGCTCTCGCAGCGAGCACAATCCTGTCCCAAACCTCACATTTTTGCAGTAGGCTATATTACTGAACCAAAACATTAGCTAGCCTAGAAGTAGCAGAGCCGCTCATCTAAAATCCTGACCTGATGCTTGTGATAAAAGGCAAGACAATAAACCAAATCTAAAATTTTATTCTTGTTATGGCGACCTTACACCAAACGACTTTTCAAGAGATTTCACTGTCGCAGACAAATTTCCAATGTCGGAATAAAATCATGAGAGTTTTGCTGCAGTTGTTGTGCGCTCCCGTCATCTCCATCGTTTGGTGTAAGCTGGTCAGAAAACTCAGTCCCAGCTGTCTTAAGTCAGTGTTTTTCTCGTCTTGACATTTCAGCTGAAGATCGCTAGCTTCAATCATATAAATCTGGCTGCAGTGCTCCCTCTCTCCCTTTCTCTCATACATACGCTATGTGTGTGTGTGTGTGTGTGTGTGTAGGAGGGGGATTTACTTTGTAGAGGTGTTCACAAGTCAGTCCATGTTTACAATCTATTGGAAAACTCTGAATAGTAGGGGAAGCCCTTTTCAAAGTCTTCTAGTGTATGGTAGGCAGTCTTTGCAAAATCTTATAGTCTGTGACTAAAAACTCGGTGACTTATGGCACATTGTCTTTAGATGTGAGCTGGATGTTAGAGGGTGTCAGACTTTAGTCTTTTAAAAGTATTTTAAAAGTATTTTCAAAGTCTTCTAGTGTATGGTAGGCATTAGTCGTAATATTAAGCATGTCACCTGTAAATGTAGCTGTCTCTGGTATCAGCAGAGTGGAAACAGTAAGATTTAATCACTTTGTAATGCTAACAGGCATAAAGAGAGGCTGATAACATCACTAGCTAGCTAGCGAGTAAGCTAGTTAGCGAGTAAGCTAGTAAGCAGTTGGCTCATATCCCACTGAGTTTTATGTTGATCAGCTGTTTATAAGACATTCAAATGGACATCTAGACTAAAATTAGGCAGCATTTAAAAGTTAAAGTTTAGTAGTTAAAGTAAAGACTCTCTTTGTATATGACAAAAATAAAGCTTTATCTTGTACATTTGGACTTCTCCTTTACAGCTGCTTATGCATTGTTTAAAGATTTAAAAATGTATTTGCTGCTTGGTCTAAAACTGGGATGTAGCCTACATAGCCAAAAAGATCCTGGGCTAATATGAGAACTAAAGCAAAGATGCAACGTTGAATTTGCTGGTCCCACAGCCCAGCCTCAGTTAAATAAAGTAGAATTCACACTTGCAAATGCTGTACAAAATTGATATTGTGTTTCCAAGAAGTAATAAAATTGTAGTTTTGAAGGGTTTTTGTTATTTTTTATTCTTTGTATTTCCTATGTGCGTTCATACTTGCGTCCAACAATCCATCCGCTCATCATTTTGAAGATTAATGTGGTGACGGCGGAGGAGGGATTAGTGAATCGGCGTTGTGACAGTCATGCTTCGGCCCCGCCGCTCAGCCTGTCATCCCTCGCTTTGTAGGCTACACCCCCCTCCCACAGAGACACTTACCCATACTCTCTCATCTTTCTCTGGCCTCCACACACACACACACACACACACACACACACACACCCAATCCAATCTCTCCATCTCCATCTCTCTCTCTCCCTCACACACATTTTCTCACTTCCCCGCTCTCCGTCTAGAAGGCTCTCTTTAAGATAACTTGATGGTGTTGGCAGCAACATGCTTATGCAATATGTGTAAGTGCTTCTGGTGACACATATACTAAGGAGAGAGGATTGGAGGTGGAGTGCATGTGTGTGTGCATGTGTGTGTGTGTGTGTGCATGTGTGTAAAAGAAAGGAATAGAGCGTACATTTTTCACTGTGTGTGTGGGTGTGATTGAGAGAGAGAGACAGAGAGAGAGGAGGAGGGAATCCTGATAAGAGCTGTAGATTATTTTATATTAATGCAGATTCCTCCTGTCTCTGCTGATGATTGAAATGTGACCTATCTGTGTGCGTGCAGGCGGACTGAAGACCGGCAACAACCGGCCAACATCTGGCTGGAAAAAGGAAAAAAAGAAAACAAGCTGAACGGCAACACTGGCACGCTATTTCTCTCTCTCTCTCTATTCAATTCTATATGATTTATTAGCATGAATGTGACATTATATAATGCATAATGTTAGTTATATAATAAAACATAGAACAACAAGGATTTGATCCACTTTATAGTTTTACGATGTTAGCAAAGCAAAAATGGTGTTAAAATGGGACAATGCAGCAATAAGCATAACATATACACTATTAGAGTTGTGATGTGAGATGTAGCAGAGGCTTAAAGGGGCAATAAGTAAGATTTTTACTGCACCATAGCACAAAATTACAATAATACATCTGCGGGGGGTTCTGGCTATAAAAACGTACTTTCCAGCTTGTACTAGAAGCCAAAAAAGCAAATCACAAAGTAGTAGTCATAGTATTATTAGCTTGCTCATCTCTGTTGTGAAAATCTGACTTGAATCTGAATTACAGGCCACTGTAGCACTGTAAGTGGGCGCTGTGCCACAGGTGCAAGAGACTATCGATGTTGTTGCAGGTCCTACACCTCCAACAGAGGTCGAGGTCACTACCTTAAAGCGACAATCCATGAGATTATTGTTTTTTCTTGATTTTTGCGACATCTTTGGTCATAAGCGGCCATTGTTTTGCTGTTTTGCACTCAAAAGTAGGCGCTGGCCCAACATACTGTAATGATAAAGACAGTCAGTGTTGACTGCAGCTCCTTATATTTCTTCTGCCTTCTTAAATTTATCCCAAACGAACCTCTGTTGTTGCTTACGTAAACATACAACACATCACTTTCTGTGCAGCAGAGGACAGATGGACAAGCTCATAGATGTTTAGAACAGCATGTATGTATGTATGTATATAAAAGCTTTCATGAACTGGATTTAGGTTGAATCACTTGTATGGTATCAGTCAGCGATAGAGCATCAAAACGGACATTTATTTGTATGAAAAAGTTGCAGCTTATTACTTTCATGTGCCTTTAACCAACCTAACCTCAGTTTACTCCCTTTTTATTTGTGGAAAAGAGTTTACTCACCTTTAAAGGCTGACATGAATAAGTTCAGAGTATCTGGTATCAAAAGGTGTACAGTTCAGAAAGAGCTGGATCTACTGAATTAACAGATAGTAAGAAGGGCTGTTGCCAGGGCGACTGTGCTTTCTGTGATGGTTTATTATAACAAAGATATAAGATTTATTAGGCTGCATGAGATACAATACATGTTTGTAGCATTTGTATACCATTGGACCCACTCTGACTATAAAAGAAGGCTTCTAAGTGGCTTACATTATCTGAACTCAGTTATCAATGGTGAATGAAATTTAGTCCTACTGTTGCATATCAAGTGCGCTGATATTCTTTCATAGGATTCCTGACAACAATTAACAGGCTGCACTCATATTCCACCGGCACAGCCCTGTACGGGCAACATGAGGCGGACTGTGTGAGCATGAACTCTCTTCACATCCTCTGTGACCCAGTATAGGCTACATTAAAAGAAGAATGAACACTGTGTCTTAATGAAGGGCAGCGACAAGAATTGTGTGTGCTATATTTCCTTTTTCCCAGCTGAGTCATATTACTTTTGCCGACCTCATTTCAATCGATCGGTTTCATACGCTGCTCTGGATCTGTCCGTGTTGGGTATTGATCGGCTATTTGTTACAAACCCGGCCTCTTTCATGTGAACACACTCATAACTGGACAGGTAAATCCCAGTGTTTGTGGGGTTTGTGAAGCCGGCTAACGCAAAGTACAGCCTGACTATGTTGAAGTCAGTGTTTACCCACCTTTGTATTTACCACTGCATCACTGGTGTCAATTGTGATGTCAATATAATTTTAGCTTTCAGTTCTCCTCATCATTCTCTCTCTCTCTCTCATACACACACACACTTCTTGCTTTCTTGGCACTGCATATACAGTACATACCACAGAGTCCACGCACACACACACACACACACACACACACATATTCACAGTGACATAACAGCACTTAACTAAAGGAGGGAAAAGGAGTGCGAGCGACTTCACAGACTTGCAGGTACAGGCAGTTTGGCTGGTGCGATATCATCCGGGCCTCAGTGTGTATCAGACACAGTGAACGCCTGTGATGACGGTGTAGCGGGCGAGACGACAGCTGCGGCAGATCAGAAGACGCCGGCTGACACGCGGCGCCTCCGACAGATGTCGGTGTCAAAACACTTTTATAAACTGTCTGTTCCGCTGGATGGGCTCTGATCTGGGAGTCATGTCTGTCTTCCCCTTTCTGCTCGTTCTCCGTCTCTCTGTCGCTGACACTTACACACAAACACACAGAGAGACGCATGCGGTCGTGTTAGTCAAGTCAGGTCAGCCCAGCACAACTGTTCCTGTGTTGAGTTACCCGTGTTTCCTCTTATCGGCGTTTAAACTGAACCAAAATACACAGTCCAGCTCATTTCAGCTCAATGCGACAGACCTGCTCCTGGCTTATAACGGGTGTGATTTGCCACATGGACCATACACCGGGTGGCAGACTGTTTACCGTTTGAATGTCCAGTCCACTGCAGTCCAGGATTGGAGTTAGAGAGATATATTTGTTTGTTGTCATGTCGCCCACCTCCATCATATTGGAGGTTATTCCCTGACCACAGTGACATAAAAGCAGTCTGTAAAACCTGCAATGAAATTCTACTTTCTTTTCACAATTTAGTTATGTGGGCAAAGCAAGATATAACAACAAACATCTGATCCACTTTGTACTGTAGATGTATCCCAGAGTTTCTTCTACAATTGAATAGGTGTGGTGGGTCAGCCTGCCTTAAAGAGCTGGCAACCCACCTAAAAGAATTTAACTAGTGGTTTCAGTGGAGAGTTTTAGTGTCCCATGATGGTCTAAATGCTGTTTCAGAGGCTTTTCCACCCTGACAAGAATCAAATCCAAGGGGAAAACACTGAATTTTTGGGCTTGAAAGTGGTCAAATGTAAAGATATTGAATATCGGCACAAAATGTCGGCTATTGTCAACTTCAGTCTAAAACATCAAATATGTATCAGCCTTGAAAAACCCGTATCAGTGTGAACCCTAAGCCATGTTAGGGTCAATTCACTTCAGCTCTCACCAATTCAGTGCATGGATTTTGTTTAAAATAAAAATATCAATATATCCTACCTCGAATGAAAGTGTGCGTCCATCCTGCATTGTCTTTCTGTCTTGCAGTGTATCAGCACCAATTAACACCATTATAATTGGCAAATAACATTAATTTTGACTGAATTGCATTTTAACTCCACATTTTGAATAGATTAACTTGAAGGTGAATTAAACCCTCAGTCTCTCTTTAATTGCATTTTGGGATTTTTTTATTTATTTATTTTTGGGAGGGGCAAGCAGGATGGAATAGGGGTTTGTGTGTGGGCGGGATGGGAGGGGGGGTAGACTGGTTTTTGTCCCTGTTCTTTGGAAAGTACATTGTAATTCTTGAGTTTTATGCAATGAACTATATTCAGAAAAAGAAATAAACCCTCAGTCTACTGATCCCCGTAAACTGACCTGAGTCTAATTAAGTTTCTCCAGCTCAGCTCATTCCTCTCAGTTCAACCCAGTCTAGTCCAGTTCATGCACTCCGGTCCAGTTCGACCCGTTCCACTCCAGTCCAGTCTTCCGGCTCTGCGGTCATTATCGGGCCTCAGAGTCCCGGTGACTCAGCTGTCAGCCGCTGTGTTCGGGGGGGAAAAGACGAGGTGGCAGCTCCACTGGCATACAAGTGTCACTGAGTCACAGTGAGGCGGACTGATCACAGATGAATGGAGACAAATAGACAGGGGAATAACAGAGTGCACAGAGCAGACATGTTCGACCAAGTCAGCTCTTCTGCCTGTCGTTGGCCCTCCGGCATCATGGGAAATCTGCATGTGAGAGTCTGGACACGTGTGGGTTGATTCTGTGTGTGTGTGTGTGTGTGTGTGGAAACAATCTCAACCTCCGCCTTTAAGTGTTCTTCAAAATGCATTAAGACTTGGAGAGTGTTGAGAAACGGCCCCGTGTCCAATTTCCTTTCTACTTGGCAGTTGATTGTTGGTTTAACAGTCGCTGTGTGGCACGGTGCAATCAGTGCATGAGATGCATGAGCACACACACATGCATACAAATGAACACATATACACATCTCCTTTGTAATTGAAAGCCTCTCAAAGGAGAAAGAAATCCAAATTTTACAGAAGTTCGATATGTTTTAGGGACAAAATACAGTTCAAACCTGCATCATTAAAGATGGCAGTTAAAAGCGGATGAGCGCACACACACACACACACAAACTTTTCTTTGCTACACACACACACTGCCATCTATAGCTATGCACTCACCTGTCTTCCATCCATCATTTGAAGCACCCTCGAATTTACATCAAGTGGTCTGAACAGCGGCACACCAGCCTGTCTCCATGACCGACTGACAACATACGATGTGAGTGGACACACAGTATCTGACATGAGTGCAGCATGATTGTACCCTCAACACACACACACACACACACACACACACACACTGACAGTATCTGTCATGAGCGGTGTCCGTGTCCATGTCTCCATCAGTGAGTCAGAGATGCTTTCCGCAGCATTGAAACCACAACACATCACTTCCATTCTAGTTCACACTCTGAAGGGCTGTGGGCGGCATGAGTGTGTGTGTGTGTGTGTGTGTGTGTGTGTGTAAGTGAGTGAGTGAGTGAGTATGTGAGAAAGGCAGAGACAGAGAGAGAGAGAGAGAGCGAAAGGGCGAAAAAGACAAGATAATTGATGTGTGTGTGAGTGTGTTCTAATTAATTAACAGTGGCTCTGCGCTGTTGATTTCCGAGTGGCTGCAGATTGCCACACTAGTGGTTTTTCCGTTGAGCGAATGGAAGAGCGGGCCCACAGTGGTTTGACATGTGGAAGATGCTGGAGAGGAGAGGCGCTGTCCAAACATGGCACACACACACACACATACATACACACACACACACACAGTGATAAAACACTGATAGCCACACACAACATCTGAAGCACAGTTTCCCCCTGAAGGCACGCAGCCGACCGCAGAGAGAAGAAATGGGACGTTAAAAAAAAAAAAAAAAAAAAAAAAAAAAAAATACACATCCTGGACTTGGAATTGTAAGATTCCTTGTGCCATTTTTTTTTTTGGTCAGAATTGAGTTATTCATATGAAGTAGGTCTACCAAAACTTCACCTGTGGCTGAAGTGAGATTTCGCAAAATTGTTTCTTCAAGTGGGCAAAAAAAAAAAAAAAGCAAATTGAAAAAGTTATATTAGTTTTGCTATGTGGGATATCAAAACTTCTCTGAAAGCAGACGGAACCTCATACTATAATTCCAAGCTCACAATTTTATTATTTAGCCTCCAAAAATACAAACATTAGTGCTAATATTTAAAAGTACAGCTTTTAACATTATGATGCATTCGCAAAATGGTAATTGTAGCACTGCAGCCTCCACTAGAAGCAAAACTGGGGCCAAAACAAGCACAGACATTTGATTAAAAAAAAATCCCCCCCAAACCCCACTGCTACAACAATTACAGAGGAAACACTGATTTAAAGCATTTCAATCCAAAACATAATAAGCACTATAACCTCTATTATTTTCCATATTGAGTTTGTTGAGTTCCAATTTACGTTTCTGCCAGCAATCATTTTGTAAGTGCAGGCATCACATTTTCAAAATGGCAGGTATCTCATTTTGCAATTAAACTCTTCATCTGGAAGAGTGAGTCAGGAGAGGAATTCTAGACTGTTAGTTCATTAAGGCATGAAATGACAAACAGGAAAACAACTTATTGAGAAAAAAATCTAATTAGAGGTATGGTTGGATGTATGGCAGAGGCCCAGGGAGAAGCTCAGCATCTGGACCTGACTGCAGGCAGAGCGTCAGGAAATACTGCAGTTTGAAAAAAGTAAATGGAAAATGTTTGTAAGCAAAACACATTATGATGTTTTCAAACAAAATCTGATCAGAGACGGAGAATGCTGGGAGAGAAATGTGACAGCAGGGCGAAGTCCAAGGAGAAGACCACTGCTGGCAAAGTCAAAGAATCAAGGTTTAGGTCGGACCTCAGAAAATCTAGAAAACATAATGCATGCACAAGGAAATGAGGGATATGTATGAGAAATCATGCTATTATGGAGTGGAAGATTGCCTAGTTTGGTTTGGTAATTTGGTTTCTAGCCTCTTTCAAGTTTATTCAGTTTTGATTCATTTCATTCAGTCATGTGAAAGTTTATACTGTCAAGTGACAGTATAAAAAGTGGGCACTTCTTGTTTTGTATCATTTGAATCATTCATCAATTACACATTATGGGAGAGAACGGCACTGGCCAGTAAACTTTCCCATTTAAGGTTTTCATCCCTTTTCTTGTGGCATCTATTCTCAGTCTAAAAGACAACAACTGACACAAAGACAGCTATCATCACTTCCCGTTTGCTATACAGTTGTTTGAAATGATTGAATTGTTCATTCATTACACTTTATAGGAGAGAAAGGCATTGACCAGTAAACTTTCCCATGGATTCTCCCATTTCCCCTTCCTTACGGCATCCATTCTCAGGAGCTTTCTCAAGAGTTTTAAAGACCTTTTGTCTTCTGTATTGAGCCATAATGTTCTAATGTCATAATGTTATCATGGTGGTTGCAGTGCAGCTCACTGCTATTGGACCGGCCTTGTAAAGGGGAAGCTTGCTGAAAACACGGCCTGTGGCGCCCTCCAGCGGCTGCACGCGGAACGACAAGTCCTCACCTGTAAAATTATGCCGAGTCCAAAATAGCTCCAAAAGCGCACCGTGCGTCAAGGTCCGGATCCGGTGATATGACGCGTGTAACAGCTTTTCCATGGTCACAGTCTGAAACACTTATATAATTTCTGATGTCTGCGCCTAATTAGAAAAAAATGCAGAATCTACAATTAACATTTTAAGATCCCTATCTGTTTTTTTTCTCACCTCAGCCAGCAATGTAAACAACTGTTCTGAGGCGTCCAGCGCGCGGTGACGGAGGAGCTGCAGCCGTTTGTTTATGATGCTTCAGCCTCTTATAAAAAATATATTTTTGAAGAGAAAAAGATGCAACGATGATGATGATGATGATGATGATGATGACGATGATGATGGATGATGATATGTTGCTGATAAATTGATGATAAGTTGAACACAAAAACGCACACACGCACTTTCAACCGCAACGAAGAATCATTGTAATCTTCCTATAATCTTCCTATTGGGAGTTTATCATACTTTATGGGGCTTTTTTATGGTATTACTATAATATTCCTATAGGGACTTATAGTTTTGCTGTGATATGTATGCTATCCTGCTAAAGTTTATTATAGGATTATGAGGGAAACATATACTTTCCACTTTTTCAGTAACTGGCAAAATTAATATTTCTCAGTACAGCTTTAAGTCTTGTCCTGTGCAGAAGGTGTGTGTGTGTGTGTGTGTGTGTGTGTGTGTGTGTGTGTGTGTGTGTGTGTGGTAGGACTGGGGGGGCGAAGGGGGAGCCACTCTGTCTCCGCTGTGACTGTATCACTTCAGATGCTCAGAGAGAATTAAAAATGCGCTCCTCCGCCTTGTCACAGTTGTGCGCATTTTCTTGACAAGCCCGTTGCCACAGCATGGTGCTCGGAGTCAGAAGCTCGCCTGAGGGTCCTCACTGTCTCCACACATAATCACTAAACTATCTCGGACGCCTGATTAGCACGCAGACCGCGCGCAGCACCCGCTACCGCCTCGAGAGAAGGTAAGAGGCTCAAGTTATTGGGGGGAATATTCGCATTACTTAGCTGAAGTGTTCTTCAGAGGAGCGAAGGGTTTTGATTAAAGAGTTACTTGCCTGGAAATAGACAGCGGCAAGTCAAAGCGCCGCGAGTTTCCTGGAGAGTTGGCACGAGCTCAGAAGGTTTCGCCTATCTGCCGTTTCTGGTGTTTTATTTTCTCCTGCCTTTGAACGTCTCTTCTGCTCAAGTTCAAAGCGCGTTGGCGTTTGTTTGTTTAACGTAGTATCCGGTCAGCGGGGCAGTCTTGGTAAACAATGCAGCTCGGTGATTCATGTGTACGTCCTTTGACATGCACACTTTTACCCCCCACTCCGCGTGCAGTTAATTAGCTACTGCATCCACACATGTTTGATGTAAACGTTCGTAAAGCATGTCAGCCTCCCGGGTGATGTCATCCACTCGGCTCAGGCAAATCCCACAATGCAACTTGTGTGCGTTGGGGAAAATCCAATCAGGTCGTTTGATTAATGAGAGCAGTTCAAGGTTCCACAAGAAAAAAAAAAACAATTAGTGAGGGATTTACTGATTCACACTGGCGCTAAAGACAAAGAGGAGGCTCAAAGTATCAAATTACTGTCAGTCACACTTTTATGCTAATTAACCCTCTGGCTATCTTGTTGATTCAACTGGTGCCAGGTCTTGTGTGAGCAGTTGTTTTCACTGTGCGGAGTGGCAGCTAGCTTGCTGGTAAGCTTATAGTTGGTTTGACATGTTTTTTGGTTGATGATGTAAACATGTGAATGCTGTTCCGTAGCAAGGAAAACTTGACACTTTGAATATTTTCAAGCAGAAATTCTCACAGTATTTTTGCAGTAATCTGGATCAGTTTGGTGCAAGATGGTGCTCCAACTGCCAATTTAGATTCATTGATGTTTCCAAATGAGAAAGATATAATCACCGCCAAATAGTCCAAGTATCTCAGATCTTCTTTATTATAGCTTCTGAACTGTGTAAAGCTTAAAACAGCATAGAAATACAAATAGCCAAGTTAGAGCTAAACTGATTTGATTTATACACCTGTGTTTTGGGTGAGCTGTAACTTTAACAGTGCACCGCTCAAGTCTATTAGCCGGAATAGTGTTCAATTAGCCACTCAGACAAATGTGAGTAGCCTTGATCTCTTGTCTCCCCTCTCAGGGCAAAGTGAATGTAATCTCACACCATCGGATTGTTACATAACTTTAAAACTGAAGTGCCATGCTGCCTGCGTAGGAGTGGATGTGATGTTCCCACTTCCTTGCTGTTGTTTTTCTTGTTAATTCTGAGAGGCACATTACTGTAAGCCATGTTTTGTGACTTTGCATCAATGTTAATGTTCAGGCTTTTGGTTGCAGGAGCAGCTCAGAGACAGATAGAAACAAAAAACCTAACCGAGTCTTTTTCAACCCTTGCTGTGATCATGTACCTACTTGAAGTCTGTGAATTGGGAGTGTGGGATGACATGTTAATTTTGAAGGTGGCATGACCAAGTGTGTATGTGTGTGTGTGTGTGTGTGTGTGTGTGTGTGTGTGTAGGGGGGCTGCATTCTGCCCTGTGTTGTGTAGGAGGAGTGTGATCGCAGAGCGCCCAAGCATGACGCTCCAAACTGTTGGAGAGAATACAGTACTGTGCTGAGCAGCCTGTGCTGTGTGCTGGAAGTGGTGCGCAGACAGACAACGTTACAGTAACCTGACTCACGTATATGGCAGGCTTCCCCCATTGGTGCCCGGGAATTATGTCATCATGGCACACACACACACACACACACACACACAGCAGCAGCAGCAGCAGCAGCACCCCCCACACCCACCTCCTCCTCACTGAAAATGAGTTTCTTCCCTAAAACAAATGTCCGCCATTTTGAAAATGTGACACTTATTGTGATAAAATGATGGCTGGCTTGCAAGTAAAACTCATTGTTTACATTCTTAGTTAAAGACTTGTTGCTTACCCAATAGTAACATTTTAGATTATATAATTACATTTTTGATATACTGATCAATGACATCACACAGCATCTTTTGCCAAAATGTAGTTTACCATTTAAATGAATATATTCATATGGAGCCTTTAAAGCAAAAATACACCCTAAAACACCTTAACACTGTTTAAAAAAATCAGTTATTGGCAATGTATCTTGGGTTTTGGTGTCCATTTTGTTGTTTGGTGGTGTATTTTTCTTATTGCAGTGGATAACTGGTCAAACATAGACGATGTGAGGCAGAGAGACCAATTTCTCCACTGACAGCAGCCTCAATAGACCAGAATGCAATGCAGCCACAAGACATGTTGTGTTCTGAGTAAAGGGGTGTGAGTCTCACTTTTACTCAACTGTAAAAGCTCACTCTCTTGCTCTTACTATCGCTATCTATCGTTATCTCTCCACCTACATGTATAAACCACAGCTGATTGGAACAAGTTCAGGCCCGCTCCCTGGGAGTTGTCAAAAGGCATTCTGGGTAACGTAGGAAATCACTAACTGAAGTAGAAGTGGACGAGGCAGGTTGAGGGAAAGCGGATTCACCAAAAAGGGAAATTACAACACTTCATTACCACAAGATCACTCCTGGAAGGCATCGAACGTCACAGGTGATTCCTACCAATCAAAAAAGAGACATAGCTGATTGGCCCCGCCCCCGACATGCCTGAGCCTGGGTTTGACTGGGACTGTGATTGGTGGAAATCATCAGACGTCAGTTTTTGAAACGCTCTCAGAGAGGTTTAGGGATTTGAAAGGCGTGATAATGGAGGAGGACTTGAAAATGAAAAAGTTTGACTCATCAGCTGAGTGTGATGAGTATTAATGCAGCCTATTGTCCTCTTGTGGTCACTGTAACACAATCTTCTAATGGAGGATGAAAGTGATACATCATTGTCACTGTCAAGACTCCACTGAGACAGTTCATGCACCGGGCTGGACAGTCTTAAGAAGCACTACATCATTGTCACTGTCAAGACTCCACTGAGACAGTTCATGCACCGGGCTGGAAAGTCTTAAGAAGCACGGAAAATGAATTGGATTACTTACAAATCTTAGTTATTTTGAGAAAATTGCACAAAAAGTCCAGAGACTTAGAGGATAAAATAAACAGTTTTTCCATCTTAATACACATTTGAGTAAACATTTGATGTAATTGTGGAGTCACTGTTATTTCACATTATTGTGATGTTTGTTTTTGTGAAGAAAAATCTTTAGCTATAGAGAGATATGACCTGATTGACAGTTTATATCAGATTAAACCCTGACCCAAGTAATTAAATCCAGTCAAGAATAGGAAAAACTGCTGAATTAGAAATGAAAAAGAATTGGTTGAAAACCTGCACTGTCCCTTACTTGTTAAAATCAATCTTCATACCCTTGAACAGAAAGAAAAATCCACTTAGTCTGACATTATCTAACAGTCCTTTTCAAAAATAACCTTTTTTATGAAGTGTTCCTTATGACAATTCCTCATCACAATGTTAGTCACACACTGAGTCACAGAGGATCACAGAGAGGTCAAACCGGATCAGCAAAGGCACCAAATGTGACATTAAAAACCTTTAGAAGTGCACAAATCGTATCGATCCACCCACAAATATTCGGATTATGGATTGCAGAATGCAGCTTTAATCCTCAAAATCTTTCCATCTTTGTCTTTCCATCCATTCCAGTGGCCACCTAATTTCAAGAGGAGGGAATTTTATTTTTCCCTCTCACAATGCAAAAATGTCCATGATATCACATCATTTAGTCTTAGTATTCAGTAGTCAATCTGATTTTTTTGTTGAAACGCAAGTGGAAAAATCTACCGCAGCAGATTGAGATTTCACTTGTTTCCAATGCAGTTTCACTTGGACTGGAACCAAGTGAAATGATCTCACCACATTGGCAGATTTTCCCAATTGTTTTAAGAAAAACAGTGTATTTTAAGACTCCATACTAGATGAAATGACGTGTTAGGACGGACATCTTTTGCAGTGCATCTCAAGTACGGCCAGTCATCTGTCCTGGTGCGGGGAGTCTTGGCAGTGAGGAGTTTTCAGCTCTGATGGTCTTGAGTCAGAGCTTGAAAATACAAACTCCACCCTCCCACCCCCTCAATTTGGGCAAATGACCATGAACAGACGACCGTTTTATGCGACCAACCTGTGGTGTCACTATGTAACCAACTGAGTAATCGCATGAACACACAGCTGTCACCAAGGTAAAAGCCCAACTGAATGTATCCTCCATCTATCCTGCATTACTGCTGCTTTTTTAATGTTATACAGTAGAACCAAATTAGTATCTTTTAACACAAAAATTCTGTTATCTCTCAACCAACTTCCAAGAACTGTAAAGTGTGCAAAACTTGATTCCCCCCCCGCAAATAATTCCTCAAGGGGAAGGAGGCCAAAGTGCAGCAACAGCTCATCATATAGATTTCTGAGTTTTAATTTCATTTAACCTTTATTTAACACCCAGAAAATACATTAAGGGATGGGGAGGGCTAAGTGAGAAACGTAAACAAGAGAAAGACACAATATTTATTCACCAATCATCAGTTAAAACATTCACATTTCAAGCGAATCAGGTTCTTTATCAGATTTCTGAACTGTCCCATTGCCACCAAAGTATGTATCAAGTTTCAGAGTATTTCTGCAATTCATCCCAGGTGTGTGGAGTACAAAATTTCCCAAAGTGTTGAGTCAGAGTTGGATTTATTCAAATAAGTGTCACTCTGCAAAGAAAAATGAAGGAAATACACTGTGGACCATTCATGTCAAAATATGAGGCAGTTCCGGAAGCATTACAGGACATTAGAGTACACTTACATAGTGATGGACACATAAAAGATGCACACACTTCTCTCTTTATCATTCTCTCTCTCTCTCTCTCTCTCTCACTCACTCACACACACACACACACACACCATAATGATCTGACAGAACTATTTGTGATAATGCCCCTTCTGAATCACCGCACCAATCAACCGATATGCTTCTAAAATTATGAATATTCACAGTTATGCTAACAGTCCCGTCCCTCTTCTCTCCCACAGCCCAAGTGTCGGTTCTGACTCACACTAATGCCGTTGTACAACTTCATCACACACACACACACACACACACACACCAGCATACATCTCTCACTTCCTTGTCACAGCCCCTAAGTACCATCGCTGGGGCACTTTTCCAGCAGGCATCAAAACGGACACCTGTCATCAGCCGGCAGGCCCCCGTTGCCCACCGTTGCCCCCTGCGGATACTTATAGCCCACTGCAATTATGTTGTTCCATTAGTCATCCTACGCAGTGATGTGCTGCCGGCTATACTTAGCCAGTGTCATGGTCACTCTTCTGCAAATGGGAAATTTTACAGACTACTGCTTGTGATGCCGTTCAGACACGACGGACTCAGATGAAGAATAGGCACTCTCCTTTTTGTTGTAAGATTTTATTTTAGTTTTCAATACAAACACAAGCCATGACATCCCATACTTTTGTTGCGAACAAAAAGATAAATACAAAATAAATATCTGTTGTGTTTTCCCTCATGGTGCAGAGGGAATCAAACCCCCAAAAAGAAAGACAGAAGGTTTCCATACACACATGTAGGGCTGGGCGATTAATCAATATTATCGTTTATCGTCTTTCAGTGGAGTCAAATCGTGATGATTTGGTGATTTTGGGATATTCTGACTCACAATTCTGCTGTCTAAACTGATGATAACAAGCTAATTTTATTTAAAAACCCTTGACAAAATGAGGTATGAAACATTTTAAGTGATTTTGCATGTGAGCCATATTGTGATATATATAACAATATCAAAAAAGATTGATTTCAACCATATTGCCCAGCCATACACCCATGTCACCTTTATTTTCTATGTTTGTGATGCTAGAGAACCTTTGACCATAATGTTAACAATGTGTGTGGAAACTTTCTCTCTTGATATGGACTGTGAACTTTGATTTAGGGTTTGAAACCCTGCACCATGAAGGATAGTAGGATTGAGTGTGTGCCTGTTATTCCTCTCTGTTAGAATAAGATGTACAGGTGATAATTCAAAATCTGGTCTCCATCAAGGAAACCCAAACCTGTAGAGACTAAGGGAAAATCCTATGTTGAGACAAAGGCTCCTCTACCAAATTGCCATATGAGAAAGTTCAGTCCAAGCTTCCATTTGTACCCAGACCAATAGAGGCTGTGGGAAATTAGGGATATATTTATTCTTGTGTCCAAAGTAGGTATCTATGCACTATGTTGAAGGGAAGGCTCCCACCTATGACTGTATGACCTTTTACCGTTTTATCTAAGATAAGATGAAACATTAATGATCCCCATGGGGAAATTGAGTCATTGCAGCAGCAAATAGTGAAGAATACAGCAAAGAAAAATAGAATATCAATAAGAATATAGCAAAAGGGGTCTTATATAAACACTAGATCATGTTAAGTAGAATGTATGAATGGGGGGTGCAAAATAATAGCAGTAGCACTTATTGAGACGAAGAAGAAGTTAATGCATGATATGAATTAATGTATAATATACCAAAAATATGACATATATGCAGAATGCAATAAGTGGAAACAATTATAAAGATATCAGTGTATATGCAATATATAACAAATGAGAAGGAAATGAAGAAAACAAAAGGCCGTACATGTACAGAAAGTGTCCAAGTGTGTAGACATGCATTGTAAAAGAGTATTCACCTCATCAATACATTCAATTTACAGATGTAGATAACATATGTACATTGTGTGCCAATTTGGTTATGTGCATTGCTAGTTGTCCCCTTATCAAAAACTCTGGACGTACATTGTTATGTCACGATCATTACATCTTTATGAGTGGAGGTGGCATACGTGAAGTTGAAGAAAATGTATCCTGAGATTTGTGGAGACTGCGTTGCACCTTGGATGCTCTGTCTGTAGCTGCATCGGCTCAGCACAGAGGGGGTGGGAGAAGTTGTCGAAGATGGAGATCATTTTAGTCCTCATCCTCTGCTACTGCCTCCAGGGTGTCCAGGCTCAGTGTTATGACAGAGCCAGCCTTTTCCACTAGTTTGTTAAAGGAAAAAATCCAACCTAAAACACTGCAACACTGTTAAAAAAAAACAGCTATTGGCAGTGTATCTTACATTTCTGGGTCCATTTTGTTGTTTCTGGGTCCATTTTGTTGTTTCTGTTTTTTCTTATTCCTGTGAATAACTGGCCAAACAAAGACAACGTCACATCGAGATATTTCCAGCGCAGCTACAATGGAGTTTAATGAGAAAGCATCGACAGTAAACGTCAGGTTTTGGTGTCAGTCCCTCAGAATCAAAAAGCGAGGGCTTCTTTCTTGACTCACCGTTTTGCCCCGATGTCCAACAATCACACAGGTACAAATCCATCGTAGAAGAGGCAGAGCGACCAATTTCTCCACTGACAGCAGCCTCAATGGACCAGAATGCAATGCAGCCACAAGAGGTGTTTTGCGTTTTGAGTAAGGGGCACGACTCTCGCTTTTTCTTGACTGGGAACTCTCGCTGTCTTGCTCTTACTGTCGCTGTCGTTATCGCCCTGTCCACCTACACCTAAAGTTCAGCTCAGCGAGTTCACGTCCGTTCTCTGGGGGTTTTCGCAAGTAATTTTGGGAAATGTAGGAAATCACCAACTGCAGTAGAAGTAGAGGAGGCAGGTTGAGGGGAAGTGGATACAACAAAAAGGTGAATTACAACACTTTGGTAGAACTTTGAAAGACCTGAGCCTCCTCAAGAACAACAGTCCACCCTCTCTTGTACAGTGCCTCCGTGTTTTTAGCCCAGCCTGGTTTCTTGTTGATGTTAATGCCAAGTTACTTGTAGGACTGCGCCATCTCCACCTCCTCACCCTGGACTGTTACAGGTGGGTTCTTGCTCTGTCAGAAACCCACTACTAGCTCCTTCATCTTGCTGACACTGAGCTGCTGATGGTTCCTCTTGCACCACAGAGGAGTTATGAGAGAATATCTGGAGGTGGCAAGACCCAGAGCTGAAGGCAGAGGTGTGGAGAGAGAACTAGCGAGGTGAAACCACAGGCGGACAAACTGCGGCCTGGCCATGAGGTATCCTGTGATCCAGGTTGCAGTCAAAACAGCCATGAAGAGCCTCCATAGACTCTCATGCTCTAAAGTTCGAGGTGGCAATGGGCTGCTGCCCAGGCTCATACCTGGTTAACAGATGTGTCAAGTCTTGGTCTGATGAGGGGGGAGACGGGTGGTGATGCTATCTGATGAACAGCTTAGCAGACTAATAGCTCTGCAATGCAAAAACGTCCGTATTAACAAGTCATTTAGCCTGCATTGTTTTCATCGTTTCAGGAATTTTCTAGAAATGAGTGTCAGTCTTGACACAAGTCAGAATAAGGCAGATCACTGCACTACTATAAAGAAAATTACATTTGATTCTCCAACATTCTTGAAGCAAGTTGATTTGCATTGGAAATAAGTGAAATTATCTAACCCCATTATTTTAAGAAAATTCCTATTTTAGGATTCAACTAGTCCATACCTGGAGATGCGCGCGCCAAAAATGCGCATAAACAGCGTAAATTTTGGAAAATGGAAAAATCAGCTTTGTCAGTCCCTGCCTATGCCAATGCTCAATGCCCATGTGCAGTTTCAGATTGATTGGCCAACCCATTGAGGAGCAAAATGGATGCAGACAGACAGAGTTCTCCTCATTTTATAGTAGGATAATATGACTTGTTAAGATGGATTTTTTTTGCAATGTAATAGCTCTTTAGCTGTACATATTCCCCCATTTGTACCAATCCATCCACCCCCAAAATCTAAATAAAACTGCACTACTGGCCAAGTGGAATGGAGTTTTCTCAGATCTCCTGCTGAAAAGTTGTGTTCTGTGAGCGGTCGAATCTCTTCATCAGCCACTGACTCACTCAACCAGCCGGTCGGTCCGTCCTTCTGTCCAGTTTTTGCCTTTCTGTCCAGATCTCAGTCCAAATTTCTCAGCTCTTCCGCAGCAGGTGTTTCCTGCTATTAGTTGGGTTTTCTCCAGTCAGTCCGTCAGTCTGTTGGTCAGTTTTTGCACATGCAAATTTGGGCTTCCCTTTTCCAAAATATATATCAACAACAGGCATTTCTTCGCTGCCCATGTCTAGCACTGTCTCCATTTAACTTTACTGTACTGTAAGTTTACTGCCCACTCCAGTTTTGACTGTACTAGTACATTCCTTACCTAGCAAATCTGTCTCCCAGGAGTCTCCCTGACATTTTAATGCACTAATTTAATATAGTCTGGTTTTCCAACGCTCCACTTCCCCCTGCAGTTCCCTGGAGATTCCCACTACTGGGCCCAGCGCTCCTTTTCATCCCCTTCTCCTAACTTCCTCTCCTTCTCCTTCTCTCTCCATCCCCCTTCAGACAGAAGTGGCCCTATCTGTCTCTTCATCTACTTCCTTGTTAGTGAGCGCGCTCAGTGTGTTCGGCATCAGACTTTGGTATACCCCGCTGGGTTGCAGCCTCAGGTGTAGAAGTACCTTGTTAGACACTCGTCTTGTTTTGCTTATTACGTTCCAGTCTGCCAACTTGAACCGCAGCGCTCGCTGGCCCACGTAATGTCTTTTCACACTGTGATTCCTTACCCAGCTTTAATTTTCAGTCGCAGCTTTTTCTCTTTTTATTGTTTTGTCTTTCATTTTGTCTCCCTTTCTCTCCTTGCTCCGTTCGGTTTCTCTCTCTCTCTGTCTCTCTCTCTTTCTCTCAGGGAATTACATAAGTCCTTCAGTGTGTGGGCAGCATTGCGTTTTATGTAAGGCGAACCTGGAAATGGCTAGCGATACACTTGGGTCTCTCTCTCTCTCTCATAGCTTTTTGTGGTATTGTATGTGGTTAGGTCATCGGACCGTGCGCCTTTGAGGTGGATGACTTCAGATATTCAATAGGGTGACTCTGCAGGCCCACTCAGAGTCAAAGTTTTATACACACTCACTCTCACACACTCACTCACTCTCTCTCTCACACACACGCACACACACATGGCTTATCATTCAAACCACATCTTGAAATCCTAAGTGTAATATAAAGATTGTGATTCTTGTAAAAGTGTCAATGCAGACTGTAAAGCAAGGCTTACGTGAAGTGTGTCTGTTTTTTAAGTTACGCCCATCTGAAGTGCATCTCTGACAGATTAAGTCAGTCACATTCTGTTTTTATAATTGCAATTTTTCTCATGTTCAAACGTAATTGAAAAGTTCTGCCGGAGTTCCTCCCAAAGTCATGAAGATGTCTGAGCAGAACCTGTGATTGTTATATAACACTCCCCCTCCTTTGATTGATATCTCCTGCAGTTGATTCCTAACCCCACTAATGCTGTTTACCTCTGTTAATGGCCCTGCCACTTTCCAATTGGTTCATGTGTATCTGGCTTCCCTGAGCAGGGGGAGAGGGGGGGTAGTTATGTAATAGGTGACAGGAGGAGATGTAGAATGTGAAAATTTCAAATGTGCTATTGGATAAAAATCAATAATTTTCATGATACCGTATCGTGTAAACAATACCACTGAAATAGTCAGCTGTATCTGATTTGGAGCAGGATATTCGTCGCTCGGAAATGAACTTTACTGCTCTGATGTGAGGGAGGAAGCATCCAGGAAAGCTACTAAAAAAAACAAAACAAACCAGATTATTAATGGCATCGCTTTTTGATATTTTTTTTTATTTTTGAAGGGAGGGGAAGTCACGAAAAAGCTTCCTAGAAATAAAACACCTCTGCACCCCAGCCGCCCCGGAAAACCTGTCACCCCTTGAGCACTGTTTGTGTGTGTGTTGTGTGTTGTGTGTCTGTCTGTGTGTGTGTGTGTGCGTGCACATCAACTTGTCAGAGAAGGGGTGTTTCACTGAGTGGGAATGCCTGGTAGGATGTGTAGGCCTGGGTTGCCATGGCAACCATCTGCTGCTACGCTCGCAAACGTTCTCCAGCAGCCCACACAGTGTCACCACGGTGACATCCAGCAGCAGAGGAGAGAGAGAGAGAGCGAGAGAGAGAGAGAGGGAGAGAGATGGAGAGAGACAGAGAGAGGGAGAAAGAGAGAGAAAGGGAGGGAGAGAGGAGGAGAGAAACAGACAGCGAGAGAGAGAGAAACAGAGAGAGAGAGACAGGAGGAGAGTGAGAAACAGACAGCAAGAGAGAGACAGAGAGAGAGAGAGAGAGAGAGGTACTTGTGTGCTGAAAGTAAATCTGTGATTGAATTCTCACATTAAAGTGCCACTTTAGTCAAATATCATCAAACACAAACAAAACAAATGCCCCCGTAACTGAATCATTTTGTTTTAATTACATAAAAATGTGCATTTTTTTTTTCTTAAAATGTGGCGTGTTCAAACACTGGTGTTATTCGTGTGGTGCTGATGGGTGAGTTTTGGTTATGGTGACAGGGAAAAGGTAAGGTGTTGAGTAGTGCTGAAGCCCACAACAATGCTTTTGACAGTTAGAAGGAGGTGGCTGCTTTAAAATCTCCCTAAAATCTAGGAACTTTAAATTGAAGTGCACTGAAGGATAGGGTCGTTAAAATGTGCGTGTGTGTGTGTGTGTATGTGTACCTCAATGCATATGTTCAGGTGTGCATTCATGACTAGTACTGTATGCGTACACATTTGTGTTTGTGTGTATGTGTGATTGGCAAGGGCATAGGTTTCACTTCAACTTGGCAGGACACACTAAATAAAACTCTGGGCAGCAAATCACACCAACATACTGTGGGAATAGTAGTAGCCTAAATACAATTTGTCCTCACTTCGACAACACACAAACAGAAACAAACAGAAAATACAAAACAAATATGTAGAAAAATGTGAACTATGATAGCGAGACTGCGGAGTCGATGTGAAATACAGTAGGCTAAGAAAGTGCTAAGCTGAACCTCTGATCTGAATGGTTAAGAGTAATCAAAATATGAAACATGGCAGTCTAATTTGTTGTGGAAATGGATTTAAGGAGTTTTAAACGACAAGAGGAAGGGCTTCATCTTCTTGTGTGACCAAAGCCGATCAGAGAAAATGTGCTTCGGTAAAACTCAACTGTGCTTCAAGAAATGCAGATACGAGTAAAACTACAAAATATGCGTTTGAGGCATAAGTAATTGCAGGTGGCAGTTCATTCTTCTCCTAATATTGAGGGGTGAAATCTCAAATCTACACTTATTTTTTTTGGATGCTACACCTGTGATGATTGGTGTGTGATACCTGACGTCGGCCCGTCTCTCTCTCTGTGTTGAAGATGCAGGAGGTGGGCTGCCCCCCGCGAGGCTCCCAGAGGGCCTTCAGTGTTTTGGACCGTCTGCTCGTCACGCACCCCGTCTGGCTGCAGCTGTCACTCAACCAAGACTCCGCCCTCTATATCCTGCTGAGAGAGCCTGTCGGGGTGAGGACCAATCAAATTGCCCCTAAGTGCCGAAAACGTAGACACCAACATCGTCCGTGTGTCCCTGGTAGATCGTTCGCTCTGGTGCTTCATGCTAACTCTTTAGCATGAAGTTCAGTCTTCTTATTTTGGTTAATGCTAGTCGCCAACTGTCACTCGTCATGCTAACTCTTTAGCATGAAGAGTGACAGTTGGCGACAAAATAAGAGGACTGACCTTTTAGTAATAACAAGTTGTCAGTGTTTTTTTTTTTATTATATGGCGTGGAAATTCACACATTTTAAAAAAGGAAATATCATTAACTCATATCTGATGTAGCCAGGTTCATTTTTGGAACTATTTCAGGTGCATTCATCATCATCATCATGATTTTTAGTCTCCCATTTTTCACAGAAAATGGAAGTTCAAAACAGTATCTTATTTTTATATCATATTTTGTGTCAGTTTTACCAACCTCCTACACAGACTTAACCACATATCATTTAAAATGACTTACGCTTTAGCTTTAGCTTGGTGGTGAAAGTAAACTGTGGTTGAACTTCACCAAAGTCATAACTTTACTTTTAAGACAATAACATCGGTGTAGAAGAGGCGACCTCTGCACACTTAGATCAATGCAAGTTTTACTCGGTGACTGAGCTTTCGATCTATTTATCCTTAATTAGGGAACACTGATAACATCAACAGGGAGATATAGGGTTGGAGTATAAACTTTTGTCTATCTGCTTTTATATAACTATTATTTTCATGCTTGTAGTTTATGCTATTTGCTCCTTCTGTGCCATCTCCTGAAAAAGATTAATGAAAAAACATACATAAAAAGACAGTAACATTGATGTGTTTTGTTCTTGTTTCTCTGCTGGTTGGCGGTGCTTCCAGACATTTTTGGTGCGTAAATGCAGCTCCACTCAGAGGAAGGTGCTGTGTCTGAGAGTTTCAGGAGACAGAAGTGCCTCCTCTATGAAGGAGTGCTTCATCTGCGAGGAGAACTCCAGTGAGTATGAAACAAGCCGGATTAACGCATATTAACCGCCCGCAGCTACAGCAACACACTTACACTTATCACACACATTTGTCCGCCCAGTATCACCGTTTATGGTATAGTGTCGCTCTCACAGTCATTGAGTAAATTGATGTGGGATGAAGAGTCTGGATCCCTCCCAATTATTCACAAACTACCATACTCCCTGTTAAATTTGAACAAGTCTCCCACTGCCTCCACAGCTGTCAATCAAACTCTGTCTGTTCTATAACCAGCCTTCGCCTTGGAGAGCTCCGCACTCAGCTTCCCAGATTTGTGTCGATTGGTGGCCTTCTACTGTGTCAGCAGGTAGGCTAATGTATTTTAGCGGTATTAACTAACGCCTAACGTCATTCAGCTATAGTACCTGAAGCTCATTCTCCGTCACACGTTTCATGAGTTTGATTTCTAGAGGTGTCAATTTTTTTTTGTCTGCAGGGATGTGTTGCCCTTCCCGTTGCAGCTACCGGAGGCCATTGCTAAAGCCGCGTCCCACAGGCAGCTGGAGGCCATCTCACATATGGGACAAGGTACAGTACTACATGTAGCACTCTTAGTTTTAGTTTAATATCAGTAAATCATCAGTAAATCATTACTAGATTAATTTTGAGACATTAGTATTATTACTGTAAACAAACAAGCACCATCAGCAAGAAGATCGTCAGCCTCTACCTGCCTCTCCACTGCATTTTACATTGTGCGTCACTGGATTGGACCTTGGGAATCTGCTGGATTGCTTTATGGCACAAAACAAGAGGGCACTGTTCTTCAGAGCTAAAGCTTTCAGAGTTTCTTGCAATGGCAGATGGTGGAACAAGTGAATGGATGATGGAAAAATCACTCACAACTTGTTTATACTCTTAAGTAAAGCCAAAAAAAAGCAACTTTTACCAAACATCCAGGAAGCAACAGGATTTCTGGGAAATGTGGTCTTAATTCTGAGAAACACTAGCACTAACAACACCACTGGCTTGAGGCAGAGGCTACTAATCGTGGAGCATGATCTCATTTGTTAACGATAATTATACCAAGGTATCCCAACTAATTTCAAAATCAAAGTTTTTTTATTTATCAAATGCACAGTATAACACAATGTCATTCTGAACAATGAAATTCTTAGGACAATGGCAAGCAACAACTACGTAGTAGGCATAAAATATATATATATATATATATATATATCAAATATTAAATTGTTAAAAAGAGTCACAAATAAGGGCAAGAATAACAAAAATATACATAGTAGTGACACTGATATACTGACACTGATATATATATTGACACTGATATACTGATGTTTAAAAATGCTACACCTTGATTTGCCATGATTCACCATTCTCTGGGTTAAGGTATTAGAGATGGGCATCCCTGTGATCATAGACATCTCAACTCAAAAAGGTTGAGATCTACTCTTATTCCTGAATCTCCCACTAGAGTTCTGGAGCTTTCCGAGTCCTTCAGACATGCAGAATGGGCCGGTGGACCAGCTGGCATCGACCAGTACCAGTCAGGACCAGGCGGGGCTGACCCTGCTGACCCGAGGCAGACAAGGCAAACTCTGCTTCATCAACCCCCTCTTCCTGCAACTGGAGGTTAGTGGCAAATATCTGAGGAGTCTCTGAGGAGTTACCGTACCTCTCACTGCTATCATGTGACAGCCTCATAACTCCTCTTTGGGTGATTTTTATGTTTTTTTAATTTTGATTTCAAGCAGTGGTTCCCAATTCCGGTCGTCAAGACCTGGAGTACTGATAGTTTTCTTTCTGGCTGTCTAACAGAGACTGATTTAGATCTGAGATGCCAGGTGAATGCCTACCTAATTGGACAGAAAACCAGTGGTATTCTGGGTCCCGAGGAACCACTGATTTAAGGTTTACATGGTCCTCTATGGGACAAGAAAGGTTTCATGACACTAGATCAATGAAAACCCATTTAAGGCCAATAAGATTTGTTGTTTGGTTCCTGAAAAATTTGGTTTTTTTGAATTGTGAAGTTTTTGTCCAATAGTAGTGCTCTAAATCCATCCTCCTATATAACTGCTAATATATCTGCCATTCATCTTCCTCTTGACTCCATCCCCTGTGGAAAATAAACAGTTCACCGGTCAGTGGATCTTGCAAGGTGAAGTGTTGTATCCGCTTAAGAGCAATTTCTTTTCCACAGCAGCCACAACACACAAACCACGGCGCCTCCAATAAACGGCACCGCTTCAAACGCAGCATGAGGCTCCGGCTCTCCAACGAGTGCTCCATGAATCTGTCTATGGAGGGGGTCGGCTCCTACTCGCCTCCCCCCTCGGTGGAGGAGCCCGGCGGGGCGGAGAGGCTGCAGAAGGCCAGCACTAACCCACAGAGGAGAGTTCACCCTGGGGCGGGGGTCCTGAGGCGAACCCCTGCTGTTTCTCCTGGCTCCGCAGAGGAAGACGACCTGATGTCGGTCTATATGTCACATGTAAGGATAAGTTAACATCTTTATTTATCATTCACAGACCCAGATAATTCTTAGTGCTTGTTTTAAATTTATTGTGGTACCTAAGGGGTGGAGTTCTCCATATACTGTAGGTGAATGGATGCTAAAAAGTTAAATCAGTGTTTCTGTTACTGACAACTTACCTGCCCCTTCTGTCTTTCTGATGCTGTTAACTGAATAATCTGGTACTTCAAGCTGGTCATACAAACATCAAAGAATTAGTTGCAAATACTATTGAACATACGGCTGCTCATCTGCTCACTAACTCACTAACTCACTGACTCACTCATTCATTAATTCAGTTCACTCTGTTTTATTGGCATGAAAGCAATGAACAATTTTGCCATCAAGATAAAGGATCAACATTTTACATGAAACTCCTTTCCCCCTTGTATCAGTGTGTGTGTGTCATTCACTCATTCCACTGTCTAAATCATCATGTTGTATAATTGTCACCTCTTCCCTGGTCAAGGCGTCCACCAAGGCGGAGGAGCCTCCAAAGCCCCAGCAGCAGTCGGCCCGAGCGGAGGAGCCGAGCATCGAGGTGGCGGTGCTGGCCCTGGAGGGTCGGCCTGCCCCCTCCCTGGCCGAGCTGGACAGCAGCAGCTCCTTCAGCAGTCTGGACGAGGACGGCGACTCGGATTCCGACTCAGAAACTCTGGCCCAAGCGCGAGCCCAAACCCTCCAGCGCCCGCCCCTCGTGCGCTCCCGAGGCCGCGGCGGGCTGCACCGCATGAGCGCCGCGTTCGTGTGTTTCTTCGCGCCGGAGAAGCGCCTGACGCGGCTGGTGGAGGAGCTGTCCAGGGACAGGCGCTCGGTGTTCGGGGCCATGGTGCAGGACTTCCTCCTGCAGCAGAGAGAGGTGCTCAAAAGCCTGGCCTCCTCTTCATCAGCATTGCCGTCCTCTTCCTCGTCATGTGTGTCCTCCGTGGAGCTCCTGCAGGGCCTGCGTCTCTTCCTGTCCCAGGCCAAGTGCTGCCTGTTGGACAGCGGAGAGCTGGAGCCTCCCATTGAAACGCTGGTGCCAGAGAATGAGAAAGGTAAACAAACAGATCTTGGCAAACGTGAAGAGTTTCAATCTAAAACCCAGAGATATTCACCATTTGAAAAAACCGATGCCTACTCTGTTCAAAATGATTGCTGCTATAAAAGTAAATCACATTATAGTTAGCCACTAAGGTAAGAAGTCATTCAAGACCATTGCTTACAAAATAGTTTTGAAGCATGGTCTGTGTTTACAGTAAAACAGTAAAAAGGAATCTGATCACAAAATTAATAACTTAAATATGTTTTTGATGGGAAAAAACAAATTTAAAAAAGTGTTTATATTACTCAGATATACTGTATGTTTCAAGGAAAAAACACATTTCCATTGTGAGATTATAGACATGACTACATACGTCAGATTCTATTGAATTTTGAGTGTCAAAGACACCGGAAGTAATCAGAATTAGTGTAGTTAGTGTCCATTATTTACTGTGCTGAATTACATCTCGAGCACAATCTTCTCAACCATGTGAATTTCCCATATGCATACATGATAGGCTATACAGTAGTCTATCTTTTTCACATCGGAAAAGGGAGACAGTGTGCATTCGGGGGACCAGGGGAGAGAGGCACGTTGGCAAGAGAAGAAATGCACTATTAGGAAACACCGATTCAATAGAACAGACTGCCAGAGGACGCAGGTCTATGGAAACAGACAGCCTTGTTTGATAAGTGGTGGGTTGCCCAGGCAGGCTGCAGTGAAAAGGCATTGTCAACACAAAGTAGTTTGCGTAGGGGTAGAGCCTCATTCACTGGAGCTCATATTGTCTCTGGTATTTAGAAAACAGCGTTAGGACGGCCCTAACCAGAGCGCATCCACTCACATCTATTACATTCAGTCTGCCTTGGGAGATTTGTCTCATTATTGTAAAGACAATGCAAGGCGTTACTTTGGATGGATGGAAGTATTGTTGTTAGATCTTTTGACACAGTCCTGTGCGTAGGTGTTTCTTTTTGGATTCCTTTATGTGTGACTGTGCATGTGTGTCTTTGTGTGTGTGTGTGTGCTTGCAGGTGTGTTTGTGTGTAAATGTGTGATGATAGATGGTTGCCTGGCAGTGCAGAGGCTTTAGGGGAGAGTGGTCGGCCGCTGTGGCTCTGCCTTCCTGCGCTCTGATTCTGATTTATCTTGTATTGCGTCGGTGGGAGGCATTTGCATTTTTTTTTTCTCCCCCACGTTTATCATAAAAAGATATCGCAGTCCCACGCTCACTTGAAGAGCAGCACGATTCAAGGGAGGGAGAGAGGGAGGGAGGGATAGAAATAGGCAGGATTGTGAAGGTTACTTTCGAAATGTAATCGGTTACATTTACCATCTGTGAGTAGTAGCTAAGAAATCACCTTTTTCAGAGCCAAAACGGTGTGTAATTAGATGGCTGTAATCGCATTACATGTCATCTGTTACTCCCCAACCCTGGTTATTAGAGAGAGGGATGATGGGATTGAGCAAGGTAGGGAGAAAGAATGATATGGAGAGAGAGGGAGGGACGAAGGAGAGATGATGGAGAGGGAAAAGAGGGAGGCAGAGGTAGAGAAACAGAGGATGGAGGGCGTGAATGATTAATCACAAGGGGAAATTATATAGTGATATAGATGGGGAGAGAGAGCGGTGTGAGATAGGTAGGTAGGTAGAGGGAGGGGGGGGGCATTATACAGTAGGGAAGCAGTGAGGGATGGAGAGGAGAGGAGGATATTGATGATGAGTGGAGAACAGTGTGCGCTGGAGAATTTTTACCCACTTAGTCAGGACTACCCACTGACTGCAAGCGAAACCACTGTGTGTGTGTGTGTCCACGTGTGAGAGCACGCATGCATGTGTGTGTGTTCATGAGTGCTCTTACATATCTGTCTAAATGTGAGAGCTTTTGGTTTGTTTCCCCTGCTCATACAGTTTAAACAATCCTCTCCATCCTCTGCTACCTTCTGTGCATTTCACCACACACGTACAGTACATGCATGTATATACAGTTTGTACTGTATTGTACAATTGGGACTCTCCATACAGTCCATGCACAGTGTTTGGAGAGTCCATTGAGGCTTTCAAACAAGTGGTATATCCTTAGATTCAAAGCATTAAATGCAATCATATTGCACATCTACTCTATTCTTGGGATGGGGTTTGGGTGCATAGCAGCAGCTCTGTTTGTTGATTTTGTGTGTTATGTTTGTGTCTGTTTACTTGTGTCAGTTGATATAAAATATTGACACAGTAAACACACAGTTTTTTCACCCTCACCCTGATGACTCCATTGCATACATTATGACCAACATCTATCTGGGCCTCTGTCCAATCCTTCTGTATATGAAAGCTTTCAATCCAAATCATTGCATGTCCATTGTGGAAACATTTCACTACCAGCAAATGACCAAGAGTCTCACAGTAGCGAATACCTAGTAATAATATTCTAGGTGTCAGTTTTTCCTCATTTTGGATCAAAACCTTTCATGTATCCCCAGACCTGGCGCTGGAGCGGGCCATGTTCACCTGTGTGCTCCGGCCGCTGAAGTCCCTCCTGGACCAAGCCCTGGTTACGCTGCACTGTCAGGACGGCTCCAGCCAGCGCCTCAGCCAGAACCTGCTCCATCTGAAGGGGGATGCGGCCATGGACCGGCTGGGGGTGCTGACGGGGGTTCCTGACAGCCGTGAGGTGGAGAGGGTGAAGCAGAAGCTGGCGCTGATGCAGAGGACGCACTCACCCATTGATAAGGTGCTGCTGCTGCTGCAAGTGTGCAAGTGTGTCCACAAGGCCATCGGGTCCTTACATGGTGAGTGTCTTTGATGTTACCTGGTTGAAAATGTACTGTAGGCAGTGCTGCTATTATGAAGCCTTCGTAGAACAAAACACATATCATGAAAATATTGACGGATTTGGGCAGCAGGGTGGCATACCATTTAGAGAGTTGGTTGCAGGATCATGGTTCAATCTCGAGTTGATCCCAAGTTTTAACCCTCTTGAAGTATCCCGACCAGTTTTATGGGTTCAAATTGAGGGTGACACCCCATAAGAGACAAGGGGCCTCCTATAAGAAAGATAAATCTAAACTTGAGGGGTCCCATGTAACGTTACCAGATAAAACCCACTTAGAGCACTTCTAACAGTAGTTAGCTAGCTAGCTAACCTAACTGTTATGCACCAACTTACACTACTAATGTTTGCTAGGTCTAGCTAGCTAGCTAAGTAACATAGGCAGAATGTGAAAGGCTAAACAGAAGCTCTATGACTCTGAAAACACTGTTGCTGGTGGAATATTGACCAGAAAACATGAATAGCATTATTTACATCTGTAGCCTCAGATAATCTCCTTCATAAATCATCAAATTGAGTGTTTCATGACAGGAAACCACCACTCCTCCCACCCCACTCCCTTTCTGGGTGGGACCTCCAAGACTTGGAACTTTTTCAGGGATAAATAGAAGAAAACTTCTCATGTATCATTACAATTAATTGAATTCAAAGTGTCAGCACTCCATTATGAACGATGATGATATATCTTACATTATAGCCTCTTCTAATGCTGCCCTCCTGTCGTCTGCTTCTCAGGACAGGCAGTGAACTGGGACGACTTCCTGCCCTCGTTGTCGTATGTGATTGTGGAGTGTAACCGGCCTCACATCCTGATAGAGGTGGAGTACATGATGGAGCTGCTGGAGCCCTCCTGGCTCTGTGGAGAGGGTAAGACCTGCGTTTACTACTTATGCTACTTGTACTATTGAAAACCTTGTATCTCCAAAATGTCAACGTTTCAGCAACTAAGAAAAATAGGCTAATTGCTTTTAGCTTGACCACCATGCATTTTTGAGTTTATCCGATGGGTCCTGAAAGGTTTTCATAAGCCCAAAGGTTATATAATTTGTTAAATCCATAAAGGGCCATGTAATCCTTCAATTGAAAGTAAAACATGAAAATCACCAAAATTGGAGTTATGAGGTTTTCACTTGACAACAGCGGCTTGCTACTTAAATGGAAAGACTCATGTTTAATAAAGGATTTCCATATCAGTACAGCACTGATAGGACAATGTATTAGTGCTAGCACTAGCAGTTAATGTACAAAATGCAATTATACTGTAGTAGTACTTGACCTTAGCCCTTGGCAGACTGTGTGAGACAAGTCCAGTACTTTATATTCCCAAAGACCACACAAGTGTTTTCAGTCAGTTGGCAGATGTAGCTGAATATTTTTCCCATTACTTTCATTTGACGTTGCAAACAGCCGCCCTCTGTGTCTGCCTCAGTTAAGATTCAGTTTAATTCAATTGAGGATGAAACATTGCAGAAATGACAACAACCACACAGGCAGATGAAGGGAAATAAGAGGGCTATAAGATGTGGCAATACAATGAGAGATGATACGATGCAGCTTTATTTGTCCCCTCGGGCAATTCATTTCACAGTAATTCAATTGTGCACACAACATGGACATGAACACAGGGAACTTTGTCTAAAACAACAGGATACAAACAAGATCAATGTTGACATGAAGTGGCAAGATTCACAACGTTGCAAATAACCTTACAAACAAACAAGTGCAACCACCAAACGCTTGAGTCGTCACTGCAGGGTCCCAGAACCAGAACACTGGGCTGATGCCTCTGCTCTGATAACTAAAGAAGAGATCTGTCTTTATCTTAACATCATATTTACATTTGACTAAAATCAGGTAATTAGTGTAATATTTTCAAATTTCATAACAATCTGACCAGTCTATCTTAAGTTAGAAAGAAAAGTATGTAAAAAAAAGTAATGGCAAAACAGACACATTTGGTGCCATTTTGGAACATGGGGGTTGCTTTGAACTCTGCTTTGAGGTCCGCAACCTTTCTGACCCCATCTGGGTCAGGAAAAAGAGTCATATCTCAGCGATGGTATGTCTTTAGTCCATAAACCAAAATTCCTCACAGTATGACATAGTATATAAAATGTTAAGCCCTTAATTTTGGGCTTTTAGTTGCCACTCTTATCCAGAGAAACCGTAGAATAAGCTTAAATTCTTAGATCACCATCATTACAAGCAGCCAATATTAAGTGCAAGGGTTTAACGCCACCATGCCCTGACAGCACCCTCTGACAGAAGTGCTAGTGCTAGTGGAGTACCGTTTTTTAATTGTTAGGCTTGCTCCTCTTGAAGCCCTCTGCTCTCTTTCCTTGCCTCCAGGTGGCTACTACCTGACCAGTGTGTACGCCAGCCTCTGTCTGATCCAGAGCCTGGAGGGGGACCAGCCTCTGTCAGGCTGTCTGACCCAGGACGCTCAGGAGGCGCTGAGGGAGTGGAGCTGCAGACGGAGCCGAGAAGCCCAGAGACAGAAGGAGAACCAGCAGAGTCAGGTACGAGATGCTGTGGTTAGACTGGTACTACTCTACAGAGCCGCTAGTACTGTTACGTGCGGGTTTGTCTTACTGTTATCTTCTTGTATCTTCTCTCATCAACCTGTCCCATAGCTATGTTACTTCAGGTGACGCTGTTTACTGTACATATTGAAGTGCTGATTGCTGTGTGGACAGTAGGAATTAGCGCTAACTATGCTGTCTACTTACCCAGCTGACATCAGTATGATAGAAATTGAGTAGCTACATGCCATCTGAATGTGAGGTGAAATTAAATTTAAGATTTACATACACTGTTGTTTTTAGTGTTTCAAAAAATGCCATATGTAATTTTGCAATTTGTGTGAAAACAATGAAAACATATCTTATTGGACAGATTGCAGATTCAGATCAGGATTTAGCAATTCAAAGTTGAATATCCTTTTTGGCAACCCGCCGCAATAACAGCACAACAGCATAAACAGCAACAAAAACAGGTCAGACAACACATTAATTATGTTGATGGTGATGTGTGCCGCGTGACATCAGATTGTCCTATATCTGCGACCCGATGGCAGGCGGGGTGGGATAAGCAACGGTGACCCATATTTGATTCAGCTTTGATCTCAGGTCCTGTTGCTGTTTCCTGGGAAGTTCAAGCCCTCATATTCTCCCATGATAGGTGATAGAAGTGATGCAGAAGTAGTACAAGATGAGGTGAAGATTATCAATCGTTGCATTGTGAGTGTTGGTCGGACGTTAGGCCTAGTCGTCACACAGCAACATCAGCAGCTGCACTTCAGACAATACACCTGAATTCCCCTCCTTTGCGTGCAAAACACATTTCATATTCATTTGAGAGGATTAGTTTATAGACATTTTTAGAGGTAATCCACTGACCTGGGCACACCGGCTTACTCCACACTGTCAGCCAGACTGGCACGCATTAATGCACACACACACACACACACACACACACACACACACACACACACACACACACACACACACACACACACACAGAGACACACACACACTGACTGCTCCTCCACTCTCCTATCACTCATTCTTCTGGCCCCAAATTGGTATAATGGTCCACCAGATGCCATGGAAGGCATTGTCATCCACAACGTTCCTGCCTTCGTCACGTGGTTCCTCTCCTGGCTTCAAATAGCCAATCTAACTCACCCGGCAGCCAGATTTTCCTCTGACACAGGCGGGGATCAGTGAGCCAAGTGCTATGAAGAAGTGGGCGGTCAGATAACATGAAATTTATTGAGCCGCATCTACCCGTCGAAGCAGGCACACACAATATGCACACGGACAGTGAGGAGCTCAGTGACTCTGTAAGTTGACGCTGCTGGGGGTTTTCTTGAATGCAGACCTGTTGATGGTAATTGCCGGTGTGTGTGTGTTTTTTTTTTGTTTTTTTTTAATGTTTTTTTGGTAGATATTTGGCCACTTGTGTATCTGTGTATGTGAAGGGGGGGGGGGGGGTAGTTGTGTTGTATTGTGTGTGTGTGTGGGTAGGATGGGCGGTGTGTGTGTGTTTTTGTGTGTGTGTGGCAGTGAATGGGTTTCTCACTGGTTTCTCAAGATTGTATATTTGGTTAATGGAGTATGTTCAGTAGTGTGTGTGCGTGTGTGTGTGTTTTAAAGAGAGTTGTGTAGGCGTTTGCAGGTGGTTCTGACATTGTATAATAGGTTTAAGTAGTGATTGTTGAGACAGTTATGATCACTTCTATCGTTTTTTGCTCATTCAAAATGTAAAAAAGTTTTTGTACAGATTCAAGTGCCGTTCACTGTGTTTTGGTAGAGCTGTGTTGATAAGTGTGCAAAAACTTTGCCAGAACATCAAGCTTAATGGATTACGTTTGATGAAGTTGGATATGGACATGCTCTTGTGGATTAATATTGAGATTTTTGTCATTGAAGCTGTAATATGCAACAGAGTTTAATTTGTGATGATGACGTTGTTCAGATAAAGATGAGGATACTGTTCATATAAAGCTGCTGTGTTTGTGTATCTGTGTAGAAATAGAGGCATGGCTTTAGAAAGCTTTAAAGCTATGAACATCATTTTGACTGATTTATTGTAGTGTATTATCAGCCGGTAAGCTTGTACAGTTCTCATTCCTCCTCTTGCTCTCGCTCCATCCTTCTCTCTCTCTCTCTATTCCTCCCCCTCTTTTGCCCTCCCTCCATAAGCCTCTTGACCTCTGCATTGCATGTGCACAATACGTATTCACGCCTCTCTCTATCTCTTTTTCTCTCTCGCCCTCTCGCCCTCCCTCCCTCTGTTCCTCCCTCCCTCCAGAGGTGCGTTCGGATATTGTTCCAGGACGGGGAGCGGAGCGCGGTGCGGACGTTGCAGTGGAGAGCCGGGGAGACCAGCCAGGCCCTGGCGCAGCTGTGTGCCTCCACCTTCGGAGTGTCCGACCCCCAGCAATACACCCTGTACTGGCGCAGCGGCGGGGAGATGCGGGCCCTGCCGGCCCAGGCGCAGCCCCAGGACCTGGCCAGCCACAGCGAGGGGGGCCCCTCGCTCTCCTACCTGAGGACCGACCACGACTTCAGCAAGATGAGGCGGCTCACCAGAGGTGGCGCCGTGGACCTGAGCGAGTCGGTGTGTGAGGAGTGAGTGGGAGGGATGGAGGGAGGAGGGAGGAGGAGAGCGGATGGTCGCTCGCACTTTCTCTCTCTCTCTCCCTTGTTCTGTCTCTTTCTCTCCGGCGGTGTCGGTTGCTAAAAAGCTGTGTTGTGTCTCGTCGTGGGTCAGGACATGTCAAAAACTACAGCCCTTCTCAAGACTAGGAGCAGACCTCAAATGGTAAACTATTCCCCAATGGACCAACATACAGAACAGAGCAGGACCAACATAGGGACCATTGCCAAAAGTTGTACTATGTACCACATAGTGGCTGGTAGTCAAAAGGAGTGTACTATTTGTGACATGGAAAATATGTAATAAATGGATTTGGATGTTATTTGAGACAGGAACCCAGAGTTATACACTGAAGAGATTGCATCATTAAAACGTGAGGAGGCTCAAATCCAAAGAGAAAGTCTGCGAGACTACTGTTGCCTGGAAACAAAAAACAGTTCCTGTATGCACACAAGAAGGCAAAGTGACCCCCTCAGTGATGTAACCCTTTCACAGTATAGCTCTGGGTAAATCTAAAAGACAGTTGGATGTTTTATTGCTTCACTTTTATGTGTAACAGTCTGCAGGTCCTTGGCTGGAGCCGTGTTGTCGAGGGTTTGGGGGTGTAAAGCTTAGCGTGCCCCTTGGATTATTATTATTACTCCTGTTTGATTGACAAAAGGGTGAGATGTTTTGTACTCGCTGAAATAGCCAAGACCAAACCTCAATACCAAAGTTAAGGAAAGAGAGTTTGCGATATTCTTAAAACCGTTTTTTTGTGCTGAGGACAGCAGGAGTGCAAGTCAATTAGAGGAGATCACGAGAGATAATCTTTGGAAGAGAGGCCATTTTGTGATCCTATAGATGAAATGTTTACTCTGAAACAAGTGATTCATGAAGCAGGCTTACATGTCAGGCTTTAAAGCAACTGTTTATTTTTAGGATCACCCACAGAGACATGTATTTTTTTTTTTTAGGCTCTCCTCCCTACTCCAATATTGTGTTGTTGTTTACGGCCGGTACAGTGAGGCGGACTGGGAGAGTAGGAGGGGACGTGATAGAATAGCATCAGCTGGGAGACGAATGTGGAAATCACATCCGGAGACCGAGCCACCAGGACGACCTGCGACCCGTTTTACCGAATGACTTGAGAATGTATTAAAAAAATATTTTCGTGTCAGAATTGTATCCTTTCAGAATTGCGTTTCATTTCACGAATTCACGTTTTCAAACCGCTTTTGAGTTCTACTTTTCTCGCACTGTTTCTTGGCCGTACTTTTAAAAAAAAAAAAAAAAAACATTCCACCACAAGGAGGAGGACTGGAAGGAGGACAGTCCGACCGACGCCAATAAACCGGGACCATGCCGTACCTCATGGTGACTGGTAGAATGTAAATGTTGAGTCACCAGCTTTTGGTGGCTTCTGCTGCAAGTCATCATTATCAACTGACTGTTCAACTCAGTGTCATTACTAATTATCATATTGTGTATTAAAATAACTAATCGTTCAATTTGTTGGGTAGGTATCAAAACATAAGTATGGATTCTCAACATATCTGGAGTTTTTATCGGCAGAGGAAGTTCATTTGGAAACTATATTGTATTTTGGACATTATTGCATGCTTTTTCATTTAATGTACATGTGACGGTTCTGCGGATGTGGTGTGTGTGCGTGAAGCATGTGTTCATTGTATGCCACTTTAAGGAGCTCACTATTTCTTTTTAATGTGAAAGCACATTACTGTATTTTGTCAGGTAATTCAATATCGCAATAAAAATTGCAATATCTGTTCATAGTGTTGTTACATCCAGTTTTGTATTGCAGTGTGATTGTGAACGTTGTAATTTGATGCCATAAAAAAAACTCGCCACCAAGGGGCAGCAAATTACAACATCATCAGCAATTAAATCCTCTGAGCTGCCATACTTCTACCTTTAGATTTAACTAGTGGTTTATGGTGTTTATTCAAGCTTTGTGGTTTCAAATGAGAACATCCTAAGTGATTGATTTTTGAATCATAATTTTCATTGTATGACATGTGCAAAAAGTAATCATACTTATCATTCAGTTCATTTTCATGTTTGGTTTCGGTAACAATGTTTTTGAGTTTTTGACTCATCGAATACAGCAATGCTCACTTTGTGCACTCACTAAGAACAAACCTACTTAGCATTTATGATAAAATTCATTTAATAGCATGTCAGACACTCCTTATAAAACCACCTTACATTTGACCGATAAAAGAGTTTATATTGTCAGAATGCAAAACAATAACGAGACAAAACAACTGCATGCTGTTACTATGTGATCTAAATCTTTTCTCAAGGTCTATCTGTGTAATGGACTGGTGGAAATGACAAGAATAGAGCAAACCACTGTGTTCCACTTTACAAACCTAATGGCTTGTTTGACAGGTTTATAGTTATGTGCCGCAATTACATAACATTTCACATTTTTTCAACTCATTCAGTGATGTTTTTCCAGCATGCACTAACACATTTTCCCTCATTAGTTCCATTAGCCTTTAGCACAAAAAAAAGAGTCCAATGCATTCTTTGATTGGCACGATAAGGGTGTAGATCTACTCCAGGAGTCCCATTTGATTGGCTATAGGAAGCTGTTTTGATTTTTTATTGGACATTGATGTTCTTATCTGACCCCACCCCCCAGTTTGTCCAGCACCCCCAGGCCTTTCTCCAGGTACTCCGCCCTGCTCAGCCAGAACGAGTCCTTGTCTTTCATGATGTTGGCCAGCACAGCGCCGCCCAGGAACACCATGTGTTTACGCCGGGGAGGATCCTCGATACGGATCTTAAACTTCTACAGAGGGGGAGGGAAGGAGAGGGGAGGAGGAGTCCGAGATATAGACGTCATTAAAACACAGAGCATAACACCTACATTCCCTCCTTTATGTGCTCGTGCATGTATTTGGGTGTGCATGTGGGTATGTGCATAACTGTGTCTAACTGTATCTCTGTTTCTTTGTGTTAGAGCTACAGGTAAAACGCCTGTTACAACTGCTAATGAAAAAACTTTTGTTTAATGTAATAAAACATCAACGTAATAATAGGAATTTTCAGGTAATAGTGTAATAATCCTGTTAACGTAAAAAGTAAATCCCATTATTGTAATAAATGTTACCTACCAGTAATGTACTAACTGTTTTTCCTGTTAACATAATTGGGTTTTATTACAAAAGAGAAGGTTGAAATTTTCAGGTTTCAAAAAGGTAATAACTGAACTGATAATCTAATAATAGTCAAAATTCAATACATAACTGTTACCAATTCACAAATTTGGCCATTAACTATGGTCTACAACTAGATCTGAAAAGAGATGAATTTGTATGTAAAAGATCTTAGATGATCACTGTAATTCGCTGACATTTTAAAAAAAACCTGTCAATGTAAAAACAAAAAACAATAATGTAGTAGTTATGTTAACAGAAAGAAAGTTATTACATTGATGATAGGTAACTTTTATCACATTAATGGGAAATGTATTCTGTTAACGTTATGGATTATGATACAGATTATGACAATTTTAGCTGTAAACTGTTGCTGCCTTGATGGTTTATTACCTTAATAGAAAGTTATTGTGTTAACAGTTGTGTAACTCTGTGAGTCAAAGTGCATGCATGCACTCACAACAGCATGAATCTGAAGCTGACTCATATGTTGTATGTCATGCCCTATAACCCCCCCCTATTTTTCCTGTCCATCTCCACTGTTTACCAGCCGATAAAGCAGAAATTCCGTGAATACGCTTGAAAAAGCTCTTACTGATAGTTTCTGAGTGTCTCCGTTCAGCACTCTCTCTAGGTAGAGCTGCTTGATCTCTCTCTCCAGTCTGGAGGGAAGGCCGGGGTACATGGTGGTTCCTCCTGACAGCACAATGTGCTTATAGAAGTCGGCCCTGCGCAGGAAAACAGAGGGTGGAAGGCGAAATTACGCATTTTGTGTGGATTTAAATAATAAAAAGGCTTGATTAGAGGGGGCTAGAACTAAATTAAAATCAGCACCTACGCATATCGAAATCCACACTAATGCCTGGACTTGGATTTTTTTATGCCACATATACTACATTGATGGTCATAATTCTTCCTTTTTTTCTTATCATAATTCCCTTCCAAGAGAATGTCTAGTAATATACACTACCAGTCAAAGGTTTGGACACACCTGATTGAATGTTTTTCATTCTCTTAAAGCCATTTTGATCTAAAGGCTTATGCTTAAATGCTTGAAATTTGTTTCTTAGACAAATATAAATAGTGAAGTTGATCCTATGTATGAATTTCATTCCAAAACCTTTGCCTTTCCATTAAGGCAAAGGGCGGCTACTTTAAAGAATCTAAAATATAAGATAGCTTTGATTTGTTTAACACTTTTTTGGTCACTACATAATTTCATCTGTGTTATTTCATAGTTTTGATGTCTTTACTATTATTCTAAAAGGTGGAAAATAGTAAAAATAAAGAAAAATGTGGTGTGTCCAAATGTTTGACTGGTAGTAAGTAATACCTGAAGCGCTCCCTGCAGTTTTCTGTTCAGATATGTATTTTGTTTGTTTACATCCCCTGTCTATAGTATCTTCTACAATTACATCATGAAAGAAGATGAAAAAAGTGCTGTGCATCCCCATGTGTCTACAAGCAGCATGACATTCATCCTCTAACATTTACATTTAAGGCATTTAGTAAGGTGAGGAGCTCAGTGAGGAGAGTCGGACCTGAGGTCGATGTCGGCAGCCTGGATGGTGTTGAACAGCAGCTCCGCCACTCCTGCTCCCTCCACGTTGATGAGGTGAGGCTGGAACAGAGCTTCAGGAGCGCCAAACCTCTCACCACCCACCAGCACCTGCCGGCCGTCAGGGAGCTGCACCAGAGAAGGGAAAAGTTAGAGTGGAAATCTACAAGATCTGTGTCTTTTTTTTTTTTTATTCTGGTGACATCTTTGGTGCTCACTGCTGTGGTGTTTCTGCACTGCACTTCCGAGAAATCATCTGTCAATCAAACAGTGTTTCCAGTACTGTGCACTGCAGTTTGAGTTTCTTTCCTGAAGTGGGTTGAATCACTGACATTTATTTAGGTAAATATGTCAAGGATTATTACTTTAAAAACTACAGTACTACCTGTTTTTTAAAGCATTTCAGACAATACAAAAGAAAATAATTATTAGTGTTTTAGTGACCGACTTGGAGTATCTCATGGTTGGAGTAAACAAGTTAGGAAAATTCACTCAGTGCCAGACAAGCTGAGCACATTATACTAACTTGTAAGTATACTAAACCACAATAAATTTCCATTCAAATACATTAGTGCTCTCTGCCATACCATGTATGACTCCACCAGGACGGTGGTCTCTGTGGCCAGGCGCTGCTCCTGCTCAATGTTGTATCCCACGTAGCACAGCTTCTCCTTCAGCATGCGCACCGTCTCAAAGTCAGCCGAATGGTTGAAGGCGTAACCTCGTAGCAGCAGGAGCTGATGGAGGGAAGATGAAAAAAGAATGGTTAAAACTGTGATTAAAAGAAGGGATACTGCAAAAACAATTCTGATGAGACTGTACCTAAACATCCCAAATCAGAATCTATAGTAGATCTAACTGAACTGTTTATTTTTTGGCATTTTCCCCACATATGCTGCTAAAGGCTCTGTAGTCCAATAGTATGGCCTATTTTTCCATTTTTTCCCACTTTCCCCCTAGAAAACTCTTCTGTTAAGTCCAATATTCAGGCCCTTCATCCCAAATATTGGACTGAGGGGAGTCATGGCTCTCACCTTAATGAGGTAGCGTGTGATGTCACGTCCTGCAATGTCCAGCCTGCGTGTGAGGTGGGGTAAAGAGTAGCCCTCATACACGGGACAGATGTGGGTAACACCATCCCCCGAGTCGACAACCACACCGGTCAGCAGACCTGTAGACAGGATCAGAGAGTAGTTTCCAACATCTTTCCGTTAACTAAACAATCAATCCAGCCATCAATGAAATCAGGTTTCTTAGGGCAAATAGACAGAACACTGGGGTTGAATGAAGAAGTTTGATTTCCACAACGACCATATGTCCTGTTGAAGTGTCTGTGAGCACAACACTGAAACAACAGCATCGCCTCAGTACCTAAGATGACAGTGTAAAAATGTAAAGGCGCATTAAATCCACTGTACAGTCATCTTACCCTGGGCGTACAGAGTGAGCACAGCCTGAATTGCCACATAGATGCCGTGGAACTGGTATTTCTCGAACATGACCTCTGCGATCTTCTCGCGGTTCTTGGTGGGGTTCATGGGCGGCTCGGTCAGCAACACCTTGTGCAGGTAAAAAATAAATACAAATATTGCAATATGCAGCAAGACAAGAGACTTTAATATTAAAATATAGAGCAAAAAATAGAATACAATTGAGTCAGTGCATGTTATTTTCGCAGTGTTACGGATTTTGGTTATACTGCTTTTCCAAGTCGCCGTATGCACTAAGCTCAAATAAAAATTATTGTTTTTTTGGCAAACAACATTAAAACAGGCAACAGGTCCATAGAAGACTGGGCAGCCTATTTCATGTTCAAGGAAAGTCCTGCCTACTGTCTCTTTTATATGCAATTTAAAAAATGAGAAAATGCATATAACATTTTGGTCTTGTAACCTTTGTCATGTACGTCTTCACCTGAGACGGACTTTCCTTTCCAACGTCAAAAGACTGAAAGGTTATATGTATTTTCTCAGTAAAATATTTCATTTGCAAATAAACAAGACCGTGTGCAGGAGTTTCTTCACAGTTTTTAGAAGAATAGGTTTTTATGAAGCGTGACTACAAATGATTCCCCAGGATGGTAAAACTTTATGCCCGGCTGTACCTTACAGTCTGGGGGGTTGATGTCCAGGCGGTCGGGGCCGAAGGTGTAGTCCCACAGGTGGAGCATGTCTTCCCAGGAGCGCACCATGCCGTTATCCATGGGGTAGGAAACCTCCAGCATGGAGCGGCACTCGCTGGCCTCGTCCCCCACCATCAAGTCCTGGGTAAAGAGGATTTAGCCGTTCTAGAGGAGTAGTTTATATGGTGCGGGGCGAAGGGACAGCAGCTTCCTTTAAAACACTCCTGAAAATCTATTTTTATCAGAAGGCCTTTCTATAATAACTCTACTCCCTTGTATTTGTGTTTTATTTTATTTTATTTTATTTTATTTATTTATCTATTTATTTTAATGTAAACTTGTTTTATCTGACATTTTATCTGATGAACTTGGTGTGACTATGGTTTTATGTTTTATCTTCACGTTGCTTTTATCACCTTTTGGTTTGATTTGTTTGTGTGAAGCACTTAGTAACAATTGTTTCGAAAAGTGCTATATAAATAAAGTATTATTATTATTATTATTTTTGCGTAAATGTTTTGCTGACAATCATCCTCACCTATAATAGGATAGGATATCTGTGAATATATGTGTGAAATGTGAAATGTTCTTTGTAAAAAGAAAGAAAGGGACGCTCTTTGGTGTCCGGTGTCTCTTTGGTGACGCTCTTTCGAATTCGGCCTTGGATCTGTTATTCCCATGGATGTATTAAACTAGGTTATTCCCCTCTCTCTCTTTCCTGACTCTCTCTACTGTCAGCTAGCCAAATCAAATGAAGGCAAAAATGCCAAGACATAATCTTTAAAAGAGAGTGCATTTTTTCTTGCCCCACAAAACGCCTGTGCACAGTGAAGTCCTGCAGGGATTACGGGGGTAAAAAGTCTGAATGATCTGCTTGACCTCAGCCTGTACAAGTGCTGCTGTTAGATGACCGCTCAGGTCACATGACCATATGAACTTAACTATGTCTTAGGAAGCTGACAGGTGTACGGCTCTAAGACACTTTAAAGCATATGAGCTCAGAGGTAAGAAGGCCCGAAGGATCAGGGGAAGGTCAGGTGTTTAATTAGCTGAAGAAGTCTTGTAGTGTGTGTCCAGCCTTACCAGACAAACATCTCCCTTAGACATAAACTCATATTGCAGTGTATGGATGCTTGCAACTACATTGATATTATATCATATTGTTGTTATCCTTGTTGATGTCCATTGCCAAAACTAATTCACAACAGATTTGGTGGAAGAAGAAAATCCATCATGGAGTAACTGATAAAGATGAGCGTGTTCACTATACTGTACGCTCAGCATGCAGTACATGATTAATTCACATTATGCGAAGCCAGGCATGAAAGACTTTTATGAAATGGTGCTCTTGAAAATTTTATGAAAAACCTTTTCATGTTTTATTCTGTTGAATTCTCCCTGATCACAACCCGAACGCTGTCAGACTCAGAATCACTTTAACCGCCGACTCGAGTTCAGTAAGTGTGCAGGAAACAAAGCAGGGTGTCGAAGCAGCTGAGTGAGCAGGCTTTGGATGGTGTCAACCTTATACAGGAGGAAAACTGACCTCACCTTTATCTCGATGTTGCCCACTTTGGTGGTGGATCGAATGATTGGTCGACCCACCATGGCAGGGAAGATGTGCTCTGGGAAGTTGGATCCAGCAAAGCCGCATTTGACAAACTGGGGAATATGAGAATATGAGAATCAAACATGAGAGATTTTTTTTGATGGAATAAAGTTCTGCTTTTCATGTGTTACACTGAAACTGAAACTGATTGCGGCAGACCACGTTCTCACTAATGTCAACTGTTAAGTCAGAGCATAATCTTATCTTATGTTTACTTGTATAGCCCTTAATCACAGTTACAGTGTCAAAGGGCTTCACAATGTCCACATTACTCAGTGAGAACAAGGAAAAACTCCCACGGTATATTATCATACTACAACAGAGTGTACTGTGTATATATAATGGTGCTTATATTAGATTGTCTTCTATTTATCATATCATCTAATTTATCTGATTTCATTGCATTGCATTTGCAAAAGTCTATGGAATACTTAAGTAAAAAAGTGCATGCAAATTACTGAAATATGGTGTTATAAAAAGCCAATACACCAATTACATGACCTTCTTAAATGGCATGTGATTGTGTATTATCTATTTACCTCTCTGCCTGTCATGACTACCCTTTGTAAAGGTCTCAACTTGTCTTTTTGGCTATGCACACATTCCTTAGCCTGGGGCTGTGCAATGCATACCAAGCAGAGGCTACAGGTGAAGGCAAAATAGGCTACAACCAGTTGAAGCTTACAGGTATGGTTTACACCTCATATTTGTCCATTTTGTTCCATTGAGAAACTACAGTACGGCTGCCTAAATATCAAAATTTGAACAATACAGTGCAGCATTGATGGACAGCTCAAGAGGTTTTTAGCACCTGAGCACCTAAAATGTTCCTCTTCCTGGTTCTCATCCAATGTTAGCTCACTTCAAAGCATCACAACCATTTATGGCTGTGTGTGAGTGTGTGTGCGCATAAGAGGCAGAGTGACAAGTCCAGACAGATGTGGGATCAGTATGAGCTATGCACACTGATTCACACCCTGGCCTCCTTCAACTGCTGCAACCTAGTTACCACAGTTGATCCAGAAGCAAAGCCTACTCCTTCATACAGTCATTATGAATAAATAAATACATAAAAAACAACACCAACATAATAATAAAACACAGATAGGCCTATTAAATAGCCTATACCAGGTGTAGTTTGGAATGCAATGGCTTAAACTGTCAAAATGAGTTTGTAGGTGACATGGAGAGTATCATACATTAGAGATAACACTTGACATGACAGAAAGAATCGATTGGACAATTTACCCACGGCAGAAGGTAATACTAATACTACTGAATAGTGTAATACTAACAATTTAGACTTACCCCTGTCCCATTATCACAGACCACCACCTTCCTTCCCTCGCTGTCCATGGTCAAACGATGCAATACAACACCTAGTCCCTCCGCTCAGGATAGGGATTCAATGAACAAAAAACCAATTGCAGATTATTTATAATAGACTACATGAATGTTGGTGACAAAACTGGCAGATAGGACGAAGCCCTCTTGCAACTGCTTCAAGGATGGGCGGGGTACACAAAGTGAGTATGACGACGCCCATTTTACGGAAAGGGAGGGGGAAGACAGGTAAGGTATCCTTTAGCCGATTTAACGTTTCTGAATGAGGCATTTGAATAGCAGCTGTCTGACAAAGTAGAACATTTGACTTTCTATTAATCTTTAACGCACTACAGGTATTACTAAATGGTAAAAACGTCGACTAAATCAATCTGAAAACCCCCTCACCCCTCCCTACCTTTCTAGTAGGCCAACATAAATTGGCGCAGCTTCCCAACGGCTAAAAACTTCACCAAAACTGCTTCAACCGACATGATAAGTCTTCAAAACATTACTGAAGAAACTGGAGGTACGGATTTAATAGCCATGTCCTTCGTGATTTGTTGAAAAGGGAAAATTAAAGCTGACTGCCCCAGCATTAATTATTTTGAAGGCAAAAAACCCCCCAGGTTTAGGTTTAAGGTTTTAGCGAACAGCTGTCTGTTGGCCGTTTGGACAGGCTAACGTTACATGGCCGAAACAGTTATTCTGCACCTGAAAAAAAAAGATCGAGCCAAAATGAGTTTGGATAAAAATAGGTTCATTTATTTACATAAAACGTTTACAAAATACATCTTTTCAATGAAATGCAGTGATGTGTAATGTTTAACTGATGATGGGTATAAAGTAAGACAGGAAACCGTAGCAGGTCTTGTTTTGACATGAGGACACAATCATATCCGACCAGGTCTCACTGTTCTCAAATGTAATAGGCACATTGAGTTAAGACCGAGTAGTGCTTCACATTCTCCCCTTTTCATCAATCCTTGAGGTGTTGTTATCTTTTCTGTTTTCCTCTCCTGCAGGGATTCATCGTTGGGGCAGCTGAGGAGCATCTGAAAATGCCTTGAAGTATTTCAAACAGTCGTCCAAGGAGAGATGAACAGGTACAACACAGTTGGTAAGAAGTTTTTGGATCAAAAGCAGCACATCTGCATAGTTTATTACATTGTTGTGAAAGTAAGTTGAATAAGGTAAAGTCTATTTAAACTTGTGATGATGGTATTGCATTGTAAAAGAGTGATGCCCTTATAGTTCCTCTTTAAGGCAGTGAAGTATGTTGAATGGAAATCATATATTTTCGGTCATTGTAGTTTCACCAATGACTTGTCACTCGCTTACAGCAATAGCCTACTCAAGGCATTGTTCATTCAAAGGGTATGTCTGAGCGATTGTCAATAACAAACGTATTATGTAACTTACATAATAACTATTAGAAAATCATCTACTCCAAAATATGTTGAAACCAGTATCAAAACATACAATATCAATATTCAAGTTATCTAAAGACCGTGGGCATTTCTATAAATACTTTGCCTGAGAATTTGTAAAACACTATTATCGATGTAGAAGTACCCGTAGGATATTTGCCTATCTACAGCGCTGAGTTAGTACCATATCCAGTGGGAAGCTAATTCAGCTTTGTTTTATATAACAGTCAAGGTTATGTGCCATGGTGCTTTTTTTAAGTGCATATTGTTTTTGTATTTCATTCCCTTACAATGTCCACTAACAACCACATCAAGTGGCTTCACCCTCCAGTTGAGAACCTCCAGTATGTCCACAGCCACAGATAGTTTGAGATTGTCTAATTCATCCGTGTCTATAATATATCTGTGATGCTGATGACGGGCAAAGCTCTGGCCTCAGGGAGCGAGAAAGTCAGAGAATCCGTCTCCTCAAGGCTCGAACTCGCTGTCGCTGCTGACGGAGATCTCTGGGGTGGAGGCCCCCGTTCCTCTGCGCTCTGTCCCGCTGCTACAGTCACTGGCCTCGGGGCTGCCCAGGTGGTGAGGGGACGCAGGCAGCAAGTGGGGGTGGTGGCGGCGCTCCTGAAGGGAACCGTCGGGGGAGCTCTCCGAAGGCAGGAGGGAAGGATCCTGCTGCAGTCTGGGTGGAGGGGAGGAGACGAGAGTAAGGTTTTGAGTCGTTGATTGGGGTTTGAAATACAAGTATTTCTCGTAATAATCTCATTGGTTAAGTTAAACCTCAATGGGCAGACACAAAGAACCACAGGTTTTTGGAGCACAAATTCACTAACGGGCAAACCTGAATGGTAATTAAGGAAGCTTGGTCAAAATATGAATAAAATATGGCAATGACTTATTTTTTCATTCATTCATGATCTCAGAAGGCCAGCAGACTAACTAACTAACTAACTATCTTACCTAGATAGCTATAGGCTAGTATGGCTAGTTTGAGTGCTACGCTTCAAAATATTAGCTAAATCCTCTCTTACCTCTTGTCTTTTTCACCGGGCTTCAGTCTAACATTTATTTGACTAGAAAAGCTGTAGTTCTTTGGTTCCACCCACCCACTGACATTTAACTCAACTAATGAAATTATTTTTGCCTCCACAGCAGCTCTGCAAATGTTTGTATAATGCAAACTCCATCCTGCTTTTGAGTCAGTAGTGACAGCAAATTTGAGTCGTGATGAGGCTGTTTGTCTTTCTCTTTCACCCTTTTACTCATAATCAATAGACAGATACTTTATTTATCCTTTATGTAATAGTGTTGCTTTCTGCTTTGCAATTCTACTATACGTGCACCAGCTGTAAGTTTGAATTACTGTCCACACTCAGTATGGAGTCACTCTAATCACATTACTTTATTAAGTGGTATCATCATTAGTAATTCTCGACGTACCTGTTCTTTGCCGATGCGGCCCGGTCTCTCTGGCGCCGATTCTTGAACCAGTTGCCGACCTGTGTGGGTGTGAGTCCTGTGGCCTGGGCCAGGTGCCGTTTCCTGGACGGGTTGGGGTACGGGTCTTGGAGGTACCACTCTCTCAGCAAACTGCGAGTTCTTTCCTGGAGAAGAACACATGGAAATAGGAAATATTTAATCTGTCTTGCTTGATTTAAGTATCCAAGTAGATATGTCATGTCACAACCTTTTCAGTAGATTTAGACATGATATGGAGAGTTTCAGTCCAAAATGAGATTTCCACCATTTGAAAACAGTGATATACCCTGGCAGAGGGTAAGTAAATGTAATTCATTAGTGATTTTAAGAACTTTGCCTTCAAATTACTATTTTTTTTAGCACGGATTCACCTCTTTTTGAGCAATTAAACCTTTTTTTCCCCGTGATAATGGATACATAGCATTTTGGAATGACACCATATGGCGGCACAGCGATGTGGTTAGTGCCGTTTTGATGTCATCCTATTAAACAATGCTAAGAATAATCTTATTGACAATCTCATGTGATGCCGAGTGTAATCGTATTAAACTGGATTTATAAATAGTGCAGTGATCATAATCTACATCAGAGGTATACATAACAATGTACTGTATATCCAGTAAATTGGATCATGTTAAGGGGCTTAATACTGGAGAGACGATCCCTCCTGAGGTTTAGAATTAAAGATTAACAATACTTGTGAACATTACTTCACTCTGCCACAGGAGGGAGATGGCAAGTTGACCATACACACACACACACACACACACACACACACACACACACGCACACACTTTCAGACACACACAAATCCCCAAGAGGCTGGGAAGAATAGCCTCTTGGGCAGTTAAGTGGATGTTTCCTTGCTCTCTCACCCTATAGAATATTTTACAGACTTAATCTTTGAATCTTAATCTTTCCTATCAGCAGCTTCCTTTGTTTTTCCTCCTGGTTTCAATTCACTTCTCTCTCGTGGGTGTTAACAAATCACTGGTGTTATCACAGTAGACACAGGAGGATTGGTTTGCTTTCACTGTAAATTTTCACTCTAGAGTTGAGGAGAGATGAAGTACACACCACACAACAACCTCAAGACACTGAAACTTGCTTGTAAATACTGCTATATTTGCTCAATGCATGCTGTCAACCTATGCTATGTTTTTGGATCATCAAATCCTGGCATTGTGGTTCACTACAGTGTGAGAGGAAGAATAGTTTTAGTAAATAGTAAATAGTAAACTAAACGGCAGCTTAGTGATACAGGTGGCCCCTAACAGGAGAAGCCTCACAGTATATCTAAGTGACTGGGTCATGTATTCCTGAGGCTGAACAGCAGTCTGCATGTGACACACTGAGCATGTTTGTCTGAGCTCTTAAAACTGGGATGAATGGCTCTTAGCTGTGGCTGCCGGACAGCAGATGGTTGGCTCATTTACCTGCAGGCCACCTTGACTTATGTGTTCCGAGCTGCAACAGCTAGTTAGAGTGGTGTTCATATTTTACTGAAAGGAGAGGAGTGGCAATTAAAATATGATGCAACTTGAATGATCCCTGTGTGGAAATTTGGCTGCTGCAGCAGCAAATAGTAAAAGGTTACAGGAAACAAAACTAGAATATATAAAAATTGAGAAAATGGAAGCTATGTTAACATACCCAGCTGACAAATTCAACGCTAGAACTTATTAAGTAGCCTAGACATGTATGGATGAAAGTATGAAAAAAGTACATTACAACACTGAGGGTGTGCAAAATAGCATCACTCTGAGAAAAATGTGTAAGATTTACTTAAAAAAAAGTAGCAACAGAATTTACTGAGACAAAGTAATGTGAGACATATATAGCATGAAATAAGTGAAAAGTGATATTAAAAAATATCAAGATATATAACAAATGAGAGGAATATGAGAATATGAAGAAAAACAATATGTGTAAATGATATGAAGTGTAAAAAAAAATGTGATTGTATTCTCATTTACGGATCTACAGACTAGAGTGAGTAAAAATCTAGTTGTCTTTTGGCATCTGGGAAAGCTAGATAAACTGTTAGTCTAACCTCAGATAATAGTGTCTCAAAGCAGACATATCCTGATCACCTTACAGAAACGACTCTCCTGACCTGTATGAGATCTCTGACCTTGCAATAGGACACCATGCCTAAGGTGCTTTAACCGGGGCTCAGGGCTGAAGGCAAAGGGATCAACGGGCTCTTATACCTTTATCACCTTAAGAGCTCAGAAAGCAGGCTGCTTGATACAGCACACAGGTTAAACTGAAATGTTTGAAATATCAACTGGGGTGAAGTTTCTCCTGTCAAGTTGCCATCTGACAATGCGAGTCTGTGATACTTTATTGATGGCCCAAGGGAATTTATTTCTTCTGGTAGGGATTCTTGCTCAAGGACACTGGTCTCTCTACTAGACCACCAGTGGAAATGTGAATAAAATAATATTACACCGTGAAATCTATCCTGTTCCGTTACTTTGAAAGCAATATTTTGCAGTATATGACAGACACGAGGCTAGACTCTACGGGATGTTTACCTTAAAGCAGTGCGTCTTCTGCTCGCCGTCCCAAATGGTGCGGGGCAGGGGGAACTTCTTGCGGATCCGGTACTTCTCCACCGGCCCCAGCGCCCGCCCCCGGAGCCTCTCCGCCTCTCGGTAGTGCGCGTCCAGCCACAGGTCCTGGAGTTTGGCGTGAGACTCGCGCGTAAAACGGTGACTCTGGAGGATCTGGTAAAGAGCCTCAAAGTTCCCACCGTGGAAGGCGACCAGCGCTCTCGCTCGCATCACAGACTCGTGTCGGTTTAGCGCTTCCCCCGCGGAGCCAGGGACGGCGGCGGGCAGGGACCAGAGGAACCGGCCGAGGCGCTCGATGTCCCCGGTCTCCTCCAGGTTCTCGCACACCCGAGCGACCTGCTCCGGTGTGAACATCGGCAGTGGGAACATCTTTCCTTGTCGCTTCTTAGTAGCTCAGTGAAGACTGTGCTCTTTGGTCATCGGCTGGTAAACGTTCACAAGGCGCATTGGATTAACGTATCCAACCGCGCGTAAAGCTCCGTGCGTCCGCGGTGCAGTGTGCCGTCTTGATTTTATGAAATGGTGCCACGTTTGTCGACACTTAAACGCTGCTTACAAACCCTAAGTGGTGTGAGTTCCTTATGTAATTCAGCCTTCCCTGGTATTCGGGCAGATTGTTTCAGATAAGCCAATGCGCGGTGACGGAAGATCCAGGTTCCTAGAGTTGGGACGAGTAAAGAAACAGCACCAGGAGTCAACCTATATTTATAGCTAGATACAATTAGCATCTCTGTAGTTGTTTTGAGAAGGATTAGACGTCCCGGCCATTAGCCTCTTAGTGGGGGGTGGTGTGTACAGAGGTGACTGGCTGATCAGCTTGTTTGGCTTAGCCTGAGGATACATTGACTGGCAGGATGATTGCAGAGAGCAAACAAGCAAGGATAGCTTACTTAATTGGTTGGATCTGGTGGAAATGTAGGTGGCAGGCCTACCCCAGGAGGAGATGGATGAGTCTGAGTAAATGTGTAGTAAAAGAAAACAATTCAGAGCTTTTGAGCAGCAGGCAAAATCCAAAACGCATGCAGGCAAAATCCAAAAATAAAGTTTGATGTAGTAGCCAATCTGCCTAGAAATGAGTGAAACTTTGAAAACCTAGGCCTTTATCCCACACTAAGTTATTTTTTATATCAACAAAACAAACAGCTGCACAGCAGACACTAACGCAAGCTTAGTTTAATAAGGTTTGGATTCCGTGGTGTAACGACGGCGTGCCCAGGTCATGAAAACCTGTATCACATGAGCCTCTCCATTTGACCAATAGGACATTTCGGGACACAAAGCAGCTAAGAATCCACAGCGATCCCCGACAAACTAATGCCCTTGTAATTAAAACAGACATGGCTGGACCTTAGGCTATCCCCCACGACCTCTTGCCAGGCCAAGACATATTGAAAATGTCTCTAGACATCGATGCGCTGCAGAGCAACTCCAGGACACGGAATTAATGATCTGCTGCCCGGTTCAATCCTTCTGATCTCAGTAGCTCATTAATCAGTCTTAGGATAATTTTCTTATTAATCAGGTTAAGGATCCTGTAAGCATCTGTCTACTAATGCAAACATGTTGCATTAATTTGCACATTTGACCACAATACAAATTTAGAGCCTGAATAAAGAAAGTAATAATAATATAGATTTAATTCACAATTTCAATTAGTCTAATAAAGCTTCCATTTATACTTAAACCTCCAGCTTGCACCACAGTATGCCTGTCAAGGCAGACATAGATTAGTCTCTGGAGTGAATATGGGCTTTGCATAAAGGTTGCAGTCAGGTAAGAGGTCATGTGGTTTAATATAAGGTGAAGGGGCTTTAGTTCTGTCTAACAGTCTGTCTGCAGAACACAAATGTGACCCTGCCAGACACTGTGGGCTTAGCTATATGAACATATGAGGTCCCAGCTTGTGTGGTTGCAAATAATTAGGATATTTGATTGGATTTGATGAGTAGACTGAGGTGGGAGTCTTTTGCAACAATTAAGTTGTTAGTTATCAGGATGTCAGTTTTCCTTTCACATCACTGTGTTGTGGAGTTTTACATCCATCTAAATTAAAATTGAGTCTAACAAACATGTCTTTCATCATCATAATTAATACACCCTTTTCAGTGCATAGTGTGCTTTATATTTTCAGTTATCAACTATAGATGCAATTAATTGCATAATTGAATAATTACATATGCACACATAGGCTACATACAACAATAACAGAAACCCTTTCAATCTGAACAGAATGAACTTGTTTACCATATGTTGAACTGTAAATTGTTTTCCACTAACCCTATTTTTTTAATAGCTGATTTAGTAGGTCAGTTTTATACTTTAAAATAATTTTGATAAAATTAGAAACTTTTTTGAACATCTCAATTAATATTAGATTACCATTTGCCTAATCTGCAATTTAAACACTCCCTGGTAACATTTTATCATTGCAACATTTTTAGCAAAAATCTCTGACAAATAAGTAACTATTGATCCTGTAGCAGTTGTCCAAAAATATATATGTTATAGTGGAAGTGTCATACGAAACTGCTAACACTTCCATTGTCAGGGTGGATGCTTTTTTAATCAGTTCCTGAGACTCTGTTCAAGTTTAAGGTATAGACAGTGATTAGGGTATAGAATTACTTTATGAACAGTGGGCAAGCGTTTGATACGTGTTAGATCCTAAATCTAGATTAAAATACTAGGTGGGATTGGGCTAATGGAAAGGGGGGTAGGTGTGTGTGTGTGTGTCACACACACTTTGGCACAGAAGGAGAGAAATGAGCTCAGTGAAGATCATGCTCACGGCTAATCTAAGCCTTCCAAGTTTCAGACACTCTGCGGCACTGACCACCAACGCATGCACACACACACACACAAACACATACATACACACACACATACACACACTCACCATCATTACAAGGAATCCCCCCCCCCGCTCAAAAGACCCCAAACCCCAATCTGTTTAACACTTCGAGAGCAGACTGACCAGCAATCTGCTTAAGCGCTCCCAAGCCGTTAGACCAGGATGAATCATAAGATGATGATGGGGTGGGCAGATGTATGTGTGTGTGTGTGTGTGTGTGTGTGTGTGTGTGTGCGTGCGCGCGCACGTGTGTATGTATGTGTGTGGATGTCTTCCTGTAACATCTAAGCACAGCTTTTGACATGACTGATCATGCTATTTTAGATTGAGGAATTACTAGCCTAGACATTTTACCTGTCATAACAACGATTATTATAAAATGTGGCGTAGCTCAAGGTTATTAGATCACTACAGTTTTTATAGATGTTGCCCCATGGCTATAGTTTTTGTCAGCATAGCGTCTCCTTTCGTTTGCTATGAATCCAATGATACTCAGCTGCATCTCTCAGTTACACAAAACAATCTCAGGCACACTTTTATTTTGAAATTATTGCCAAAAAATTGACCTACTGTTCCACTTCTGTCACATGACAAAAGTATTACACAAACACTTAACTAGAGCTGCTATGAATATTTTGTTCAGGTGTCATGATTGCATTGAAGTGTTACTGTTGGATTTTTCTTTTCATGTCTGGAAAACTGGTGTTCTGCAGCCTTAGTGGTGACAGCGGATGATTTAAAAAAAACAATATTTTCACAAAACCAACAGTATATTTATGTAGAGAGAAAGTATCTTTCTCAAGCCTTTCATTCAATTACATACAATTTGTGCCAGTAGTTACATCGATTGTATTTGATGTGTAACTATAATCTTATGCTTTATCTTTTGATTCAAGAACCCACTGGAGAGTATGTTATAATACATGTCTGTCTGCAACTACAGGCAAATGTACACACACACACACACACACACACACACACACACACACACACAGCCTGTTAGGCTGGACCCATTATGGTGGAACCCCACTTGGCATAATTAATTAGTGGCTTAAACAGAAGCCTCCTGCTTAAAAAATGACCTGTTGATTTTGCCAACAGGCAAAGCAGGGGGCGTGCATCTGTGTGTGTATGTGTGTGTGTGTGTGTGTGAGTGTGAGGGGAGGGGGGGGGTATTACCACGCTGTATAAATCCACACCAAGCACAATTAACAAGCAATTGGGAGGAGAAGTAATTAGTATTATCTGCTTATCACCGTCAACCCCTATTGTAAGGAAAATGGGTTAAAAAACACACAACGACACACACACACACACACACGCATTCACTCACACTTTGCATAGACACACACACACTCACACACACACACACACACAAACACACTAATTCCCTCCAGGCAAATGTGTAAGGGCTAATTACAAGCTCGTTTGCAACTCAATAGCAGTATCCTCTCAGACAGGTCTATCCCTCTGCACCCCCCCCCCCTTTTCCATCCATCCCTCCTTTTTGCCCCATCCTCATCCCCAACATACTGTATTAGCTTTACCTCTCACCCCATGGCAGGAGCATTCACCAAACAAACAATATAATTTACTTCCCCATCCATTGCTGTGGGGTGAGAGGAGGAGGATCTCTTGAATCAATAGACACAGGTGATACAGAGTAAATGAAACAAATGAAACACATTTTTGGTGAGCGATTTCATTAAAACTTTAGAACCTGGTAGATTACGTCTGCAATTTACTACGTTTTGCAGGGAATATATATTTCTTAACACATACTGTATGTTATGCCAATGTGATATCCACAAAGCATTGTTGGGCCCGGTGTATTCGGTGTCCTATAAAGATTTCTGGACTTAAAAGACAGTTTGACAGACTTGATGATCATGGGGAGGCCAAACAAAGGCAAAGCAAAGTTTTGATCATGATTCAGCCTTCAGTCTCAATTTTGAAGTAGCAGTTTTAGGGTTCCTCATAGATTTATTTGTTTGGTTTCCTTGTGCCATCCCAGCCTCATCCAGCTCAATTGCATAAAAGCAGTTGAAAGTAGTATTTTGACCTAATGGTTTGCCTTGGACGAGTACAAGATTTCTTAAAGAAATCTTCAAGATTTCTAGATTTTAACTGGATCTAGTAATAATTAGGTCATGGCACATATTTGAGAGATCATGTATCTTCCTGTAGGCTTTCATGAAGTACCTGGAACGCAGAATGACATTTTGATAGTGACTTGTTTTACTGTAAGAGATCTTATGGCTTTTGTCTAGCCTTACTGAATACACTTTACTTATGTATTCCTGTCTCACTATGTCAGGTTACTTAACATTATAGTATTTCCAGGGGAAATCCCCTCCGCTTGAATTAATGAATGACTCAGAACAGTGTTACAAGCTCCTTTACACCTCAAGGTGTTTGAAAAGCTGGATGGAGATTATTTATGTAATGAGATGTTCTTTCCAGGCATTGTTAAAAAGTGGATGGGGTTGTTGCTCACTCCAGATAGTGAACCACCCCAAGACAGTATCATCATTGTTGTGTGAGGGATCAGGTTACCACAAGCTCTTGGTTAGCTGGCAAACTCTAATTTAAGCCTTTAAAAAATAGCCCGGCAAATCACTGCTTGCTGTGGATTGTTTGTTTGCTTGCGTGCTCATTGTGGTCATGGCACTTGGTGCGTTATCCCCCAAAAGGCCTTGAAACCCCATGTCCTTTAAAGGGTTTCTAAATTAAAGAAATGTGCAGGCCAATTGTGTGTGTTGGCCTAAGTGACTTGACATTTGTGGTCTTTACAAGCCGTGCCCTTTTTCCTGGGTGAATGTCATTATAAAGTTTCAAACCATCATTTTGAGTGACTGCTGCACAATGTCCTATAGGGATAAAACCCAACAAGCTTCACATTACAGTAAATTATTTGAATATATAACGTCGGGGCCAAAAGTCACTACCTCACTTGATGTTACATGTCCAGTACGTTAAATAAAATTAATGGACACCCACCTGCCAATCAGAATCAAGTATTCTCTCAGGCCATTGTATAACAAATTCATCAAGTCTACATTTATTTTGATTGATCATAGATTTAGTCTAGTCTATTGATCTGGTCCAGTCTATGTTAAAAATACTGTCAGGACGATGACATCATCTTAGATTGACTATAGAAATCAGTACCTTTGATCACTCAGTAAAGATTTATTTACTTTTTTTTTATTTTGTATGGTGAAAATTAGTTTCCAATCTTTTTTTAGTTAAAATGGCTTTCTAGTATCCAAGAATACTATCACAGCAGTTTGTTGGTACTGAAGATGGCTTGGACTAAAAGCTATATAGTATAGTAGAAATACTTTGCATCCTTCATTGAAGATTAAAAAAAAAAAAAAGGCAATACAGCTGTATTGAAAAAAGTTCAAAAGCCTGTAGTAGACCATTTTGTTTCAGTGCCTGATTACTTAATATTCTTATCAAAGTGTCCGTTTAGCTTCACAAAAACCTCCTCTTCCCCTGCTCCCCTCCATGCTATGTAACAGGTGTTATTGGAGTTGTTTAGGAATCCTAAAGGGATTTAAGGTGGGACTTATTCTCACCTAATACTATAATGCTCATTAATTCCTGCTTCGGTGACTTACCTCCCCTTGATCCTCTCTGGACGGCCCGGCCCAGCCGAGCCCATCCCTGCCCTCTGTGCTGACGCTGTCATGCCCTTGCTCAACTGTTAGTCTGCAGACGGGATCCAGCACCGGAAGGATAATTTGTCTTGTATGAAGGTTTAGAAAAGTAGCATGGCAGATGGATGGATGGCTGTACGCGGGAACAAGGGATTGCAAGATAGGGATAAACTGCATCTGCATAGGTGTGCCGCCATGACGGGCTATTTGTCGTGACTTGACAAGCGCAGAGTGGGGGGTGGGAGGACTGTGGTTCTCTGGAACAGTGATTCTCAACCTTTTTCATATCAGCCATAAACCATAAAAACCAAGTATGCATTAGGGACATGGACCCCCATCCCAAATCTGAGAATATTTTTATTGTTAGATATGATTTTGTCCAGAATTCCATGACTATTGTAAATGGAGAGATAACGGTGAAACTATGATCAAAATAGTCATTCTTCTACATTCTCTAATTGTGTTAACGTGTAAACAAATGAATAGTTAAGTTTAACAATTCATCAATTTGCTGTGACCCCGTGGAACCCCCCCCAAGGACCCCTGGTGGCCCCTGGACACCATGTTGAGAACCACTGCCCTAGAAGGAGAACTTGTCCTAGAAGGAGAACAATTTCTACTGTCTTAACATTGGGCAGGGTGTTGAAGGAGGGATAAGAGGTAGGAAATGACCTAGGTGCCGAAAGAGCAAAAATCCTACTCATTTGATGAGTGTTGAACCAGTGGCTGCCCTATATTATGGCCTGCAGTCATGTGCCAATTCAGGCCTAATCATGTGTCATAGCTGTTGAGATTCCACCCTCATTTAAAACAAATCACACTATCCAGGATGTCCTAGACCTAGAGCTGCTGGGACACTCAAAAGCATTTCACACAAGCTGCAGGCTGAGTTGGAACTTTTTGCATAAATTCATACTAATATATCTTCATTACATTTTTCTCAACTATCAGGAGGTATAGTCAGGAGCTCATATGCCTGTGAAACTTTTCAGTTTTATTCAGACGAACACCTTGGGTGCACAGGGGCCACTGACAGAGCAGTTTCTGCTTACTGCTGAGATGGACAGTTCATGAAATGTATTCTGCATATTATAGGAAATTAGGTGGAAGAGCAGACAGGTGAGAGCTCTCGGGTTAGGCTTAGTGTGTCTTGACATTGACACTGAGAGTAATGATGGATCTAAGAACTCAACACAACAAAGACAGCTCACCATACATAGCTAGTGAAGGCAAACATTTGCCTCATGATTGATGGGGTAAACATAAAGGAAATAAACACCAACTATGACAAGAAGCATTAAGGTCCAAGATGTTTGTAGCAGTGCCCAGCTGACCCATAAGCTCATACTGTCTGTCTCATTCATTCATTCATTCATTCATTCATTCATTCATTTTCTCTACCTGACTAATCCTTTTCAGGGTTGCAGGGGGCTGGAGCCTATCCCAGCATACACTGGGTGGAAGGCAAGGACAAGTCGCTGGTCCATTGCAAGGCTACTGTCAATGTACTTTGTACTAACAGTGTGTACTACATACTAATTGTACAGCATGCTGCACAGGCATTAACACAGAAATGTAGTCAATACATTGCTGTATGTGACCTCTATGGCCAGCAGGATGGCCTAGTGTGTAGGGATAAAGTTCCTCAACTGGAAAGCCTGGGTTTAGGCCTCTGAGGCTGCAAGCATTCGCCTTGCTGAAGTAGCATGGGACAATTTGTCCCACCTCCAGGGGTGCTGTTATGTACATAGTAATCCTGCACTCTGACCTGATCTGATAAAAGTCAGAATAACTGTAGTTATTTTGCTGTAGTTACTGTAGTGTGCCATTTTTGTTGTATACTAACTGCTCAAAAAAATGCTTACTAAATCCTGGATTGAACTTAATTTGTACATTTCTGCAATAAAAACATCCAGGTATTAGGAATAAGAGATTTATCAAGGGACAGAGGGATAAGAGATGGGCCTCCACAAAAAAAACGACTGTCCTCAGGTGGCTCCGGATGTAATTTGTCCTGTTTTAACATTGAGAGGGGTAGCCTGGTGGATCCCGCCAAGGGATTTAGGGTCAGAGGGATAAAGGATGCGCCCCTACAAAAAACAAGGGACTGTCCTTCTTGACCTTGCTGTCAGGATGGGGGTGGGGTGAGGGCGCGAAGAGAGGCACATACCCCTATGGCGGTCACTTTGTGTAATTTGTTCTATAGGCCTGTATTTCAAGAAAGCATGGGGAATGGAAAGATAGACAGAGCTCCACATTCATTGTGGAACCTGTCAACATGTGTCACCCCTGGGCTGTGTGGCTGCACTAGAGCCAACAACAGGGTCGTTTTTTCTCTTGGTGCAACACGTGGGTATCAGGAGCCAAATTCAGGTCAGTCAGTCATCAGACACTCAAGATAAAAGTAACAGTTCAGTTATTTTGAACATTTAACATACTGTAGTTATGCATGGAATTTTCAGACTATGTTTTTTTTAAACTCGCACAGTCCTTCCTTGTATTCAACAAGATGATCATCTGACTGGCGATCTCCCTGCACTGCACAGTCCCCCTTTTATGTGCAGCCTTGCCTTCTCCCAGATTTCATTTGGCAGTGCCGATGCTGATGAGAGTCATCAGTCTTTAACTAATTTAACAGTTAGATTGGCCGATTACTGATCCAATCACTGATTGAAATTATGGGTTACAGTCCCTTCTAACTGCTAGTCAGTGCATGGCAGTTATTAGTTCTAGTTTTGTAATGAGTGATGCTTGCTTGCTTCTGTGTGTAAGCTTTGCAACTGCAGTGGCTAATCTATGCGTGAAAACATTTTTTGCCAATGAATATTATAGTTACAACTAGATTGACCTAGCAAAGCAGTTCAGTATATAATTTATTTGCCCAGGTTTGCCCAATGCTAATGAAATATTTTGTCTAACAGGTTACTTTATGATACTGAAAGACAAAGCTACCTCATAAGACTATTCACTTTTACATATAACATTACTAAGTTGACCTATACAGCCCACACCACAACAATTATTTCAGGTATTCATAGTATTCTGTTACATCACCATATGGCCATCTTGGTGACTGTAATAAATGAACAGGTGATTACAATCAAATGACAAACACAGCCAATGAACTGTGTGTATTGTAAAGCGCCATATTGGTAAGAAATGCATGTGACATCACAGGAATACTATGATTGTGAGTGTACATATTATATAGTTAGTGTACATATTTACCAACATTTGCCCCATGGATATTTCCATAAACATCATAAGGATAACGACATCCAATTTACATAATTTCACAATGGTCTCTAAACGTCAAAGTTGTGAATTCACGAGTGCAACACTGTTGCACTAACTACTGGTTTCTCATGCTTCTGGTCTTTTATGTAAATTTCGCTTCTCATCCTTTGTATAAATCCCACTTAATCCCATATATTAGAAGAGGCACACTGTAGGTTTCTGTCTGAATAGCTTGCGGGTACCAACTGCTCCACTAGGTTTGTTGATATCAAAAAAATTGCTCCCTTCTACTAAATTTTGTTAACTTGAATCTTCACTATATGTGTGGCTTTCCATGCACATACTTACACAATACAGGGAGAGAGGAAATGACATTCTTCTCTTGTTTGTTTGTTTTCTATGGCCTGTCACCTGACCGTAATAGCAGCAGAATTGTTCCTCCAATAATGCATGATAATATCTCTCAAAATCCTTCAGGTAATCTTTGAGACATTGTTGGCATACACCCAGTTTGTGTTGTGCAAACAGTGGGGTAATTGTATCATAGCTTCCATCATCTGTTACTAAATGATTGTGATAAATGAGCCTTGTATTAGTGCATCGATCGAGACAGAATTAACTCACCCTGGCTACGGCAGTAGCCGTTGCAATTTTGTGTGTGTGTGTGTTTGCGTGGGAGTGGTCGAGAGCATATGTGTTGATGTTTCATGGTGTCATTGTGTGTGTGTGTGTGTGTGTGTGTGTGTGTGTGTGTGTGTGTGTGTGTGTGTGTGTGTGCGGGCTTGTACTGTATGTGCAAGTTTGTCTCCAGAAAGCCATGAGGGAGCTTATATGTATGTTGATAATCTTTGTAGTGCACTTATGATCTTTGTATTGAACTTAATATCACTTGAGTTTGTGTGTGTGTGTGTGTGTGTGTGTGTGTGTGTGTGTGTGTGTGTGTATGTGTGTGTGTACACGCCTACGTGGCGTTTGTGTGTATCAGGGTTGCCCGCCTACACTCCTCCCCGTCTGTTCCTGCTGGGTTCATGTGACAGCGGGGGTGGGAGGCTAAGAGGTGTTAGCTTGGTGAGAAGGATTACCTATATCTGTTAGGCCTGCTTTTCTTTCCCCTGGGCAGTGTCACGTCCCATTACTTCTGTACTCCAGCCTGGATAGTCCGGCTTTAGTGGGATACATTTAAAATGCAGGCAGCCTGGGCGTCCAAGAACACCAGGTTTAGAAGCAGAGTGATATGTGTGCGTTTTGCTTGAGAGGCTTTTTTCCGTAAGCAGACAGGTAAACTTCTCCTAAAGCTGGCATTGATGGCAGCTAAGCCTTCACTTGTTTAAGTGAAACGGATGTCTCATCTCCGAAAGGGACATGCTCAGCGTGAGGTTACAATCTGCTGTGATAGTCCCGAGAGAGACAATCAAACACTACTCGCCCTCCATATTCACAAATGCAGGTTTTTAACATAAGAGGAGAGAGTGGAAGGGAGGTGTGTGTTAGGAGGAAGGTGTGATAATTGCAGAAAGGTAGGACTGCCATGGGACCGTGGACCAGGGTTTAAACTCATAGAGGTGTAGAAAGATAGCGGTAATAATATAACATGAACTGTAATTTGAACCCATGCAGTTTCAGTAATGTAGAGGTTATACTCCCCACCATCTAACGCTACTTCAGTTGACATGTGAAGCTGAAGTGGAGAAGAGAGGAGAGGCCAATGTTGAGATGAAGCCCTTATCTTGGAACTTTTTATAACCTCTCTAAATCTGACGCTGCAGGTTAACACCAAACCTGAGTCAAGTAGCGTTTATAAAAAACTTCTTAGCATTTGTTTGAGCCTGCATGGAGTACCAGACGAGTGGGTTTTACTTCATCAGGACAATTCAGGTAGTGCTGGGTAAGTTGTCATTTAAAAAATATACTCAGCGGACTTTCACATATGTTCCTATGATTGTCTAAGGTTTTTTATCACCTATTACATTTTCCTGTGTGGTAAAAGCCCATGCAGTAGACACATAAGTAAGTTAAAGCAAACCCAAAAAAGTATTCTCAAATACTAGTTGATCCAGGTGCAATTACAATTTTTATTTTGAGTTACAGACAACACATTTATTACAGTTTTCAAACTGCTTAATCTATATCTGATTAATTGCTTGGACACAGCCCCACCACAGTTCCAATTAAAAGTAAATCATCTTGTAAAATATACAATTTTAGCAATGTAATCTATTCCATGTTTGTAAAAAGATACAATTTAATATCCCCCTTGAGACCATTTGCTCTAATCACTTGTAAACCTTCCAGTCAAAGCAATCGCTGATGTTGAACTGAGTAGTGTAAACATCCACTATAGCCCTATTCATCACAGGACCTTTAAACTGCTGTTAAACATGCTACAGTGGACAAGCAACCAATTCATTTGTACCCACATTTCATTTCACAAATGCCTGTCATCAGTATGGGTCATTGACTCCTTCAGTTGTCACCCATTCGTTGACCCGTGCAGAAGGCCCTATCTGTCTACAAGCTGACCCCTTGGTCTCATCGGCCTCACCCTTCCTCCCCTCTCAAAGAACCCCCGCCACCTCCTCATCTCGCCCTCCAGCTGGCTCCCTCCACTGTCCAGAAGCTGTGGAGCTCTCTTTGCCTTAGCAGGGCGGATAATCTAGATGGCGGGAGGCCTCCCTCCTGCTAGCGTACACAAGAGAGGGCAGCCCTAATTGCTTATGTCGTAAAGCTCTCTGACCCAAATAAGCCTTCACTCCCCAAAGCTGTCGAGATAAACCCCACTTTACCTCACCAAACCTGCCTCCCCTGATCCATACAAGCCACCCTCCTCTTCCTCCCCCAGCCCCCCGCCCCCCTTACATTTCTGCACCTTCTGCCACATTACAGTAACACCCAGTAGAGGGGGGAGAGGGGGATAAGAAAATGAATACCAGTAGGTAGAAGAAAGGTATATGTAGAATAATTAAATATTAAGTTTCGAGAATTTTCTCATCAAGTGAACTGCCACTGACCACTTAGGGAGCTGTGTGTTGCAGGAAAATAACGATTTTAAGTGATACAATAAAGAGATTTGAGATATTTTTATGCAACAAACGTCTTTAAGTAGCATGTTCTTTACAAAGCTGTTGACACATCAGACATCTCAACTGCCCAGCCTGTGGGAGGAGGAGGGGGGGAGAAAGGAGGATAACGGTACAAGAGGAGGAGGTGGAGGTATGTAGATAATAAGTGATGTGTGGTGATTTCTGTTGGGGGCAGAGAGAAGACAAGTTTGGTGGTCAAAAAGCAAATAAGATATTGTTTAGAAATCACTAATGAGTCAGGATAAGAGTTGATATTTGAAGAGAAAGGTGTGATAAATTGACCAGGGGAAGAAAGCAAGAGTGCCAGATATTTTACTAATGACTCAAGAATTTGATTAGGTGGGTGATGATTAGATGTGCCTAATGAAAGCAAAAGACCAACCACGTCTAAATCCAAAGCTTTGGAGTTGCGTGCTATTCCCTCTTAACCTGTCTGCCTCATTATTGAGCCCAGTAATGCAGGCTTAGCCACAAAATGCCACAGTGCCACGGACAGTCGTCAGGTGACAAATCTCACACGTGCTCTACTTCACAAACAGATGGCCAGCTCACTGATCAACCCTTGGTTGTTGTTAAAGCTCTGCAAATCGATAACTTGGTATTGAATTGATATCTTTGATTTCCTACATCAATCTTCTAAAATTGATTTTTGTCATAGAGAGATATTTAATAGGATAGTGACACAGATCCCTCCTCAGTGATATCGTTGGTTTGGTACTTGGCTAGTGTTGCCACCCTCCTTCCTGGGCTCTCCACTTTAGTCCACTTTAATACAGATCTTAATTACTAAATAGGAGCTTTTAATTGGATGCTGGCCTGAATCACCCTTTAATCACCCCTTGCATGCTATTGGTTAGGGATGCCTTTAAACCCCCCACTTAAGCCATGTTACACCACAGGGAATGTCAACTGTGTCAAATGCTCTGTGAATGATACTCCTCCTGATATGTTACATGGTTTCTCTCTGTGAATAACCCTCCACCTCACACCTTGCAGTTGTTCTATAACATCAGATGCAAATTCATCTGACTTGAGGGAAGTCTACTTCATGGAACTACTTAGGGACATGTTTCTGGGACTCTAAGATAAGGCGCTGTTATTCTTTGGCTTGTCCTGCATTGAGCGCCTTTCCTCCTTTACCTCCTTACCTTTAAGTGATACTTCAAGAAACAGTTAATTGGTTGGATTTGTATAGTGCTTTTCCAAGTGCTCAAAGAGCTTTGGGATGACTAGGATGTTCAGTAGTTGTAAAGATTGAGTGTATCTGCAGTTATAAGTAAAGGATTAAGTAGAGTCAAATAAAAGTCATATTGTAGGTTTAATAGAAATTCCAACAATACAAATCAGGCATTATCGTTTGTCAACAGAAATAATAAATAAAAAAAAATGCATACTCAAAAAGGAAAAGACACATGAGAAATAAAGCACCACACCACATCATCACACTTTAAGTCGATTCTTGAAATTCATCTCACTCCAAAATACCTAATTATTTCATAGTGGTTCTAAAACAAAAGCTCTTAAATGTTCCATACCAAATATAATTTTATGCTACAGTTTCCGTGGTCAGGGTCATTTTTCAAATATAGGATCAGTCATTTCCAGTTTCCACAATATAAATATATCATAGCAAACACTATAAACAACCAAGGAAGTAAATTATTTCAAATAGCAATTAATAACATTTGACACTTAAAAGTAAACAAAAAAATCTTTTAGATATGTATATAGCCTATGTGGTACATATACTGTATATATGCATTTCACTGAACAGAAATCAGTAGTGGTAGTCAAGGAAGTAGACATTGCTTAGCAGTTTAGTATGCAAACATCTGACGGGGGAGGGGGGGGGGGAGAGAGAGTATTATGTTTATATGTTTATGCCCAATAATGTATACTTTATTTACTAGTAGTTTTGAGATAAGCATTTCTCAACAATCCTTTTGATGACCAGGTTTATATTGTCCAGTAGTGTTTGTCTCTCTGCCAACTGCTACATTTCCACTCTGTCCTATCGCATATTCTTTTTCTATGTCAAAAGGTTTGGGCACCCAAAACCTAGATAATCTAGTCTAATAACAACGTCAGATCCTTAGTGTTATAATATAGTAGTTTTCCATAGGCTAAACCATCAATATACAGTGTTGGCAAAATGCTAGTGTGGCACAATGTCTCTCTAAAAAGTTTCTCAGTGCTTTGTTGTTCTCATGAGGCAAGAATAATCTCTTCAGACATACTGTAGTTTCGGGCAAGAATGAGCAGTCATAATGTACTGAAAACTTATGAAATGTGCTGACAGTTGTAGTGCAGTGTAGTTCACACCCCTCGAAGCACCAAACAACACTGGTGTTGTGTAATCCCTGTGTTCTGTGGTAGTGTGTCTTCCCCTTACTTTAGGCTAATGTACTGCAACCTCACACTTACACTTGGGTGCCATCTAGTGGTTGGACCACATATGCAGATTGGCTCAAAATTCACAAAGAATTCAAAACTGCAATTGTGACTCAGAGGTGATTTCCCACTGTATAGAAGAGTGGTAAATTTGTGGGAAAATGTGGGATAAAAGGAATGAGGGGACCTTAGATCAGCTGTTGTGAACTGTAGAAAGCTTAAACCTCACGTTAACACACATCTTAATTAGGACTTTGTTTCTTGGGATATCCCTCTGAGCCACATACATGTGCACATTTTACCAGAGCAGTCAGAGCACAGGTGCAGCCTGGAGGAAGTAAGGATCTGGTGTCTTGCTCAAAGACACTCAGACAGGGATGGACACATTGGCTATTTCAGAGCTCAAACCTGTGACCCTCTAGTCACTGCATGGACTCCAACTACCAGGCGGAAAAATGTTGCATTCATGACAGAAAAGTGTGTTATCTTAGCCCCCTCAGTAGTGGTGAAATGAGTTCAACTTATCTTGTAGTCATTGTTATAGATTCAGATAAGTGTAATGTCCGTACCAATAGGATGTCTGAGATTTTACAGTATTTTGTCCAGTACCATCTGTAATACTTATATATACTGATGTCACAAGAACATGGCAATTTGTCAACAACACAATACAGCATCTGCACTAGCCCAGGAAATGTTTTAAAATAGAACTGATGAAAATAATCCTGTGTCTTTTTACCTTGCATGCTTTAACAGTGATAACTATCAAATGCCTTTGATTCTAGATTTCCATTTGGGTCAAGCACCAGTTAGCTCATGGGATATAAACTAATTTCTCAGCAGTGCTGACGCAATGAGTCTCTAATAGTCATTTCTTCATTTCCAGTTGGGGTGGGTTTCTACACACTACCAGATTTGAGCTGATTAAGCACCAAAGTTTCCATCCCAACCCCAACAAGGTGCTCTCAGAAAGCCCCAGAGAACATTGTAGATTATAGGCAATTAACTGATGCTCATATTCAGAAGGACTTAGAATGAGCATAAGAGTAGGATAAGATTCAATTCCTACATTTCCTACATTACAAGAAATCACAGAAAAAATAGCACATCAGGTTTTTATGCTCATCTTCAAAGTTGGGTGGGGAGAGCCTAACTGGGGGCTAAATCTGGTTAAAATCTGAAAAGTGTACATCCTCCCTTTCAGCAAGAAGACCAATAACCTCCTTACAGACTGACACAGGCAGAACGATATGAGTCCTCAGCTCCTTTCAGCAGCGTCGGGCTGAGGACGGGTACTTGGTTTTCAGACCCTCTTTGAAGCTGCGGAAGAGAATCCGGTTCCGTTTGTTCTCCTCGTCTTTCCTGGAGTGGAACTCACCCTGGACCTTGAAGCCCCTGTGCACCACGAAGGCAGAGCTCAGCACCGAGAACCTGTATCCGGCCACATGGAGCTCACAGGCCTGGGGAGGCAGGAAGCGGAAGAGGAGGCAGACGTGGAGGAAGAGGAGGAAGTGATGGGAGAGAAAGGAGAGGAGGTGAGAAAGAGGAGGTGAGGAGGAGAATGACAGATGAGACAGATTGTGTAGAGAGGGTAGAAGAGGTGAGAAGAAAGGGAAGAGGTGACAAGAAGGAGAGAGGAGTGAAAATGTGCTTAGAAAAGGTGGCAAGTGGAAAGGAGAAGGGAGAGGTGACGAAGAAAAAAAGGGGGCCATAAGGAGATAGAGAATATAGTATGAAAAAAGTGTTGTGAGGGACAGTAGAGGAAACCATGAGAAGAGATGAGAGGCATAAGAGGATTTGAGTGAAAAAGAGATGGGCAGAGGTGTAGATATGTTGGCATAGCAATGAAGAGAGGAGACAGTGAGCAGAGGATTGCATAGGAGTGGGAGAGTAGAAAGAAGAGGGTAATATAGGGGAGAAGACAAGTACAAAGAAGGGACAGTGACAGAGTAGAGGTGGGGTATAAGAAGATGGCTTAGTAGGATAGAAAATAGTGATTCAACTCTAGACATGGGGCAAAATAGTATTTGCAAATAATTAAGTGTATCCTGCTTGACAATATAGTGTAAGTTAAGTTGTCAAGCAGATTTAAAGGAATAGTTCACCCCAAAATGAAGTTCAGACATTACCTTTTCACCCGGTTAATCAAAAAAAACAAACTGATAGATTAATCAATATTGACGATGATCGTTAGTTGCAGCCCTAGACTTGATATAGACCAACGTACCACTCAAAGGGAATGCTGACAAAAAGACATGTTCGTGTTCTCAAGGGTGGTGGTGGAATATAATGGGACAAAACTTGTGAATTTGGCATGCTTGTACGGTGCGCACGCAGCCAGAGCATTTTCAGTGAGGAAAATATAATGTTGATGGTAAATATTGGACTTTTGGACCCATAGTGCAATTGTTTGACTACAAACACTTGGATTATGCTGCACAAACTGTTTGGAGAAATTTGACAGACATTTTATGCTATTTTTTTAACTATAAAAAGATGGTCCCATACTAGCAGTTTGTGAGAAGGCTGAGATGGTCTGGTGGTCCTACCAACTTCCATGGAGTTTCAACATGGGTGTGAGCTGCTAATGACTGAATTTTCATTTTGGAGTGAACTATTCCTTCAAGAAACTGTCAAATATGTCCCTGTGATTGTCTAAACTTTCTGACAATTATTGTATCGCCCTATGCGGCAAACCCTACCCATCTAGCAGGTGGCCTAAAATAAACCACAAAAAGTATTTGCAAATTCTATCTGATGAAGTTACATAACCTCCTGCAACTATTTGTGTGTCCCATTGTTTACACCAACCTGGCTGATACGATTGAAGCCGTACTGCTTGAAGTTCTCATCGTAGAGAGGCACGGTGTGGGGCCCGATGTAGAAAGGCTCCCATGGGTCCACCCAGGTGAGTGTGTAGGCGACCTCCAGGGGGCCTGAGCCCCTGACGTGACTGTTGACCCACTGAGAGTAGTTGGTAGGGGCCTGACAGCGAGGGCACAGCTCTTCATAAAACGGCCGTACCTCCCCAACCTGATACAGCTGAACCAACTCTGACTTGGTAGCAGGCAGCTTCCTCACGTGGCGGATCTCGAAGGCGGGTAAGACGAAGACCTCGTCACTCGCTGGCTCATGCCTCATGATCATGGCTAGGAACTGCTGGTGCAGGTCAGCGCTTGGCACCATATCGATGTCGATGACCAGGATGTAGGAGGACTCTGTGCCACTACGGGCAACATTACGGAGAAGGTTGTTGGGGTAGGAGATGTTTCCACTGATGGCATAGTTCTTGTATTTATCCCTGTGGGTCTCCAGTCTGGAGAACACAGAAGCACAGTCCTCCAGCCCTGCAAAATGCTCACGGTCCTGCTCAGGGAAACTGGCCATCTCCCCTGAGAGGCAGACCAAGTGGAAGTCCACCAGGGTTTGGATTTGAGGGCAGAAGAAGCTGAGGGCATAGACCAATGCTGTGGCGAATTTAACATCTTGCCCATGTGCAAATATGGCCACAGAGAGAGGGTTCTGCCACCTTTCAAGAAGAGATTCCAGGTGATAGAGGTTGTTGATGGTTGTGTGCGTGGCTAAAGCCAGGACATTTGAACTGGCGTCAGATCCTGGCTTTTGATTTGTCGTGAAATCACTTTTGATCAAGTTCTTGTACACTCGGTATTGCCCGCTGTTGTCAAAGATACCCCCCGTGGACAGCGAGTACCTCAGACGCTCTTTCCGTGAGTTTTTCTCGGGGTGCGCATTCTTCTTACCAGAGCCTCCAAAGAGCTCAGAGTAGCGGTAACGCTGCTGCTTACCGTGGAACTTGGATAGGAAAGACAGGTATATGAGCTGCAGGAGCGCTACTATCAGCAGAGCACTCAGCACTACTTTGAAGACTGAACATTTCTTGGAGAGATGCATTCCAGAGCAACTGCAAACCGGCTAATTACTGTACATGAAGCAGGTTCAAACGCTGAGCAGGCAGCTATTTGTTCGTCGGGTCTGTCCAAGCGTCTCAGCTAACGTTACCTACATTGCTACCACAATGCGAACAGTGAAGCCAATAAGGCTGGGAATGCGGCACATAATTGATTCCATAATTTAGCGGTTTAGTGGCAACGCTGCCGCAAGTTTTCATATGGCTGCCGATCGCAATTTTTTGTACGAGTCTCTTTCATATTTTTTTAAATTGTGCCAGTTTCTGTGGTCTCCATCAAAACATACCATTCTGCGCTGCTGCTGCTGCGACACTGGCGCATGTCGATGCGTAATAACCGTATTGTCGGGAGTAAACGCGACGCTGAATTTGGTTCAGAGCGGTGTGTTATTAGGCTTTGGCTGTTAAAACTTACACTTCCTATCACGGGTGTAGAGAAAAGCGTATTGACGCTACTCGGTACAATTTAAGTTGGGTTAAATGATTTGTAGGCAAGTAATGTACAACAATCACCCAAAATAGGCCAGGACATAGAAACAAGTCACTATATAGAGTCATTTGGTAAACGGGAGGTTCTCATAGGACGAGGTGGCCGAGTGGTTAAGGCGATGGACTGCTAATCCATTGTGCTCTGCACGCGTGGGTTCGAATCCCATCCTCGTCGACATGGTATACTTTTTAATATTTGTGTGGTAGTGTAGTCCCCACGCAATTTTTGTGGCTGTCTGAGGGGTGTTTTTAGAAACAAGCATATGAGAAAAAGGCCGTTGTCATATTATTCCTGTTCCCTTTTTTATTCGTATTAAGACAAAGATGAGCTTTGCTGAATGGATGATTTTCTTCAGCCGCCCTTCTTAACAGGCGTGCTGCACACATTTACGCCATAGCCTGTAGAAAATAGATTTACAGCTGGAAACTGATTGACAATGAATAGCTCCACAGGAACAATTGGTAGTTTAGTGCCTTGCTCAAGGGCTCTGTTATGGCAGATGTCAATGGAGGGAAGAGCATTATTCACTTATTTGTACCCAGATTTTTCCAAACAGGCTAAGGATTTGAACACTTGAACTTGATCGTGTTACACACTTAATCATCTAAATCCTTAAAACAAAAGGACCATGTGGAGATGGGCAAAGCTAAGGCTAAGACCTTATATTTTTCAAATTTAGATGAGGTGATTATGTGTGCAGTCCTTATCTTTGAATAGAATTTTAATATCGTTAAGTTTTCCAGAAATACAGGCCTGTAAACAGTAACAGACAGAACTGAGACTTCTTAAAGAGGATTGCCTTCAATCCTAAAACTACCAAACATGGGAGGGTGAATACTGTCTTCTTGGGTGGCCTTCTGGGGTGACTATCTGAAAAAAAGTTTGGTACAGATCTCATATTGGGTTCTAAACAGTAGGGCAGACTAGGTGTTTATTGTTATGCGCCATAACAAGAATTTAAGAAACCACACAACAAAGCACAATTGTGACATTCTTTAATTCATAACCATTAACAAAAACAAACACTTTTGTCCTCATAACTATATGAACGTTGTGGACAGTGCGCTTCAGGTCCTAGGAGGCATTTCCTCTGTTCAAGCTAGGTTAACATACATCGATTTCCGGTTTCCAGAACACCTGATCCAAGCTAAAACGATCATGTGCTGCTACACATCAAATCAAAGAGAGAACGATAACCCGGTATGATGTTTTTGATAATGTGCCCTATTCATGAAGGTGCTATGGTAGTACTCACCGGTCAGCTGACTATAACTATGTATAATGGTCAATGGCCAATGACCTGTTGAGTGTGGCTTATGTGCGAGTAAATCTTTTGAGTTGTAAACAACATGTTAACTGTTTCACAGAGGGAAGGTGAACAACACAGTGAAGGATTCATTTGGATCCGGAGTGAAAAGGTTTACAGTATAATCTCTTGTTCATGCTTAAGACACACAAAAAAACGTCCACTGTCAAAATGCCTTCCAGGACCCGTTACGCCTTGGCAAGGGTGGCTTTGCGTACAATTTTAACCTACTGTAGGGCCCTATGAAATCAGCTTTGATTTCCCCGCATTTTTATCATTCTTACATTTATTAATCCAAAATCTGCATTGTAATACTTATCAGTGCTTACAAAATGCAAGTAACATGTTTTGCGGTGAAGTGTTTATTGATAGCCGCGAGCCCCCACATTGTCTTGGGTTTTATGGTGTTCCAAATTATTTTTTGGAGACCTTGCACTTTAATCTCATCACCTAGACAACCAACTGTCACATGGAAAAAAAATAATTTCCTGTAACCAGAGACAGTAAAATATTAATCCCTGGCTTTCATCATGTGTAAATGACAGAGCAAGACTAAAAGAAATATTTAGAAGCTTGAATATGATGATTTACGCCACAATGTTTCAGCAATAAAAAAAGAAAAAGTCAGCTTCATTGAAAGGCAGGTGTAAGACAAACGCCCTCAATTACACACACAGGCACACCAACATTCACTTTGAACATATGCAGAGCGTCTAACACATAGCCCCACTTAGATGTTATGGGTGCTGTTTGAATTTGTTTCTGTTCATCTAAGAATGTTGCAAATTATTTAAATACAAATGCTTTCTTTTTTTTTTTTTTTTTTTTTTTTTGCAGAAATGTAACCCCACATCTCCAATCCCAAATTATCCTGTGTTTAAGTCAGAGTTCCATTTTTAAACCTAGATTTTGTGACTCCACCTATGTTTTCAGTATTGCAGAAATCATAGGGCCCTACTATCGGCCTCCATTGTTACAAGCTATGACACTAAAACACCAGCTCCGCCTTTGGACCCGCCTCCTTCACTGTCCCTGGAGGACGCCGCTGACTGGCCCTGTGCCTCTCCTTCGCCTTCTCCCACCAATCGGATGTTGTAGCGTTCCCTGTACTCTGTGAGTTCCCGCCCTTTCGTCTGCATCTGTGTGTTGATGGACTCTATGATCTTTGAGATCTGTGGAAAAACAAAGGGAAAGACAGTGAGACTTCTTTTAAAGTTTCAATTTGTGCCTAAAATTCTCTTCTGACCGCATCCATTTTTATGTCTTTTAATGAATATAAATTCTATCAGTCAGTCAGGCAGGTGAAGTGAAAAACATAATTTCATACAGGAGTGTGAGCCGAGTTGATGGACAAAACTGGCAAGGTCTGAGCACCAGCTAATTATAGATTTGTCTATAGGTTGAATCAGCAGTATGACAAAATATCTACCAATAATAATAATGCATTCATACCACCTATCATTGGAAAAAAAAGGTTGCTGTAGTATTAAAGCATCCAAAATATTCTTTAGTCTACCTTAAATTGAAATAGATTTTTACAAAATACAACACTGATGTTGTGGTCCAGAGAACAGTGGCACATTCTATTCTTCACAAGTTTTACACAAGGGGATTAACAATCAATAACATAACTAGTTTACTTGTTTTCATTCTGGTACATTACCTGTTCTTTGTTGTTTTCCAAGGCTGGTAGAACTTCTTTTACTGTCCTCTCCACCAACACTCCTCCCACCAGACGAAAGCATTTCCTAGAAGGGTCCACTTCCTTCAGGGTGTCAACTACTAAGCTGGATGAAAAAACAGTGATGTTGAAAAATAAGAATCACTCCACCAAGATAGCTAAAAAATCCATGATAAAAACACAGAACAATGAAAAATTACTAATGTGTGCAGGTGAGAAAGAATATAAAAATATTGAGGCGTTTGTTCACAAATGAATTGGACAAGATGATAACAGAACACAACACACTACAAAAACTGGTAGATGCATGAAATGTCAAGAAAATGAAAATAAAGAGCCTTGATGCAGGGCTGGGAAATGAGTGTTTCGCTCCAGACTTGACTGGATCCATCCAATGTGGGAGATTCAGTGACAGTGAGGAACGAGCAGCAGAAACAACAGAGGGAGAGGTGCAGACAGGTAGGAGTGTCAGCCTCAGGACCAACCTGTGCTCGTTGATCTCCATCTCCAACTCTGCAGCTTTAGAAGCCATACTGCGCTGCTCTTGACGCATCCTCTGAAACGTTGCCACGACCTGCCACACACAAACACACACCAATTAGCAGCTGTACAAGACATGCCGCTGTGTGTAGAATGACAACCTGCTAATCTTATTTATAAATCACTACTGGCTCGTTGGATTGCAGACTGTTCACAAGGAAATAATGCGCAGATTATCCATTTACACACATGGAAAGCACTGTGCAAAACTGCATACTGGCAAACAAAAAGTGGCGTTGAGTGGTCTCCAATGATAAAAATAGCTTTTCCCACTGCCAGTCAACTACACGGAACAGACCCATTCACCAAAGAAGACCTTCCTTTTAAGGCGTGTGCTAAATGCACTCAAGATCCCACTGAATACTTAGTTTAATGCATAAACTGAGGACAAATCCCATTTAATCTCTGTGCCCCTGCTAGCTGAATATAACATTTAAGATTCATGTTGGCTGACTCTGCAACACGCTATGTGGTGAGAAAGCAGAATGATAGATGATGGCGATGGGGAAGCTAGCCTGTTAACGTTAGCTTTGGCTAGCTGGGCGTGAGACTAACGGCTGTAGCTTCGCCGGGACTCGACTGAACGGTGACGGACAATAATAAACTGACGAAGAAGACTGTGGGGAAAGCGACGATACCTGTTCGGCAGAAGGCCCGGACTGTTTTGCTCCAGCACTGTTGCTGGATTTGCTACCCGTGCTGCTACTGTTGGCTGCCATCTTGGAAGGGTGTTGCTAGAGTGGTGGGGCGGCTGAGGACCCAGAAAGGCAGTCTTGAGCTGTCTGCGTGATTGCCTGTGTAGAAGTCTAGTCCAGTTTACTACTTCTTCGTGAGGGTTTGGCAGCCGCCTCTAGCCTACAACCTATGCACTAAACCAGTTTAATTTAATACATGAAATTCAATTCAGCACCCGAAATTGCTATCTGTAAAATCCAATATCCCTTTTAAATGTAATGTCCATTTAATATGGAACAGAAAAGTGACACAGAAAATGTTCCATACCCCAGTTCACACTCTAGATCAGGGAGTGTTGGTAATGCACCTTTTAAGTTGTTTACCAACCGATAAAACAAAACTAAAGAAAACAAAGAAAAGTAAGAAATAAAGAAAGAACAAGAAAGAAGGCGGTAGGGTCTAGGTCTTCCAGTAGGCGGCGGTAATGTGCCTTAACGTTGGTTGCTAACCGCCGATAAACATCAAAGAAGAAGAAGAAAGAAGCCAGTTACGGGACTAAACGGAGGGGAGGTGACAGGTCCGGACCAAGGAGGTTCTATATTAACCAATGCTCGCTCTAAGGTGCATTTTGACATCGCAGGCAAAACATTTGGTCTCCCCCCCAGCCTGGAGATACAGGATCAGGCTCCAACACAGGTATGTGTCTGACAGGGAGAGGAATATGTTTGCCACCTAGTTTAATTATAGTATAGTTAAGTATCCTATACCTAATGAAGCCACAACACTTCCTTGACGTCCTTGATATTCAACAGTCTAGTGTAGAAGATCTAGGACAATTAATGTTCAACCATGTTTAGCATTGGCTGCACTTTACAGAGGAGAAAATGGCTTCATTTTGATGCTACAGTACGTCTCACAGTTTTTGCATGTCTTATGTTTGCATGGCATGAAATTCTCCTCACCTCACATTATGCTCTTCTTCTAGGATGTCCACCTCCTCTCACCCAGTGGCTGCAGTCTGTCAGGTGACGGCCACCCCAGACAAAGAGGCCAACTTCTCAGCCTGTAAACGGCTGGTGGAGGGAGCCAAGGAGAAGGGTGCCAGCATGGTGTTCCTGCCTGAGGGCTTCGACTACATCGGATCCAGCCGAGAGGAGACCCTGTCGCTGTCTGAGAGCCTGGCAGGAGACACGGTGTCACGGTACACTCAGCTGGCCAGGTAGACACCACATGCCAAACACTTTTCTGCTTTATTTTATTCTATTCTATTCTATTCTATTCTATTTTATTCTATTCTCAGCAAACATTTCAATGTTGTATAGATGTTATGACAGCTTGAGACAACGTCCATAGTTGTCCGTAGCTGCTACCTGCATCATTTTGTGAGATTGGGACGTAAATATCTTTATGATTTCAATTCAAAACAGTTTCCAAAGCTGTTGTAATCTGATTTTTATTGCGCCAAAATATCATATTGTGAAAATTTTGTGCTTGTTTGGTTAACATTGAACTCCTCCTGCACTTTGCCATCTGTCAAATACTTGGTTCTATTCTATTCTATTCTATTCTATTAAAGTCACATGGAGGGAATTTAAAACCAGCAAAATTATGTCACATTTTGGCTGTGTCTTATGTCTTTCTACTAAGCCACTTTGGCAGTTAATTGTGGTTATTAGGCATTTATTTATGATTGCTAGAGGTATCAGTTGGTATTTTAACCCGTCCCTCTCTAGGAAGTTGGAGGTGTGGCTGTCTCTTGGAGGATTTCATGAACGAGGGCATGATTGGGAAAATGACCAGCGAATCTACAACAGCCACATCATCATTAATGATAAAGGTACTCTCTCTCTCTGTCTCTCTCTGTCTCTCTCTCTCTCTCTCTCTCTCTCTCAATTCAATTCAATTCAATGTGCTTTATTGCCATGAAAGTTCACAGACAATATTGCCAAAGCATCAAGATGAATATCAGTCTAGGTGTGTGTGTGTGTGTGTGTGTGTGAGTGAGAGTCAGTGCCTGGACAGTTCCTCTGTCTCTCTATAATCTCTCTCTCTCTCTCTCTCTCTCTCTCAGTCCATGTTTTTCACCTCATGGCAGAAAACAGCCCTCCTTCAACACACACATACACACTCACACTGATGCTCTTTTCATGACTCCCACAGGTGATATAGTGTCAGTCTACAGGAAGTCCCATTTGTTTGACGTGGAGTTGCCAGGTAGGGGAGTATCCCTCAAAGAAAGTGCCTTCACCATCCCCGGCCCCGCCCTCCTGCCCACGGTCCAAACACCCATCGGCAAGGTGTTTTTCCATTTACCCTGTTCATGAGATAGTAACCACAGAAGTACAAATGTACAAATACACAATATGTGTTCCTACAGTCAGAAAACATTGAACAGTTGTGGAATTTGAAAATGTTCTCCCAGGTCTGAAAACCTTATAGAAAATGCAAAATATCGAAAACATTTTGGAAATTTTATCAAAATGTTTTGTTTTTTTTTGTCAAGTTTTGTCACTGTTGGGTTTGGTTACAGAAAATCAACCCAAATTTCTTGATTACAATGAGTCCAAATTGTTACTGTGGCTGCAGGTCAACAAACCAAGGCCTGAGATATACAGTACATTTTTGTGAACTACCTAATTGCTAATAGGAGACTGCACTGCACTGATGTATATGAAATAGTCTTTAAAAAGTTGTGAAACCTGATGAGCAAACTGTAGCAACCCTGGATGTTGTCTCTGAAGAGAATGTTACCAAGCACAGGAAGGGGCATTTGTGGCCATATAACTTCCAGAAATGCACCTGTGCAGTTTGACATCAAGATTAATTTGCTTGTCACTCATTATCTTTGTTCTGACCATTTTGTTACTGTTGCTGTAGGTGGGATTGGGTATCTGCTATGATCTGAGGTTCCCTGAGTTATCACTGGCCCTGCAGAGGCACGGGGCCGAGATCCTGACCTACCCATCAGCCTTCACTGTTGCAACAGGAGCCGCTCACTGGGAGGTGGGATCAGTTACAATAAGAGGACATACTGTTTTGATTTTCACTGCGACTTGGCAGCATTTCTGTGACAGATTTAATTACCATGTTATTGGCTTTATTGTTGTTAATCTACATAAGCAGTGGATTACTTTAAGATACAGCACAAAGTACAAACCAAAAGGGAAAAATGAAGCCTTGCTTTAATAAGCAACACCTTCTTTTGTGTAACCCAAACAGGCGCAGCAAGAAATGAGAAATACACAACCTAATTAGTCAACAAAAAATTGAAAAAAGTAGACATATTAGTGGCTCACATACCACACTCTACTGATGCAATGGATTGTAATAGTATCTTTAAAGCTGCACAGGGCAAGATTTTTATGTAAAAATACACCTGTCTTACCCACCTAAGTCACAAAGTGGGGTTGCAACAGGGAAGAACATCCCACCGTAGATTCGCTCTATTTACCCAAATATAATTTTAGTGTCAGGTATGGATGCTTTTTCAGACAGTCTCCTCTTGCTGCCATTTGTAGCCGAGATGCGAAGTTGCCTAGTGCAGCCTTAAATAACAGAAAAAAATGTATTCCTGTTCACAAAATAGTTTTTATTCACAGGTGTTACTTCGTGCGCGGGCCATCGAGACGCAGTGCTTCGTCCTGGCGGCAGCCCAGGTGGGCCGGCACCATGAGAAGCGCTCGTCATTCGGCCACGCCCTGGCGGTGGACCCCTGGGGGGTGGTGCTGGGCGACTGCGGAGGGGAGAACACAGGCATGTGCCTGGTGGAGATCGACCTGGAGAAGGTCAGGGACACCAGGAGGAACATGCCTGTCCAGCAGCACCGCAGAGACACTGGCTTCTACCACAGTCTGGAGCAAACCTGAGCACAAGACCAGTGCAAGATTCAAACTGTGTTCCAGGTTGTTAAGAATATTTCTTGGTGCAGTCAGTAAACAAGAGACACACTGAACAGGATATTGTCTTTCATCACCAGCACATGTAAGACACTAAGGAAATAAGGTATTGAATTCATTAAGTTGGATTCAGGTCAAATTTGTCAAACATATTTTAAAAAACCTGATGAACATGTTTTCATTTTTCACCTTTGTTTCAGGTTGTTCAAGTTTCTGTCATGGTAAATCAAGGGAACTTCAAGTGATTCAATTATTTGAAACAGTGTACTCTGGAGGAAGAGGAAGGACAGACATTATAAACAGAAGGACAGACATTATAAACAGATCAAGAAAATTAATAATGTTAGACATGTTTGATTAAAAGGAGGAGGATGGGGTAATGGAAACATTGGTTGACAGTGACAGAAAGATAGGATACACTCTTGTCAACTAAAACTTTGCTGATCAAACACTGGAGGGGTTCATACATGGAGCGGTTGTTCTGCAAACTTTGAGTCAAAGACAAATATACCCAATGTTAACGAAACATGAGTCATCTGAGCTGTTGAATATTGATGCTCTCTGTGATTGAGGCGAAAATGAGCTGCTTCTGCTTCTGCTTTTTTCTGAAGCTTCACTGATTTATTTCTGAATCATCTAAGTGTCATCGCTCGCTGCACTGGATAATCTGATTCCAGCTTGCACACATGAGTCCGATCAAGACGATGGACTCAGGCTTCCAGGAAAGTCGTCCCGAGTGAGCAGCTCTGAGTCTAAATGATGTTACTCATCATGATCAATAGATGGTACTGTTGGATCGTGAGAAAGAAAGAAATCAGGAGTTGGTTTGTCTCCTTCAGGTTTTGTAAAAGCCTAAAACATTCCTGTGTTAAACTACTTATCTGTAACACTGAATACATGTGTAAAACCTCAACTGTAATGTGTCATGATGAAACAGGCCTACTGTTGCCCTGTATGGTTGCAAACTCATAAATTTGATGAAAACTGAAGTTCACTTGGTTTGAATCTCTTCTTTTGCTCAATATGAATATCTCATCTCTTTTGCTCAATAGTAATACATCTAAGGCATATATTATATTACTTTAACTGCAGACATTATGGTTGAAATGGTGAAGCAATATTGAACCTTTGCAGTGGTGTCCAGAATTAAATAAAATGTTAAATTATATAGCACAATATGTTCACTAAAAACTCTCTATTAAGTAAGACAGACACATAAAAAGTCCATATGGGAGCATTATATGAATATTATAGTCATTTTTCGTTAGGTACTCCATGATCTTTTATTCCAGCTATTTGATCGCACCGACTTGATGAATAATTAAAACATTTTTATGCCCGTTTTACTCTGTGTGCCTGTATGTCTGTGGGTGGGAGCTGCTGAGCTGGGATGGGAAACCAAGAGACCGGAAGTAAACGTCACTGACACAGGAATGGGACTGAGAAAAAAAACACCATGATGAGGAGAATGTCAAATACATTTCTGTAAAACAAAAATCCTCGTTTCAACTGCGGAAAAGGATGAATTGTTCTGTCCGGGCTGGAATCGAGGCAATAGGAAGGTACGCCGTTTCGCTTTTTCTCTGCACGCTGCGGCTGGGCAGGAAGGTTATGGAGATGTGTTTCTCCATCCAAGGCCATAATATCCTCGTATCGTTGGCAAAAATTGGTGAACTCACAGGTTGCTTGCACATCCCCGCTGCCGACCAGGACCCATCGATTTGATCAAAACGACTTCCCGAGTTTGTAGCTTGCGTCTATATAGGCAGCGCGATGCTTTTGGCAGCTGGTGTAAATTTAATTTAAAAAAAAAACCCTTCCCGCTAGCTTGTGTGCCCAGGCAGAATATATTGTGCAAAACTGATGCTTTTGGTGGGAGCTGCATTCAAAATCGTATCGGGGCCCTCGGCTGCAGCAAAGTGTCTTCACGAGCCCCTCGGCTGCATGCAAATAGTCCCACTTTCTGTGTTTTCTGGCCGTTTCACCATGCAGTGCAGATGTAAATGCACGCGCGGCTAACTACAATGTGCAGACTGCTGGTGGTGAAATGTGCACTAGAATCATCTATCTGTGTGATTTTTATTGCCACGCTGGCTGTGTCGTGGTTGTGTTTTTATCATTATCTCTGAAGTCAGCCAGGCTTTCTGCTACAGTTGCTTGTGGTTTTTAGTGTTGTGCCCTCTTGTCTAGACTGACAGGCAGTCCAGTACCCTCTGCAGTTGGATTATTGGTACAATTAAACAGCAAAGTAAGCAGCTTCTCCTCACTTTATTTGTTTGTGTGTGTACTAAAATGTTAAAGCATCTAACTGCCAAATCATTCAGAGTGTAATTAGTCTAGGCTGTATGTGGGGGATGCTACCGACAGTAATAGCACTGTTATTGTTAAACTATCTAACTAGACTCAAGTTAATTTCCCAGGTCTTTCCTCTGTACTTGATCTATGTTCAGGTATTCATGTGTAAATTTATGACTTATGATTAACTAGTTTTCATGCCACAAGCCACCAGAAGGAAAGTTTGCTCTCCACCTTGTGTTTTGGTCCAACCAGGTCAAACCAAAGGCGGAGGAACTTTTCCTTATTTGATTTGCTATCACTGTTCATTTAATCAGTGTTGGCTGATTGTGTTATAGCCATCTGGAACCATTTAAACAAGTGCTTTCCCTCACTCCCTTCATCATGTTGTTATGTTTCATTTATGACAGTCATGGCATCTCATTGAAGTGTTTTCTTCTCCTTCTCCTTATGTCACATACGACCCAGCCTTGAGTTTACCTAGAAATGACCTCCCATTTTCTTGAACCTGTAAGGTTACATTACACAGACCAGTAGAGTTAGCAGATGGTTTTGGGCCTTGCTAAGTCACATACTTTCTTGACTTTCACCCAAGTAAACTACTAAAGCATTAGCCTAGTGTGTATCTCCAAAATGAGATTTCTCTTACAAATGATCAGTAGCACAAGATTACAACAATATCTGACACTTTTTTAAAGGATTGTAGGAAATCAAAGTCCATGGTTGACAAAATGATAACACTTTTACACACAGGATCCTCTCTATATTTGAGATACTGAATGATGAACTTCAGAAAATGACTTTCCCCCAAAATGGATATATATAATTTAAAAAATGATCTCTTAATTTATTTGACTGGTCTGGTAGCTTTAATTTTGACAGCCTTTTTTCCCTAGGATGTTTCTGCTGCTATCTTCAAGTAATTTTGTATATTCTCAGTTTGGCAAAGACTGGCTAGTAGGCTGAATGAAGTCGATAACTGACAAAGCCTCATTGATAGCACAAGTTGAAGGGTTTCTTGATGGACTAAATTTCTTGTACTTTGGCTGGAGGCTGGGTAGCACATGTATTATTCATTTTTCAGCCTTCATAATCTGGCCATTTGTGAAAGTAAGAACTTCTTGTGTTTCCTCAGTCAGGCAAGGTCTTTTTTTCTAGAGGACAGCATGCCAAAGACAGGTTGATCCCCATGAGACAGCAGCATATTGATTGATATTTTTATTCACATCATGTATTCCAGGTCCCCATCTTACGTTGGCTTGCAAGACACATGCATGCATACATTATTCTGTGATTGTGAACTATATATTCCCAAACAAAATGCAGAAACATACATAAAAAGCATACTTACATTTTGCCAAGGCTTTACAAATGAAGCATACTACTCAGGAGCCGTCTTTTCTGAAATGTGTCTCACATCTGTCATAACCGTTTAACTAGAATAGATGAGCAGAAATGGAAGTAATTTTACTATCAACTGCACTTCACAGCCTATCAAACGAAGGATAATAGAACATTAAATGAATTTCATTTTCAACTTCTCCATGCACCATTAAAACTGTTTATATAGCTAATGGTAATGTACCTGACCTTAATTATGCACAGATATCTTTGTGTTACTGTTACATTTGTTATTTGCATATTTTCTGCCACCTATGTGTGTGTGTGTGGTTTCTCAGAATAACATTATTACATGGCTGCATAATTTCAGCAGTCGGCGTTAGTGATGCAGTAACTGCAGTTGGCCTCTAATTGCCTAGATGTTGTTGAGGTGCTGTTAATTGGAGAAGTGAAAACTCCATGTTGTGCTGGAGCTGCTGTACGGTGGATGTTTTGCCACAAAGCAATCCATATATTGACCGGTTGCTGCTTTTTGAAGGATGTGTGTCAACCTATTGGGAGGAGGTGTGAGCACGCTGCTTGGAGGGAGGGAGGGAGAGAGGGAGGGAGGGGGCATAAACGCTGAGTCACATCCCAGCAACAGTCGCCTGGGCAACACCTCCATAGTGACCACTGAGAGGAAGATAAAGCCCCTAGCTGCTCAACTAGTTGTGTAACACTAACAGACCCCTCGCCGTGTTGCTCCCTCGCTGTTGATAAATGCTGCTGCTATCGATCATCAGACAGACGCAGACCTACTCAGCTCATCCACCTCCTCAAACACAGGAGTGAAATCTGATATGGAGGATAGCAGCTCTTTAATACTGCGAGCTCCAGCTTTCCTGGCATAATTATTGTTTTGACTTGTTACTAATGGAAAGAACAAATGGAAAAAATATAATGTACATCATCATAATTATAGCGATCAGTTGTCACCAACAGAAAGCGCTAGTGGGGAAAAAATGAAATGTATAATTAGAGTAGATCATTTATAAGAGACTGTGCACAGTGCTTTTGATATTTGATCAGTCTGTAAAAAGATAGCTAGTTGCACACCTTTGGGTGCGACTCATACTCTCTAATTTGTCCCAGTTAGCACTGATGTTGCATAAATCAGCAGCCTTGCTGTCCTGAAGTGTTGTTTTTTCCCCAGAATTATCACACACACACACACACACGCGCACATTATCATAAAAGCTTAGTTTCAGTTCTAACAAGATAGTTGAAGGAAGGAAAGTGTGCTGTGAAACATTAATGAAGCAGAACGGTTCAAACTTCAGTCCGGTGTGAGGTCTGGGACTGACAGGGTCCACATGTCTCTGCTGGCCCGGGGCCAAGCTCATGACCACCAGGGTCTGTGTCACTGGAGGTCAGAGGACCCGGCCGCATCATGTGAGCTCACCTACCAGCTCTCTGCCTTGGCGTTCGCTCTGCAAACAAGCTGAATTGAATTTCCTGGCCATGTTGATTCGATACAGCTCTAAGGGATGTCCTGTCTCATACTGAGTTAGTGTGATTGTTGGCTCGGGGCAAGTTTCTCTCTCCCCTTTGCCTCACTTAGGGTTTGTGTCAGTAAGGATTAGGGGTCTTCAGTTTCACTGTGTGTGTTTGGAGAAGGCTTTTTGTCTGTGGCAGCTCGGGCCGGGGCGCAGTATCATTGTCACAACAGTATGTCTAAATTCATTAAGGCGGGTGAGTGACTTTCTCTACAACACCCCACAGCTGAGATGAGGGCCTCATGTTAATGCAAAATGTTCTTAAAAGTGAAATAAATTTGAATATTGTGAGCTTGGAATTACAACTTCTGACTTTTTTTGTTTTAATCAAAATTGAGTTATCCACATATTCATGATCTTTGAATGCTACTTCATGCTTGTGTGATGTTATTTTTTTAGAGAACCTTTTTGTCGTTATATATTTAGAAATATAGAAAGTACATAACAGTTTTTCCCACTGGTATATAAAATCTTTGATGCTCGATATCTCAGAACTGCTCTCCACCCAGATAGAGCCTTTTACAGTAATGCCAAACTCATCAAATGTCAAGAGCAGAGATCTTTAAACCTTTTCAACCCCAAACCCAAATTTAAGGAAGTTAGAATTACCCTGAGACCAAGCATTTCTTAAAACTTCTTGCTGCTCTTGTCATGATGGGATCAACCAGAAACAGGCCTTCACCCGTTTTAGGTCCTGACCATGGCTAGAGTCATTCAATTCAAAATATTTGCGGCATTCGCTTTTCAACAATTTCTTTATACACCGGATGAACCACTTTATAGCAAAAGCAATTAAAATTTTGAGAAAGAAATCCACCTCCTGGATTGATTCTACTGACTCTTTTTCTACACTTGCTGTTCTTTCTGAATGTCCCGGGGTCCCTGGCAGCGAGCTGGAAAGAAAAATTGAGCAGGAAATCCGACAGGCCAGATATGGAGGGAGCTTAGAAATCTATTAGGCCTGGGTCTCTTTTCACAAAGATATACAGGGAGATGGAGCCGGCTATCAGACAGTAAAGGATTAGCAGAGATCAGTCAGGCTACAGAGATGTCTCTCTCTTTCTCTTTCTCTTTCTTTCTTTACCTCTATTAATTTGTGACTCATCTTGCCTCTAGGCTGATATTCCTATATATATCTCCCAGCTGGTTTTATTTTCAGGATTCATTTAACTGTCATTGTGCTCGGTCTAGGTGAGATCATTTTTGTCTGTCATTGCAGCCGTCAAGCTTGTGGTTACGGTGTCTGGTTAAGCTGTGTAGTCTCCGCCTTTCCCACCGGGGGGCGCTGTTAGAGAGAGGGTGGGGTACTGTATGTTGATGCTGCTCTGCTCTCTTTGGGCCAGCAATGTGTATTATCATTATCATCCCGTCACAGTGGGGAGGATGTCCATGTATTGTTTCATCCTAATCCCTTAGTCTATAAATATGCCTCCTGGGTGTCAGAAATGGTTTGTATTCACATTAATATCACTGCTAAATATTTGAAATTAACAATTCAATCTCTGGTGGATAAAAGGAGTTCACAAACAAAAAGAGATGGCTGTAAGCCCATTTCTACCCGTTTATAACCCAGGTTCATCTCATTTTAAAGGGGCGCTATTATATGAATTAAACATTTCCCCCATTTATAAACATATATGATCAAAGATGTTTAATGAAGACTTTGTTGGAGTGGTTAAATTTGAAGTTATTGCATTGTCAAAATCCATCCTTTTTTTCAGGCAGTTTCAGACTAACTCCAGTAAACGCATCACAACTGGACCTGGTCTTGATTGACTCCCTCACTAATCAATTACTGAAATCCTTCCAATCAGGCCAGTTTGTAGCATTTGAACTGGAAAGCCTCCAATCAACAGGTTTACCTCATTTGAATTAGAGGAGCTGGTGTTGTCGACCAGTCAGGGTCCAATATTATGACTGTTCTGCCTGTGAGGACTTAGTCTTCAAATGTATTAATTAAATACCCTTTTAACTAAAGTACATTTCTTTGTAAAAACATCACAAAGACTGAACCATAATATATTTGAAAACAAAAGACTGAATATTATGGGATGTTTAATGTTTAAGGAATGCAGTGTCTGGCATATAGCCTACTGTTTGTTTGATGTTAGTTAGTTAGTTTCATTTATTATCCTTTCAGAAATTCTCTTTGTGTCTGTGGCAACTGATAAGGCTGAGGTAAGAATGAAACAGATTTAAGGAGGGATGCTTTTTCATATCCTAGATGCACAGACCATTCAGGTACATGGACAACAGGATGACGTGGCTGAGATCATGGCAGGCTAACAAATGTGCAAAAGAGTCATTCAGATTTGATTTACTGATCCTCTAAAATCTACAACGGTGTTTGAGTGTGCTCTTCTTGCTTAGCGCTGTTTCTTCTTGTATCCCCGGTCTCACTGACAGGGAGGGACATGGATCATCAGTTTACCTCGGCTCATCATCATCATCATACATCTTCCTCTCCATCTCGGTCCCCCGACAGCCTGCATTCATCTTAAAGCCTCTAATGGCCGCCGCGTACCTCGCCTCTCTCATTCCCTCCGCTATCATTCCATTCCTCTTCACCTTTTTTCCTCTTACATTATCTTCCATCACCATGCGTTCCAGTGTTTTTCCTGTCAAACTACGTCGCTAACCTCTCAAGGTTTGGCTGAACCTTGAAAATGTATTTTTAACTCTTTTTGTGTTCATGTGTGTATGTGTCTGTGTGATTTATTTATTTTTTCTTATATTTTTTCTATATATTTGCACAAACAAGGAATTCGACTTAGGTTGCTCACGTAGGACACATTATTCCTAACATAACACAAGTAGAAAAGAAGTATATGAAAAATTAAACATGGAAATTTAGGAAATAGGTGTATTTTAGAAGGAGCATATAGGTATAAGCAGTATAGGAAAAAGTATAGTGTATGAAAAGGAAGCTATGGAAACAGGACAACAGAAATACTGTACAGATCTTGAATATTGCACTGGGGCCTCAGTGTTTTGAACACTGCAAGGAAAAAAAAGAAAAAAGCTGTACACATTAGTTGGAATGGTATAAACAGGCAAAATAAGTATAAATATATAACTATAGAGCCAGTATATGACAGTAGGTGCAATGCTGTTTACCAGTAGTAGAGTGTTATTGTCTGTTGTGTGCAGTTCAGTGTTGATGTGCTGTGTCCTGTGTGATTTTTGTTCTGTGACTGTATTCAAACCCACCACTCCTTCACTGTGTGTCTGTCTGTGCTGTTTACTTGTGAGTCAGTGTGCATTTGTCTGCCTGCACTACTCATGCATGTGTGTGTGTTTGTTTGTGTGTTTGTGTGCGTAACGGACTTACTTCCCCCTGTAGACTCTATAGTCTAGCGCTAAACATCCTCACAACACAGTGTGTATATCTCCACCACTCTCTGCCTCCTCCCTCCCTCCTTCCCTCCCTCCCTCCCTCCCTCCTTCCCTCCCATCCAGGGCACCGGCGCGTCGCTAAATGGAGTCGGAGCAGCTGTACAACAGGGGCTACTGCAGGAACAGCTACAACAGCATCGCCAGCGCCAGCAGCGACGAGGAGCTGCTGGATGGAGCCGGCGTCATCATGGACTTCCACACCACCGAGGACGACAATCTGCTGGATGGGGACGCTGCCTCCCCAGGTAGGGAGCATGGGGGATACGCCCACACCGGATACCCCAAAACACCTCCCCCTTCCTCTATAGCCTCGGCTTGATTGGTCCCATGTCTGGATCCTAGACCTTTTCCCCCTTCCAGTCCGGTCTCTTCTATGTCCCGCCAAAAAACCCAGCATGGTGCCAGCCAGGCCCGATAAAACCCCCCTCCCATACGCTGCAAAACCCCCGCTCTCCCTTCCTTGGATCCCCACTGAGCTCCTTACATTGTGGATTCCCGTCCCGTTGGACCCCCGCACTCTCTGCTGCCGCTTCATCAATGCCAAAGGGTTTTTCTTCTGGTTCATGGTGCGCAGTTGGGCCAGACAAAGCGGGGAAATTGTCTCCCCGCCGCTGATGTCGAGACGCATCAAGTGTGTCCACTTCGCCTGTGTGTGCGCTGCTGCCTGGTTGCTGTCCTGTGATGTGATGCCGTGTGCAGCCCATTCTGCTGTCTACCTCCTCCTCATTCCCCATCCACGCCCGTCAGCCCCCCTCTCCATGCCGTCCCATCTCCTCCTCCAGATGCCTGCTGCCCAACTCGTACAGTCCATCATTATCATCCTGCTCCCATTTTGTGTGTTTCTTTTTTTTTACGTTACACTTGTATTTTATTTTATATTCTACATCTACAACCATTTGTTTTTGTTATTTTCTTACTCATCTTATTTGTGTAATTGTCGTAATTGTGGCTCTATCCATAATTATGACTATATTTCCTTATTTTGCAGCCCTTATCCTGAAGCTTTTCGTTTCATGGTTATGCCCGTTTCGGTATCCCGTTAATATTTTGCTACCTTTCCTTCCATCATCTTGATTTGGTGACCTTTTTCTTGTCCCTGCTTCCCGTTTCCTTGACAGTTTGCTTTGTGGTTGCACTAAAACTTTGCTACTTGTGTGTGTCTTGGCATTCATCTTAGTTTCTCTGTCTCTTGGATTACGTGGATTTGGCTGTCAGGTAGCAATGCAGATCTGTAGTAGTAACAGTATAGATACGTGCCTCACTGTTGGTTGGACTGCTGGAAGTGGCTTGTCTTGTTATGCTTCATGCCTGTCTAGCTGTACAATGTTACTATTCCCTTTTTCTGGTCCTGCCGTGTCACACCTGTCATTCCAGCGCAGTCACCTGTTTCTCATTCATTCAGGAACGACCGGCTCATTCAGTGGCTCAGTGACACTCTGGTGTTGTGCCATATCTGGTGTCCCATCAACATCTGATCTGCTCCATCCTGTTTGTTCTTGCCTGTCTGATGCAAATATGCTGATTCATGTCTTTGCTGCTACCCCTTTCCTCCCACTCTGGTTTTGACTTGCTGATCAAACAGAAAACTCTCATATGAGGAAGGGTTATGTCGGGTCGCTCTGGGCTGTGAAGAGTTGTCACAGCAGGGAGAGGTGCTGCTGAAGCTTGACACTCTCTACATACTTGGTATTTAATCAGAATGCTTCCACATTTGAAAATATGCAGGTTTGATTTCAATTTGTCAGAAATCCCTCTGCCTGCGAATGCTGAATGAGCGCAGCAGTTGGCAAACTCTGTGCACAACTTGTGTTTATGCAAAGGATAAACGCATTAAGTTTGTTTAAAGTTTGAAGTGTTTGCGTGGAGGAAAGGGTACTTTCTGTCACTTTGAGGTGGATAATTGGGACTCATCTTTATTTTATTTGGTTTATGGTTTTTGGGCTTGTGAGGGGAATTTGGTTTGCTGACAGGGTTTACAATAAAAATACACAAAAAAAATAGTCTGGGACGTTTCTTACACAATGCAAGGCTGTGGTGAGCGTGTGCAAGGTAAGCTGGACCAATCACTGTGAGAGAACAACGGCTGAGACCTTTTCCTTACTACTTACTCTGGTATTTCTTTTGTCTTTTCCTTTTCCCGGTCGATGTGTCTACAGTTTGTCTGATCACAGCCAGTCCTGTCTTCCACAGACAACACTGAAGCAAGACTTGACCCACATAGCAGCCATCTGTATAGAACCTTAATGTGTTTGTACGCAGTCTGTGGCCCCAGGGCTCATTTCTTATGACATGTCATGTGTTGAACATGTGATCGTGCTATTTCACCACCAAACAGCTTGCAATTTTCGTAGGACTGCATCCTAAAACTGACTTGACAAGCTATTAGATTCAAATGATTTATTCCTGCTTTGTAGCAACACTAGTTACTGTAATAACATTGGATTCAGTATTCTTGGATTCTGTACATTTAAAGTGAGATGTAGGCTAATCAAAATTTTTTTGACTGAGCAGGCTACTTCTAGAAGATTGCTTAGAAGTTAGTTATTGACTTCTACAGTATGATTTGTAGCAGCAACTGTAGCAGTGACATAAGAAGTCTAGACCCAGCCTATTCATTATTGATGAAGAGGAGACTGTATTGAAGGTGACCAGGCTATTCAGTCAGACACACACACACACACACACACACAAATGACTTAACTGTATGGGCGCCCATGCATAGTTCAGTAGGACACAGACAGAGGTGGGACATTGTTTGTGCATGTGAGCACAGCAGGCATTAGGTTACAGTTCAGTGTCTCCAATCTCTGTCCAATGTTTATCCTCCATTATTTTTCTCTGAAATCGGACCTGCGGGCAACTAGCAAAGGTGAAAGCATAGAGCTCATTTGGACTGAACAGGTAAAGCTAACCGATAACTATACTACTATGTTACTACTGCTACTAATGGAGAGTCAACATGGTTCTACATTTTGCCTAGGTTTGCTGCAGATGTGGGTCAAATTCTGTTTTCAAATACTGTCGATAGAAGTTTCATACTTGGGGCCCGATGACACAGAAAATATTTTGAAGGGTGAAAAATGGAAAGCATGCTGCACTGCCTTTCTTATTGAAGCCTGCAAAGCTGTAGTTTGCTTTGTTTTTGTGTTGTTACTACGTAACCAGAGACTCAAAGTTAATGTGATTTAGCTATACAATTATCATAAACTGTAAAGATTCCTGACAAAAAGTTACCAGAAATTTGGATTGCAGCACTAATTTTAGAAGAGTCACCACAGAAGTCCCACCTCTCCGTTAATCTGATTGGACAGTAGAGAAAAAAAAACGACAGTGATGTAGGGTGCCTATCTGCTCTGAATTTAACTTTTTTCAACTTGGGGCACTCAAGGCACTCAGGCGCCCAGCAATGCAAAAGCAGCATGCAAATCGCTTCATTCTCATTGAAAACAACTAGAGAAGGCCGCCCTCTGTTGCTAAAAGTGCGTCCTGTGTGATCGAGCCCTTAGGTGTCAGATGAGTGGGGTTTGCCACATTACAGTGAGTGCCAAAAAATTTAGGAAGGTGTTTGAAAGTCAAATGAGAATAGTTTTCTGTGATTGACAACACACCTGACGCTATCTGATTTGCCCTGATGTGATACCACCCTATTTATCTTGTAGTAACCAGGTTAAAACGGAGGCTAACTATCATTTGCAGCTACTATTTGGCCTGTTTACGATCAGTTTTGCTTTTTTGACATCTTAATCTATATTGATATCTTAGAGGGTGTTGTTCTGTGTGTCTCTGGACACACCCACCAGTCTTGTCGGTCTTGACTGGTGTGTGACACCAGAGGAGCACAGACAGTCCCATGAACCAGTTTGGCTGCCTGACAACCACCCAGCCAGCGTGAGCTAGCATTTCAGGAAATCTGTGGATGGATGGCCTTCCTTGAAGCTGTTGCACTCGCTAAATGTAGGCTGCACAGCCCCCCGCCACTGCCTCCCTGTGTCACTGGTGCTATTTTTATGTGGTTGTGTGGGGTGGGTTCACAGGAAACCTTGTAAAGCCCTGCAAGGGGCTACGGCAACAGTGTGGGAATTTAGCAAGGGGGCTAGCTAGCTGTGTAGCCTCATGGAGTTTTGTACTGAAACTTTAGCTTGGCTTAGAGGTGAAGGAAAAAACAGAGGAACGCTTTGGAACATTTTCAGCCTCAAATTGGCCCTTGAATAGAATTGGATCTATGCTGCATTCTTTTAATTCACTGGATTGACTGCAGCTTTTCCTCTTCCAAAGTCTTATGTTGTGGTCGTGCTGCTTTAATGTCCTGATGGGGATTTCTAGCAACAGGAGCTCTGCTGAAAGGTAAGGGGCCATGCAGGTCTGAGGTGGCACACAGAGGGGGACTGGTTATGTTTTTTTTGTTTGGCTATATTATCACAAAATGTGTGAAATGTCAAGCTGTTATTGTTAAGGCTTGGGGCCTGCAAGGGATGTGGATGCAGTTGACTTAGTTTCAGTGTTTCGCATAATAACACATAACACCAAATGTATAAAACACCTGCTACTTCAAAATACATTCACCCGATGAAAGCTATGGTCCCTTGTAATCCACTTCAGTTGTGAAGGGGGGATGTAATTGAAGGGGAGGATACAGTGTGAACAGAGATTTTTAAACCTTGAAACAACTGAAAAATAGATTGTGCAACACAATATGAAGGAGGTTCTCCTCTAATATCCCCCTCCATGCCATGTCAGTAAACAGTGTGTGTGGCTTCATAGCACAGATGCCATGAGGTGTCCAGATTAAATCTGTTGTTTAATATCCTCTTTATAGAGAGTGAGAGAGAGAGTGAGGAACTGCTGGGTTTCGTACATCTTTATAGTGTCGTATCTGCTGGCGCTTGTTCTTTCTTGCTGCAGTTCTTGATTGTGCAAATTTCTCTCACAATGCCAGAGCACTGTAAAACATTGGCTTTCATTTTCTCTTTGCATAAGAAAGGCAGCAGTTGAAGTAAAAGTTAATCTCAAAGTCTACCAAATCAACATGGCAAAACAGCTTTGTGCAGTTGTCTCCTTTTGTCTCCTTGAGGGCTCGATTTAACAAATTTAAGTGTATTACTTGTATGTATTTAAATGTAGTAGTATTATTATCCACCTGACAGCGTGGCACACCTGTCAGCAAGCTCTACCAGCCTGTTCCACTGCATACTAAGCTATTATAACTTCCTTTTATCCTCCTTGCTTTACCCCCCCACACTTGCTCAGAATGGATTGTTCCATTCCAGAGCTGCCCCCCACCCCCACCCTCCACCCCAACACACAACACACAACACACACACACAGACGCACACATACACACACACACCCCTTTGACCTGGCACTGTGGTCTCTCCCATACAGGCAGGGCTCAATGATCTCCCCCTAGCAACCAAGCAGGCAGGGCTGGCCAGCCTTGTGCGATCGTCTTTCCTTCTCTGTGTGTGTGTGTGTGTGTGTGTGTGTGTGTGTGTGTGTGTGTGTGTGTGTGTGTGTGTGTGTGTGTGTGTGTGTGTGTGTGTGTGTGTGTGTGTGTGTGTGTGTGTGTGTGTGTGTGTGTGTGTGTGTGTGTGTGTGTGTGTGTGTGTGTGATGACATCATCAGCCCTTAGCAGTCAGCTGCTGCAGTGGAGAGAGACTGTGTGGCTCAGAGAGAGAGAGAGAGAGAAAACAGAGGGGGAGGGAGGGAGGACTGCGCGCTCACACACACAGGCGCGCTCACTCTTCAAACACACTCTCGCTCACATAGCCCCACTTGTCTTCCTCTGTGCGCGGCTGGTAAACATGGCAGCGGTAGCAGCGACTGACACACACGCAGTGAGCAGTGCCTGGTAAGCCTAGCCTAGCCTCAGCTCGCTGTCTCATCTGTCAACATGGAGGAGGAGGACGTGTCGGCCGACCCCTATCTGCCCTACGACGGGGGAGGGGACACCATACCCCTGCAGGAGATCCCTAAAAGAGGTACGCCACGTCCCCTCTGTCCCCCTTCCTCTGATTCCCTCCGATTCCCTCCTTCCTCCCCCAATTTCTTATTTCAGAGGCCGTCCTTCCTCCTGTACAGTGAGTCCATATGTCCATATGGCGGGCAGACATGGCGCAGGTTAAGCAAACGCTAAGCAACTGCTGCCTCCCCTGCTGTTGTTGTGCTGGCGGAGCATGGAGATAGGAGAGCCAGTATGGATTAGGAGCCGATGCTGCCGTTGCTAATGACTGTGCTGCATATTCTGAAGGGCAACAGCGTTATCTAGCCCGCTGACATTATTTGCCCATTCACCTCTTTGTCAATGATTAACCGCGTGTGTCTCTGCGAGAGAGAACGAGATGAAGAAACTTGATTTTCTGTGTATGCTAATGCTGTAGGAAGGCCACCATTTTAATTTCCCCGAAGAGAGACACATGCACAGGCAGTCATATACGTGGACTGGATGTTCGTAGATTGTCGCTGTGTAATGCTGAAGCGTTTTTCTCAAGCAGCAGCGTTCTGGTGGTGGGAGGCACCTGTTGGCAAGATCCAGGATGTCTTGATTTGCTCCAATGTGCTTCACTCCGCACACACACATAACAGGGTCCTCAGGGTGAAGGCATGCCGTGCGTGACAGACAGATTATGATAAATTGCCCCTTGTTCCTGCAAAATAAATTGGAGTTCCTGCACTGTATCTTTGTTTGTCTTTTCTCTGCGGCCTGTAGGGGGTTTTCCATTCAGTTGTGTGTCGGTCCTCCAGGCCTTGTTAGATTCTTACGGTGAGCGAGCAGAGACAAAAGCTCCCTGGTGAGTCTAGCACAGAACCGTTGCTGCCTACATCCATATCCTACAAAAGCTTCAGCCTACAGCGGCCTCTACATCCACCCCTATATCTATCCCTTTCCTCTCCTTTGTCCTGCCTGGGTTGCAATCTCTCAGTCTTCCATCCATCCATTCATTGATTCTCTCCAATTCTCTCTCCTCTCACGGCTTTAGCCAGAATTGCTCTGTCCTGCCCAGATTCTGCACCAGCTTCTTCTACACCATAGAAAGGCTTTAGTCATTGTACAGCAGTCTCTCAACCCCCTCGTCTAACCAAACATCCATCCTCCTTTTTCTCTCATGGCAGTCTTTAGCCCCCTTCACACATGCAGCTTCATCTTGAAATCTTCTGTAAATTTTCTGTGGCAGGGTCATGTGTAAACAGGAGCCGGAGTTGATATTCTGGAAAAGTTGATCCGGCATTTTCCTCCCTGAAGACCGAGTGAAATTCCCAGGAATCTTCCTTTGCGATGCTGATGTGAACAAAAGCGGTTAAATTCCTGGGTCAAGCACGCAAAAGGTTATGACAGTCGCTTTCATGTAGAGCGAGCAAGCCAATCAGAGGAGACTCTGAGGTGGCGTATTTCATTCTGTGACTCGCTCATGGCAAGCATTTGGACTCTGAGAAAAGGGAGCTACTTGCCATCCGAGCGGAGGACGAGGTTAATAGGCAGCCACAGGAGCTCCTCATCGGCCATTTTTCAAAAACAATTGCGTTTTCCGTCACGTACCTTAAATGCAACATCCAGCCTCGTCTCATCTACCTGGGATCGTCATGTTGTGTGAACGCCTTCTACACGGAAATTGTACGGACAGTAGCTGTACGTCCAAGTGTGAACAGGGGAAACCACTAGCACTGCTGGAAAAAATAACACAGCAATGTTACAGGTTCTCTGTGAAAGGGGCTTTTGAGTTCCTTCCTTCTTTCCATCTCTTCCATCCATCCGTCACTTCTCTCTGACTTTCCTCTCCTTGCTTTAGCCTGAATCCTTCTGTGTTCTGTCCGTTTATCCATCAGTTTTCATTTGACTGAGGAGATTCTGCCGGACTAGTCATCTATAGGCTGTAATGAGGCTGTCGGTGTCTGTCAGTGATGTCGGTCACATGTTGCCTGAGCAGACTAACCCTACTCCGGTCTGGCTGACCCAGAGTGTGCTAGCCAGCCGCTCCTGAGCCTCTCTGATCTGATTTACACTGCAGTAGTAGAGTAGGCTTAATACAGGAGAATGCAGGGTTAGGTCTTACACTTACTCTTATCACCAGGAGAGGAAACTGATTTTTTCTATCCAGTAGACAACGTAGCCTCCAAACGATGGCTGGTACTGGTCAAAGTAGTCAGTAGGCTAGATTCCCAGCTCACAGTCATCATGTACAAGCAGTTTGCCCATGGTAATTTCCCACTCTGGTGATCACAGTTGCACACAGGAAGGCCATGTGAAGGACTGCCCAGGAAGAGAAGTGCTGGAGAGTATTGACAGTCAGCAAGACCTGTGTGTGCACTAACTCTGCTTTAGCCCTGACACAGCCCGAAGAGAAAGGCCACAACACTTTGCTGATCCACAAGGGAAAGAAACAGAAACCTTGTTTTTATGTGTGTGTGTGTGTCTTGTGTCTGTGTGTGTGTGTGTTGTGTGTGTGTGTGTGTGTCAGCGCCAGTGTGCCTGCTGAACCATTGGACCGTGATGCTGGCGTTGTGCTCGAATGCAGTCCCTGTTGGTTTCTGTTTCCATGGCGTCACCCTCGCTTGGCTCCATGCTCCTTATTAGACTGATGGGTGACAATAACCCAGCTTCCTCAGGAGGACTTGTCTTATTTATCTCATCGATCAAATCCCCTTTCCTCTTTCTGGCAGCTGAAAATGTTCCCTTCAACAGTAGTACCCGCACATAAGATGGGAATTTTCCAGTATCTCTGTAGCATCAGCTTTGGCTTACTGTTCTGTTATTTTCTGAAACAGTAAATGTCAGGTTTTGGTGTCAGTCCCTCAGAATCAAAGAGCAAGGGCTTCTTTCTGGAGCTGCCATTTTGCACCGACGTTCAACAGTCATACAGGGAGAAATCCATCATAGAAGAGGCAGAGAGACCAATTTCGCCACCGACAGTAGCCTCAATAGACCAGAATGCAATGCAGCCACAAGGCATGTTGCGTTCTGAATAAGGGCTGCGACTCTCAACTTTTCTTGAGTGGAAAAGCTTGTTCTCTTGCTGTTACTATGCTATCGCCATCATTATCGCTATCGCTCTCTCCACCTTCACATACTGAATACAGCAAGTTCAGGCACATTCTATGGGGGGTTGCATTCTGGGGAATGTAGGAAATCGCTAATGGAAGTAGATGACGAGGCAGGTTGAGGGAAAGTCGATTATATATAACCGTTCAAGAATATCCGAGCGTGGATTTTTCCTTTAGCTCGCCATTGCATGGGGAGTTTAGAGATGAGGATTTAGAGAATCACACCAGCCAGTAACTGCACTGGTTTTGTTTTTGTTTTTTTGCCCTCAGGTGTGCTGTGTGGGCCGAGAAAGGCCAAGTCTCAGGACTCTCCTAAAACCAAACCTCCATATTGAGCTGTTGTTGCTTCAAAAACTGACTCATCATCATCCACCTACCCTTCTCTCTCTTTCTCACTCACACACACACAGACACACGCCCTCCCCCTCCCTGGACAGTCCAGACTGTAGCTGTCACTCTCAAATCAAAATGGAGGACGACAATATCAGTCTCCCTGCCAGGCCTGCTGTTCCTCCCTCGGCCAACGGCTTGACACTCTTGCTGCTGCTGACTCCACAACAACAATAATAGCTAGCACGCTCGTTTCCTCTTCTCTTCCTTCGACAGGATATCTCTGGTCAGATGAAAGCCGCTGTTGGACATTTTGTCCCGGTTTCTCACAGAGATTCTCTTAAGAGGGTTTCTACTCATTTCTCCTCTCCCACGTTTCCACTGAACATCAAAGGCTGTGATATGAGCTAATAAGCTCATAAGTTTTCAAAGGCTTGGCCAGGCTGACGTGTGATATGGAAGGTCTTGGGGAGGAAATAGGCCTTATTTTCTGGTGATGTCTCAATTATGCGGGGGGAAATTATGCTAGTTGGCAAGCAGATGTCAATGTGAAGACTTTCATACCAAACTGAGATGTCTGTGATTTGGTAACAAGTGTCACCTACTTCTCACAAAATGATTTCTTACATGAAAGTAAAACTCACATTGGATTATTAGGTATTATTGGTTATAAGCTATTTTACCTCAGCTGTATTGTGAAATTTTAGGTATCAATTATTTCGATACATGTTTTAGTTCGCTCTGGAGGGAAGCCATTCGGTGTTGTAGTCCAGTATAGTAATGTTTTGGGTAGGATGTGGCGACTGGGCTTTGATCAGAGCCCACAGATCTCAGGGGGAATCGCTTTAAAAGCTCCATGCTATCACACCAGGCAGTTTTCTTCATCATCGTTTTCATCATTCCCCGCTTGGTAAGCCTCAGAGAGTTAAGAGACGAATGCTATGAACAAGCCTTAATGTCAGGCTTGTTTGCTAACCAACAGTCATGACTGCAGTTAAGCTTAGGAGATTTAAGACGAGAAAAACCTATTTTCATTTGGAATGTGTATGTTTGCTACTCAAAAGGCCACAAGATTTTCAGAGCTTAGTGTTAAAGCATGGTGTGTCATTCGGTTGGCATTACTCTTGCACACATTTCTGGATTCACAGGTTTAATTTTAGCTTCTTCTTCAATATTGAGGCACTTTTGTCTTATATTGTGCCATGTGAGCCAGATAATGACATGCAGAGTGGGAAATTCACATTTTTGGGGCTGCAGCTGGTAAATTTTTCTACTCTAAAGAGCCACTTTGGCAGGAAACCAAACATCATTTGCAGGTTCCCTTTCATTATAAAAATCAATTTGGCTGGTAAAATAGTTTAATTGAATTTTGGGATCCATCAGACTGTGGCTGGAGGACAAAAAGTTGCCTGAAGGTGTCTTCTGTCCCCCGCTGCCAACAGTGTGATGTCACAGGTTGCAGGGACGTTCAGCAGTCACCTGTTGGATGTATGACTGACTGAATGGCACTGAATGAATGAATGAATGAATGAATGAATGAATGAATGAATAGTCACACCAGGGGAAGCAGAGATGGACCGTAACAAACTAACCATATAACATCATTCATGTGGCCTCGGCTTGATGCTGTATGCACAGGGTGTTATGGGTTTATCTCCCATGTTGTTTTCAGAGGGCAAATTGATGCATGTTCATTATACATCTATTTTGGAAAAAAGGAAATCATTACCTAAAGTTCATTATTCAACATCTCTTAAGAAACAGAGGATCCAGATTGCAAGGGGATTGTCATTTTCTTATCTAAGGCCCTAAGTTACCGATCACTCTTTTAAAAAGTACCACAGTTTGTTTTGATTGCTTTCAATCATTTTGTAAGAGTTGGCGTCACTATCTTCAAAGAGTGGATTGTTTATTTTGTTCAAATACTTTCATAGATGTGCAGCCGGTTCAATAGGGTGTGAGCTCAGCAGGGTATGATTGCTATTTGGCTGTAGGTGTAACTGTAGTTGAGGCTCCACACCTATCAAGGCTAACATTTATGTAGACTCATAGTTATGGGGATGAATGTTACATCGATGAGTATACATGGACAAGAGAAACAGGTTGTACTTGTGATGCATCGCAAAGCACAATTTGAGTCAAATTTGCTCCTCCATTTGTTTTCTTCTCAGTTGAAATTGAAACACTCAGTAGCTATAAACAGCATTGCTCTCTGTCTTTTTTTGTTGGTTACAGTGCTGCCTTTGTGCTGCAGCTGCGTCCATGATGGAGTCCCACATATTTGTAGCGTCAGAAGTAGGAGGCTTACATTCAGCGCATCTGACAGTTTCAAATGTCAGAGAATGGGTTGTCCCTAATTTCTGAAACAGGCTTTGTGCCAGATTACGTAAGCGCATGGCGGTGCTTTTCAAAGCTAATAAAATAAATCCCCACACTGGGGAATCTACTAACTGAATTGGGTTTGGTGCAGTGGGACTACAAAGGTCTGTGAAGAACATTTGATAGTTCCACTGATGACTGGGTACTGGATTATAAATACTGTTGTTGTGTAATGCTGTTGTTTACTGTTGTCACTGTCAAATAGATTTTACATAGAATTACATAGAACTACTGCAGAGCTGACCAAGCAAAATGGCGGCCAGGTAAAGTGTATGATGTTTTGTAGATAACAGGCAGAGAGAATAAGCCCCTAGGCTGCCTCTCGTCACACTGTTATTGTGTGTGTGTGTGTGTGTCATTGTGTGTGTATGTGTGTGTGTGTGTGTGTGTGTGTGTGTGTGTGTGCGCGCGCATTTGAGCCATACAGCAGAGTCTGTTTTGCTGTCCCTCCTCATATTCTACCAGTGCATCCACCCAGAACAGATCAGACCTAGCCACTGGCATTTAGCATCCAATGACGTTTTTATTATTTTTCCTTCGCCTTAAAGTTTTGTCTGCTTTGTAGGCTATGCCACATTTTACTATAGCAAGGCCACATGGTTCTTATTAGCACTATATTTTTCTGAGAAACTTTGATAAGAGAAAAGGGTTTCAAGGAGGAAGCCACAAGCATCCCTACAAACAACCCTCTTCTTACTTCAGTCAGTGATGTGGCTGATAACAACCTTAAACTTTAGTAGCCTTGTGAAGGACTTCTTAAAAGGAGGGGAAACCTAGAGGCTTTTATGGTACTACAGGCTGTAGTTTTCATGATAGATTAGGGCCACTGACAGAAAGCCTGCACCCTTTTGAAGATTTTCCACTCGCACAAAACAAACCTTAAGAGCAGCTTTACCCACAGAAAGAACAAGGGGAATGCATTAGAAACTCTTGTAAACCTCAGAGATACAAACAAACCAGTCAAACCAGGACGGGCATTAAGAGTGAAATATGCTGCAATAAGTAACTAATAATACTAGGAATTTCCTTGAATTTCATTTCCTTGTTGATGGAGGCAGCTGAAACCATTTCAGTAGCAAATTAGTCTTCAGGGCGGAATGATTTACCGGTAAGATATATTGGTACTCACGCTCACATAGACACAAACACAGAAAACACACACTTGCTCACTCACACACCTACCTATTATTCACACACACTCGGGCAGCAAAAGTGACTTAATCATCTGACTTTGGAGGGCATTCATGTGAAATTTAAGAAAGTAGGAAGTAGGAAATTGGTTTTTCCGATATATACGATAGCACATGAATGCACAATTAGCCTCCAGGTGCTTCAGTGGAGTTTCTCAGTGGTCACCAGTAGAAGACTGTGAGGTTTCGGCCCAGTATTTCAGTGTAATTCACTCACTCACCAAAACGTTTCATTGGTTCAAATAACCTGCACTCCCTGGGGTTTCAGATTTTGCAGCTGTAAGGCTTGCAGTACATCACCTGGCCTGGAACGTACTGCAAGCCTTACAGGGTTTTCTCAATGCATCTGGGGTTTAGACAGTTCCATTATTTCTCCCTTGTGTGTGTGTGTGTGTGTGTGTGTGTGTGTGTGTGTGTGTGTGTGTGTGTGTGTGTGTGTGTGTGTGTGTGTGTGTGTGTGTGTGTGTGTGTGTGTGTGTGTGTGTGTGTGTGTGTGTGTGTGTGTGTGTGTGTGTGTGTGTGTGTGTGTGTGTGTGTGTGTGTGTGTGTGTGTGTGTGTGTGTGTGGGGAGCTCTGCAGTGTTTCTGATGGGCCGGGTAATGGAGGAGATGGCTCTCCAGTGCAGCCCAGCAGCAGGCAACGCTGTGATGAATCTCTTGCTGAGTCTGTCTCATTTGTAAGGATCAGATGTACGGCAGGGCGATGTGGCCAAAATATCACATCACTGTAGTCTTTCCTTTGTTATTGAGTGCAACAGTATTTGATGGTTTTTGGTTTTCCAGTCCAAGTTAGACTTAGTTGAGAAGTACGTGATGTTTGCATAACAACCAAGGAGTTCAGTGTGTGTGTGTGTGTGTGTGGTGTGTATTGGACTGATTTCTGAAGGCCAAAACCAATAATTTTGTATTGTATTTTTTTCAATATCTTAAATTTTGACAATTTTTATGATAAAAAAATGACAAGTATTCAGGATTTCCCCCAGAATTTTATTCTAATCAGCCTCTGAAACAGCATTTAGACCATCATGGCACACATGACACTAAAACTCGACATTAAAACCCGGGCTGATGAAATTCTTTAAAGCATCACATCTATTCAGTGATAGGAGAAACTCTGGGATACATTACTGCATTACTGAAGAATTATTTTACAAAAAAACAGATAAAATAACAAATAAAATTTCATTACACGTTTTACAGACTGTTTATGTAGCTGTGGTCAGGGAGGAACCTCCATCATCTCTGTTGGACGACACTGACTGGCTGATATCTGATATTTAATAAAAGCCCAATATTGGCCCAATATGTCAGCAAACTGACATATTAGTCAAACCCGAGTGTATATGATATGATTAAAAAAATATGCGATTGTATTGTAAAAAACATACCTTTGTGTGGCTCCATACTGCTATACCTTAAAACATGGTATATTGCCCAGCCTGAAGTGGCTTTCCCTTTGTCTTTGCTCGGTAAAAGATGTCGCTCATGTTAACCCCATCTATCTTTTTCTCCCCCTTCCCTCTCTCCTCCTCAGCATCTAACTACATCATGTCTAACGGGGGCGGGGTAGCCAGCAGCTCCACCCACCTGCTGGACTTCCTGGAGGAGCCCATCCCAGGTGTGGGGACCTACGACGACTTCCACACCATCGACTGGGTCCGCGAGAAGTGCAAAGACCGCGAGAGACACCGCAAGGTGAGGAGGACACCCAGGGCCGAGATAGAAGTCCGGCTACGTCTTCAAATATGGACAGGAGGTCAAGGGTTGTTTGGACACACACACCTCAGATTAATTGTGTAACAGGAGATTTGTTTACTCCTGCAAAATTAGATGTCCACCATTTGAAAAAAATTACAAAATGATTGTTGAGATCACCATCAAACACATGGGATACTCTAAAAATTCTGAATCATCTTAAAGTAATAATCTGTGACATTTTCATATAAATGCATGTCCGAGTTATCTAATATTGACGGCTGAATTTCAGGAGGCAACTTTCTAACAAAATGAATATACAGTGTTTTGAAGTGAAACCCAGCAGTAGACTTTTACTACAGTGCTGCATATACTCTGCACATAACACTACCACAGACTATACAACACTGTTCCTCAATCTTCAGCTCATTCTTTAGTGCTTTGATGTATGTTGGGTTTTTTTTTAACACAAAACTTCCTCTCATTTCTAAAAGGAGATGTTTTTCCTTCTTTGTGTTCCTGATCACATTCCTGGAGATACCAGCACTAGATTTGTAAAGACAAAGACACAGAAAGGAACTGAGTTCTGTTTGTCCTGTCATGACACCATTTTGAGTGTTGCCACTGATCACTTTTCTACTCTACCAGCCACTATGGCAGGTAACCAACAATCACTTGGAGATCCTCTTCTATCCTAAAAAAATGAATTGCACATTAGTCAGAGTGGCTAGTGAATTGCTGAATGATCCGGAGTGAATGAACAAAAAAATGTTGCTTCCTTCCCTTGCGTCACTTATCCAAATATTGACACAATGAACACAAAAGCTGCCACACGTTTTTACAGCCAGCTTTCCGAAAGTGTTTCAGCACAGGATTCCTAGAAGTGTCGACTCTAACAATTTGAATATTATTTGAATACTATCTTGGACTGTTTTATTATGAACCGGTCAAACCTGCCAAATGGGAAATAGTGTAATCAAACATCCTGTTGAGGTAACAGTGGAAATCATGCCGACTGAGCAGATTACTGAATTACTTATCAGTGGAAAGTGGATAGAAACATTTGACCCACTTTGCATTGCAGTCAACATAATTAATTTGATACTTCTTAAAGCTTATGAGTTTTTATTTCTTGTTATTCCTGTATGATAATGTTCTTCCCCTGACCTTTGTGTCTTTCTGTGTGCGTTCAGATTAACAGTAAGAAGAAGGAGTCGGCATGGGAGTTCACCAAGAGCCTGTACGATGCTTGGTCTGGGTGGCTGGTGGTGACGCTCACAGGCCTGGCCTCAGGTAACACACACATGCATGGGTGTGCACACACACACACACACACTCACACACCTACCTTATCTCTTCTACTGGTGACACTCACATGCTTGGCCTTAGGCAACTCACCTTCTGTCACTCTCTTGCTGTCTCGGTCTCTCACTCTTTTACTCACCCACTCGCTCACACACCCACACACACACACGCACACACACACACACACAAACATCTTATCTCTCCTGCAGAACCTCACAGGACAAAGTTCAGTCCCCTAAGCGCACTCTCACACGTGCGCTTTACATTTACAGTTCTGACTTAAATTGATACCAAAAGGAAAAAAAAAATCCAGAATCCAAGCAACAATCCTGTTTACAGCAATGAGGCTACTGACATGTTTTCACATGCTAGCGACAGTGAAGCTGCTGTAAAATGGCCTACATTATTACTCTCTGTTGGAAAGCCTCACTAGAGACTAAGATGTGACGTGGGAAATACGGACTCATAGATTCCTGTACAAATCCCGTATTTTAATAAAAATGAAAGAAGGTCCGAGGCACTGTTCCAATGCGTTTCAGCTCAAATGAGCCTTCAGCAGGGTGTGACGTGGCTGACGAAGACTCATTTGAGCTGAAAGGTGTTGATCAGTTGTTAACTATTTAAATTGATTTTACCTGTGACCTTGTTGGATTTTTAATACATTCTGAAGAGCAGCTGTTGCGTTTTGCCATGGAGATTTCTGGTAGTAGCACTCCTTTTTCTACTTAGGTATTTTTATATTGACAGTGGCCAAACCTTCCATTTTGTACTGTGTTTATATAGATAAATATTCAAGGAGTGCCTTTCCAGGTGTTACTCTGAGTCACTGCTCTTTGGCTGTCAGGGTTAAAGTGACATTTCAGAAGAAGGATACCAAGGCATACATATTTGGCTCTTTGTGCTGTCAACAGGCTGTAAAATAATGAGAATAAAAACAACTTTGTAATGCTAACAGGAACACATAGAGAGTGGCAGCATCACTAGCAAGTTACTTGTCAGCCACAAATGCCTGGATGCCTTTTTCCCGCTTCCTCTGCTCTTCCCTGCCTTCACCTCCTCGTCTCTCTTTCCCGTTCTTTTCCCTTGCTCTTCTGTTCCTGTCAGGTGCTTTGGCTGGCCTGATTGACATTGCTGCTGATTGGATGAACGACCTGAAGGAGGGTGTGTGTCTCAGCGCCATGTGGTTCAACCACGAACAGTGCTGCTGGACGTCCAATGAGACCACCTTTGCTGAGAGGGACAAGTGTCCCCAGTGGAAGAGCTGGGCTGAACTAATACTGGGGCAGGCGGAGGTAGAATGACTCATGCTCACACCTGCACTAGGGATGTGAAACTCTCCTTCTGAGACCGGCTCAATATCAATCTCAGGATATAGTTAGCGACTGAACACAGAAGAGATATCTTTGAGGAGATCGATACAACACAATTGAAGAAGGGCAAACCAAGGCATTCTTCGTCTATCAAAAGATCACAAATGCTTTTATAAGGGTGGCATACCAGCAAGGAAATCTAATAATATAGCAGCTACACTTGTGCATTTTGGCTGAGTGTCTCCATCAGAGTGTGCATGCATTTTTGATTTGATCTTATATGACACGATTCAATACGATACGATTTGATTCAGTGCCGTGACGAGCAAAGAGTTTACTTATTTTGATTCTGGTTGGAAAAAAATCAGTTGGTAATCAACATTATCCTGCTATAAAACAGATACTTCAATGTTAGCATGGTAATGTCATTAGCATTATGGCAAGGCAGGTACAAAATAGCTAAAATGTATTAAATGTACCTTTGTTTGATATTTATCTGTAGCGTCACACTTCTCACTGCCCCCTACATTTTACATTCTTTCGGGAAACGGGAAAATTTTACCCACTGCTGTATGAAAATCTACTGTTCTACCCCACCAAAATAGAAACAAAAGATAGAGGTTATTAGTGCTCATATTATAAAGAGAATAGAGCTAAAGCTTAATTGTGAAAAAGCTGAGAATAATTATCAGGAGCATCTAAAGTCTACAGAAAACTTCAGTCGTGGTGTTTGACAGCTCCAAGTTGTTGCTTTGAGGCGTCAAGACACTCAATTTTCTCACATCATGTGTGAACGCATCATGAGCTACAACCACATTCACACAGGGAGGGGGGCTCCCCTGGTTGGTTGTAGCAGAGTGTGACACTGAGGGAGAAAGAAAGAAACACTAACAGTGAAATGGATATACATGATTTTGACTGTCAAATCGGTTTTCAGCTAGTCCGGTCTTCCAGATTCCAATCAGATAAGCGCTACAGCCCTAACACACACACACACACACATACACATACACACATGAATGCCCGCTCACAGACATGCATGCACACATTTTGGTGGCAGTGAGTGTGAAGGTGTTGACAGTTCCCAGCTCTTCCTCATCGTCTCCCTCCTCCTCCTCCTCCTCCTCCTCCTCCTCTCCACAGGGCCCCGGCTCATACATCATGAACTACTTCATGTACATCTACTGGGCGCTGTCCTTCGCCTTCCTGGCCGTCTGTCTGGTCAAGGTGTTCGCCCCCTATGCCTGCGGCTCGGGGATCCCTGAGGTAAGTGTGATGTTAACGCTCTGACAAATACAAGGCTCTCCAGAATGCCACCAGATAGACTTTTATCTCAGGTGAAAGGTAAAAACTGATGTCAATACTGAGAAAAGGAAAAAGAATAGCAGCAGATTTACTTTTTTTCCCAAGCTTTCCTTTTGCATTGTTTGGGTTCCTGTGTTTTCTGATGAAGCCCCACACTGGGTTGAAATGTTGCACAAGAAAAGATCATTTGTGTTTATGTTAAAGCAGTAAAATCAAAATCAAAAGACACCAACGGATCATACTAGTGCTGAAACGATTAGGTAGTCGATTAAAAGATTAGTCGATCGATAGAAAATTGATTATAATTTTGATAATCGATTAATCGTTTTAGTCATTTATCAAGTAAAAATACCAAACATTTGCACGTTACATGTTCACAAATGATAAGATTTGCTGCTTTTTTTCCATGTCATTTTATTATAAAATTAATACTATGGGGTTTTAGAGACTAAGTAAGCAATTTTAAGACGTCATTTTAGGCTCTGGTAACTTGTGATAGGCATTTGTCATTATTTTGACATGTTATAGACGAAATGATTAATCAAACAAATGATCAATAGATTAAGCGATAATGAAAATAATCGTTAGTTGCAGCCCTAGATCACACATAACAATATTCAGTCTAATGTTGGTCCGATCAGAGCGTATGGACGGGGTGCAGCTATTTAAGCCCTGGCTCTACATATACATGCTCAGTCTAGTTTAATAGCACAAGAGATAATTACATCATATCCTGTGTATTAGTAAATCATCTTCTCGGCCCATTGGGTAGACGGTCGGTAGCCTCAGCAGAGAGAGATTAGAGAGATTAAACCGCTATCAGCCTCAGCGCAGGAGGCCGAGGAAGCTGAATGATTCCTTCCAGGTAAAAGCTGCACTGTCAGTGAGATGGAGGTTTGTGGCCCTGAAGTAATCACTTCGTCTGGGACTTCGTCTTGTTTAACACCCTGGAATTCAAAACTCCACTCATGATGTGTGTGTCCTGGATAAAAAAAAGGAAATATGGGTGCTAGTTTTGCAGATGAAAGGCAAGGTTGTTGCTGCTGGCCAAATCCCTAACCGCAGTGACTGTCATTACTGTCACACAGTGTTTGAAGAGGTGGCAGTAAAAAAAGCAATGATGGCCTATTGATTACGATCACACAGATTTCAGCACCTTATATGTTTCACAGGGAGCATTGGCTGTTGATTGAAATCGCTATCAAATTAATCTGTGAGTGTGAAAGAGCAACACCCCACTGCAGCACCTCAAGCTGTTTACAAGATGTCAGTCAAAATGTTTCACTCCAGAGTCCATGATGAGTCAGAACGTTACAGTTTATGTAGAGAAAAAAGCATGTCGGTTCAATTAAACACCTGTAATAATAATTTTTGTGAATTTTGGGGGGAGCTCATATCATCCCTTTGCACTATGTTTTGGCTGTATAAATGACATAAAGCAATATTCCACTTACTACTCCAGTTTTAACATGGGAGTTATTTGGCATTTGACCGCCATGAAAACCAGAATATACTACTTCCCACTGATTTGAATGAGACCATGAAAATAGCCTGAAAACTGACATTTAACAATTCTCCCAAACAGGAACTATCTCTCCTAAATGGTATCCCTCCACTATGTTCTCTTCTATCAATAAAAATGCTATTTGGCAAAATTATGTGCTGGACCCACAGTCAGTTGAAAATCACAGTAGTGGGATCTGTTGTTGAATCTTTAATAGCTCAAAAAGTCATTTTTTACTGTAAGGGGTTTTGGACAGATCTTCATGTGTTAAAAGATCACTTGGGTGTGACTGTGTTCAGTCAGACAGCCTAAAAAGTACATTTTGAGGCAGAATGTAAAATTTTTATCTAACAAATGAGGTCACTGGGCTATCGAGTGTTTTTCCTCTCAGTCTGTTTCATTATTCTTGAGTGCAATCCGGCCTGAGTGATACAGCTTATCTGTGCAGTTTAGGTGGGATTGTTGCAGAATATTGATGTTGTGCTTTATCCTTCCCGTTGTCTCATTTTAATGGGCTGTCTTATCGATTTGCTGCGGGTGTCAGAAACTAGAGCGGCATAGGAAATAGAAAGTTTCTAGGTCTCTGTAACCGGCTGTAACCATCCCCGAAAGCAGGAGTAAGCCGCTTTGTGCAGTTTGTGGGACTTTAACGTTGACATTCTTATTACTTTTTGAAGTGTTGAAGCGTCTCAAAATTGTTCATTCAGTGGGCGGGGAGTTGTGATTGGATCTGTCTGTGCTGTGGAAAGCCATTTTGAGGTGAGTGCTCACAGCTTTCAAAATATTCCCTTTTGTTGCCATGGGAACAAGAAAGCTAAAACGGTGTCGAGGGGGAGACGGTGTTGCCGTCAGTGACTTTGAGCCTGATGATGACTGATAGTGATATCTAGAATAGAAAGACAAGACTCTTAAAGCTCTTTCTCATTTACCAAATAAATAAACATGAGAAACTAGATGAACATTTGATGTAACTAGAATGGATGGGATTTTTTTTCAGGATTTTAGCTGTTTGGACATGCAGCTTCCTTTCACCTGAACCCTGAATGTGTTAGTGCCATTCAAATAGCCTTGTATCTCCATTTCTGGTAAATTTTTCCTCTTAATTTTCTATCTTCCTCTCCGCCCCTGCCCCTCTCCCCAGATCAAGACCATCCTGAGTGGGTTCATCATCCGGGGCTACCTGGGGAAGTGGACCCTGATGATCAAGACCATCACCCTGGTGCTGGCTGTGGCGTCTGGCCTCAGCCTGGGGAAGGAGGGCCCCCTGGTCCACGTGGCCTGCTGCTGCGGGAACATCTTCTCATACCTCTTCCCCAAGTACAGCAAGAACGAGGCAAAGAAACGAGAGGTGAGAGAGACGATGGCGCGCTAGTGACGCCAGCTTATTGGTGGGGTTCCTGCACAGGTCTGGAAAAGTATGGAAAAGTATGGAAAAGTTCATTTCCAGCTCTGAAAAACTGTGGGAATTGGACAAAAGTTCTCATTTCACATTATATGCTTCTGCTATAGAGTGATATGGCCTAGTTGACAGTCATTATCAAGCTACTACCAGGATATATAATTTTGAACACCAACCAAACTCTTCAAATCCAGTCAAGAAATTAAGACCTGAAAAAAGTCTGGAATTTTAAAATGAAAAATGAGCAGGAACCCTGAAATGCTGAAGTAAAGGTTTTTTGACTTAACGGATTGTCCGATATTCTCGTTGTGTCTTCTCTACCCCCCAACTATTATATTATTATGATGTATGACTGTGTTTTTGACTAAATGCAGTTGTGTGTGTGTGAGACTGTATCTAAAACCGCATCACCTGTGTTCTGCTGCTGATGTCAGCTGAGGTGTGTTTGTTTTGTCCACTCAGGTTCTCTCTGCTGCGTCAGCGGCTGGCGTGTCTGTGGCTTTTGGAGCGCCCATAGGAGGAGTGCTGTTCAGCTTGGAGGAGGTACATGTCATCAAGTGACAGTAAACCTTGTGTATGAGTGTATTTTAGCCACTTTATCAAATGACAAATTCCCTCATCCATTTGTAAACTAGTCAAAGAGCTAGTTTATGCCCTGTAAATGGCAGAATGATGTATAAAAATAAAGAAACCCCCTTCCTGGATTAACGCTCCCTTGGTGGTTTATTCAACAACATTTGAACCACATCTAGTCTTTAGCTCGTCCACTGGTAAACTCTCCTCTCCTCTCTCGTCTCCAGGTGAGCTACTACTTCCCTCTGAAGACTCTGTGGCGCTCCTTCTTCGCCGCCCTGGTGGCGGCCTTCGTCCTGCGCTCCATTAACCCCTTCGGGAACAGCCGTCTGGTGCTGTTCTACGTGGAGTACCACACGCCTTGGTACCTGTTCGAGCTCATCCCCTTCATCCTGCTGGGCGTGTTCGGGGGCCTCTGGGGAGCCTTCTTCATCCGAGCCAACATCGCCTGGTGCCGGCGCCGCAAGTCCACCCGCTTCGGCAAGTACCTGGAGTTCATGATTTGGGGGCGGATTTGAATCGGGATATGACACGCAGACTGGGTTTTTGAATGTTAAGATATTCGTGGGAATTGATGGGACTGTCTGGGAGATTACTATCAGATATTTGTGCTAGCAGAAAGGAATCAAATGCCAACATGGCTGTAGATGTGGAGATAAAAAAGGTTTGGGACAGCAGCTTGATCCCTCCAATCAGCTTTATTGGCCTGTGCATGTCGGAGCAAACATGAATGACAAAGCACATTAAAATGCTCCAGCAAGCAGCCATGATTGGAGAAACAGAACTGGCTGTGTATGGCAGGCAAGTACATACAAATAGATATACTGGTTAACAACAGGCCTAAGAAATGAAGATAATAGGTGTTCTTCAAATAGGGACTAGACGTAGATCAGACTTACAGAACACAAAATCCTTGTTTTGTCAATGCATAAAAATAGATCAACTACAAAGGAATAACTGACTTGTTAACGATTTGTGCAGGTGAAATAAAACAAAACAAAACCAAGGGACATTTAAAAGCATCTCACAAATTTCAGAAGACTCGAAAGCCCTTTCAAGATTATGTAGAAACTACACTATAAATTTCCCTGCTATACTTATGCCCATAATACTTCCTGAAACATGGCATCAAAAATAGTCTCAATGACAGCAGCTCTGTTTTGGTTTTTTTTGGGGGGTTTTTATGCGTGTACTTTTGTCATATTGGTCTTGTTTTTTTTATATTTTGAAAATCAATATACTGATTTAGGAGAAATAAAAGTATCTCACCGCAAAACAAACAAAACAAAAAAAAAATCAATATGACAAGCGACACAAGTGGGTGTCTAATACTCATCACTGATGCTGGGATTTTCCACATTGCTGTCAGATTCTCTAGGCTCCTATTTTTACAGTCATGAATCTGATGCTGTGGACATTTGCTGAATTTGCTGCAGTGCTTAACTTAGCTTGACTTAGCTTGACATCCCAGTGGGAGGCATCGCATGCTGCGGCCCAGGGTCTTAAGCGTTGGGTTATAATCGCCGTTACCTTTGTCCCTCTTCCTAGGCAAGTACCCGGTTTTGGAGGTGATCCTGGTGGCGGCCATCACAGCGGTGGTCGCCTTCCCCAACCCGTACACTCGGCAGAACACCAGCGAGTTGATCAAGGAGCTGTTCACCGACTGCGGCCCGCTGGAGTCCTCCCAGCTCTGCCAGTACCGCAGCCAGATGAACGGCAGCAAAGCCTTCACCGAGACCCCCAACCGACCGGCGGGGCCCGGGGTCTACGCCGCCATGTGGCAGCTCTGCCTGGCGCTCATCTTCAAGATCATCATGACCATATTCACCTTCGGGCTCAAGGTGAGGCGGGATCCTGGGATTTGGCGAGGATCATCTCCTAAGGCGTTTGAAATTATATAAAAACTTTCACCAGCCCTGGGAATTAATTGTCAAACAGCCAATACATCAAAATGTGCAATATTTTCTTTATTTTTTCCCACATTTTAGAATAACAGTAAAGACATCAAAACTATGAAACAACACAAATGGAATTATGCAGTGACCAAAAAAGTGTTAAACAAATCAAAACGATCTTATATTTTAGATTTGTTAAAGTAGCTGCCATTTGCCTTGATGGAAAGGCAAATGCTTTGGAAAGAAATTCATACATACTGTAGGCATCAACTTTAAGATAATGAAAAACATAGTACATTCAATCAGGTGTGTCCAAACTTTTGACTGGTAGTGTATATATATTAAAGTCTGCATAGCCATACACATGAATGATGATATTTATAAAACCCACATGAAGGACTATCATCCTGTAAAAGCATCAATCAAAAGGACATCATAAATACAGAACATGTATTTACAAGTCATCACACAAGTCATCAGCGCTCAAACCAATGTCTGTTCCCCGTCCCCCAGGTTCCGTCGGGCCTGTTCATCCCCAGCATGGCCATCGGGGCGATCGCAGGCCGTATTGTTGGCATCGCCGTGGAGCAGCTGGCCTATTATCACCACGACTGGTTCCTCTTCAAGGAGTGGTGCGAGGTGGGGGCCGACTGCATCACCCCAGGGCTCTACGCCATGGTGGGGGCCGCCGCATGTCTGGGTGAGTCAGATATTGTAGACAGTGGTTCTATATGTCTGTTTTAGACAGTTAATTAGGAAGACTGCATGACTAGATGGATACATGTTGATATTCTATATAGAAGGTACTTGCTAATGTGATGGCATTGCTACCAGTCTGTCTTTATGTCTGTTTGCATTACAATAAAAATCAATTCTACAATTTCTATTGACATTATAGAATACCATATAGGTAAAAGTCTGCATATTCAAACATCATGACCTTTTTAATTTGGTTCATCAACATTATTTTTTTGTTTGGATGGGAATCTATGCACTGTAAAAATATTATTCTGAACAAATTATTTATTATAGTTTTGAGTCTTAAAATCTTCTTTTCCTTAAAACAAGTGAAAATTTCTGCCAATTGGTGTGAGTCTGAGATAATTTCAATACGCTTTCAGCATTTTCCAGAAATATTTTGAATTGAATGCTGCTGCTGTTCTTTTTTTTTTTTTTTGCCGCAGTCATTGGGTCTGTTAGTTCATGGGATAATATGTCTGTTTTTTACTCTTGTTTCTTCTTTCAGTCTGTTTTATGTCTTTCATGCTCATACTGAGAAATGTGAAAGTCATGTTTTCTCTTCCAGAGTCTATGTTGCACTGAAGTCTGTTTGTCATTGTGTGTCATTTTCTTACTACCTTCTCTCTCCTCCCACTCCAGGCGGCGTCACCCGTATGACCGTCTCCCTGGTGGTCATCGTGTTCGAGCTGACCGGCGGGTTGGAGTACATCGTCCCCCTCATGGCTGCCGTCATGACCAGCAAGTGGGTGGGCGACGCGTTCGGCCGCGAGGGAATCTACGAGGCCCACATCCGCCTCAACGGCTACCCCTTCCTGGACGCCAAGGAGGAGTTCACACACACCACGCTGGCCAGGGAGGTGATGCGGCCGCGACGCAGCGACCCGCCGCTAGCGGTGCTGACCCAGGACGACCTGACGGTGGAGGAGCTGCAGGGGGTCATCAATGAGACCAGTTACAACGGGTTCCCTGTGATAGTGTCCAAGGAGTCCCAGAGGCTGGTGGGCTTTGCCCTGCGCAGGGATATCACTATCGCCATAGGTAACACTGCAGAGCGGGATAGACATACTGAAAGACTGGAACAAGTTCACATGAAAGTGTTTCTCCTCACATTTCATTGCGAAATGAGAGAATAGTTAAGAGAAATGAAGGAATGTGAAAAGCCTGTTATCCTCCAGGGAAAATCACATGCTAATCACCAAAATGACCAAATCAGAATGCCATGCTATTCACTAGTCATTGACGGCACTGATCAAAGAGTAAAGCCTCTTTATGCCTTTCATAATGATACATATGTAAATTTTATGTAAATTTGATTATTTTGCCCATATAATAGTAAATTGTAGGCGAGGCCATGCAAACTGCAAAAACACAGACTCCCCAAAATCATTGTAGCACATATAAAATCCTTAATTAAAGGTCTAAAGACTTTGCACAAACAGATCAGTTGGATGTCAGATGGATGGCAGCTAGATGCAGGCAGCACTGCCAGAAAGTCCGGTAAGCAAGGGAGAAGATATTAAGTCCTAGAGTCTCAAGTCAGATCACAGACTGCTACAATTATAAAGGGCACGTTAGGGCCCCGGGGTGCCAGCCTTGGTTTATTAGTCTTAAAGCTCAAGGGTGCAATTTGTGCTTGCAACCGGTGATGAAGGGGGCTATTTACTTGTGCAGTGCTTTTTTCGATGGCTTGCTTGTGCTACAACTTGATTTGTATAAATTTATTAGCAACTCAGGCACAAGAAAATGCACAAATTGCCCTCACAACACAATCCTACTGAATCTGGATCTGGGTCTTTATCTCCTTTTCTCTGCAACCATCATGACATCAGTTGCCCTTCTCAATAATATCCTTGGCACCTTCTCTGCTGACTGGCATCTTTTCCTTGCCATGTCTTTGTCCCTATAAAGTACCAAGGTGCCCACTAAAGTGGATTAGTACATGACTCTTACAAAAGGATGTCGCTGATAATGCTTTCCCTCTGCCTACTCTCTCTCTCTCTCTCTCTCTCTCTTTCTGTCTCTCTCGACCCCCACCCCACCCACTTCCATTCCTCTCCCAACAGAGAATGCGCGTCGCAAGCAGGAAGGCATCATGCTGAACTCCAGGGTGTACTTCACCCAGCATGCCCCCACCCTGCCGGCCGACAGCCCCCGGCCCCTCAAGCTGCGCTCCATCCTGGACATGAGCCCCTTCACCGTCACGGACCACACCCCCATGGAGATCGTGGTGGACATCTTCAGAAAGCTGGGGCTGCGCCAGTGCCTCGTCACTCACAACGGGTAAGCAGGGAACGGAAGCGGGGTTGGGGCGGGAAAACTGCTGAGGAAGGAAGGAAGGAAGGAGCACTGGAGGAAGAGAAGGCGAATCCTTCTGCTTTCCTCAGTCCTCCTTTCCCTCGTTCTTACTTTTGACTAACATGTCTGAAGTCAACACAGAACACAAACACATGTACACACCCCAGTGTTGCATGTCCTCTCAGATCCCTGGATTTACCCCCGTAATCTGCATGGCCTGGCCTAACTGCTGCGCTGCACTCACCTCCATCCTACTGCTGAACAATAACAGGTTTCTTCAGTAGTAGAGAATGAACTGCTGCAACTACATAACAGGTCGGAGAAATTATATAAAATAATGGTGCGTAACACTAAGGCCAGTTGATGTCTGTCCTGAAATGGAGTGAAAAGGAGCTTGTTGAGGAAGAAAACTGTAGCCTTTCAGTTTTTCCCCCCGTTCAGATTATGATTTTCCACATCATGCAGCATTAATTAAGAACAAGGGACGTGTTGTTCGTTTTACAGTTAGTGGAAAGAAATGATGACTGTCTCGTGTTGGAAGTTGTCATGGTTTCACCCAGGACCCCTAGTCTAGTTTCCAGACCCAAGTTGTGCAGAGAGCCACCTGCTGGTGTGATGTAGGCATTACAGGAGAAATCACACATCAGTTGAGGAGCTCTTCTTTCAAGATTTGCTGTGGCAATCAGTAGAGACGAGATGTGCAGCAGTCTATTTGTTGTTATTTTCATTTTTAGCTGCGACCAGCATAGCATAGCTCGCTCTGTCGGTGGGTTGGTCCACAAAAATTTCCCCACGCGTGTATGCATGCACGTACCTGGTCGCAGCTATTGCAAATTCGCGCTTGTTTATATTTATCTGTTTGTTTTTATTTACATCCTTATGTTGATTCACTCTTTTTTCACCCTACATTTGATTTAATTTACATTTTCATAATATCCATAAAATGGTTCAGACCTCACACATAATTGCAGGCATGATAGTTTACTAGATGAGTTACTTACTATATTTCATATCACTTACAAGTAAGACTCGTAAAATTAATTTGCATTAAGTCTTAAGTTTTTAACATTTACATTACGTTTTATTGTTGCTGTGGTGACATTATTTTCTGTAATTTTGAGTTATATTTTATGTTAATATTGAGTTATGCTGTTTAATGTTTTAAGTTATCCCTGTTATGTATGCTTTGTGCTGCTCTCTCTCTCTCTCTCTCTCTCTCTGTCTCTTTCTCTCTGTCTCTCTCTGTTGTTTTTGTTTTTGTTGTTGTTTTGGGCTGTTGCCGAGTAACGAGTGTGTGTTGCAGGATTGTGTTGGGCATCATCACTAAGAAGAATATATTAGAGCATCTGGAGGAGCTCAAGCAGCACTCGGAGCCCCTGGTGACTAGCCCCGCCCCCTTTACCCACATGACCCCTCCCCCTTCCACACCTGTCTCGTAGGCTCCGCCTCTTAGGAGGGATGCATGAAACTTGGTGTGAAAAACTATTGACAGTTCCCGGCTAAACGTTAAGCCTCCCTCTTCTTCTTCTTCTTCTTGTTTCACTTACTGCAAGCACTCTTGTTTGTGGGTTGGTTTGGTGTGGATTCACTTCTAATGGAGTCTTCATCGTAGAGAAAACATCCACAGAGCAACATTTTCTCACTTCAATCTTCATCGCTATGGCAGTTTTGGAGTCATCGTATATATGAAAGCTTTCTTGTCTGTTACAGGCAGATGCGGGTCCTGTAATGTTGGACCCGCATGGGAACTGTCACATTTATCACTCTAGTCTGGTAGATTCCCTGACTGCAGCTTTGCAACCCATCCCCATCCAAGTGCATCTGTAATTAGCTCTGCTTAGTAACGTGTTAGCTGCCTCATGCTAGTACCTCGATTAGACATACATTAAGCTATATCTTCATATTCTGTGTGTAGTTGTCATATATTAGTATTTCTAGAAAGTACATACCTTAATTGTGTGTTTCGTCTGAATTCTGAATATATATAGATCAGAGATCCAAGAATAAGTATCATTTCTTAGTATTTATCATCTTATTACTCCATTGTCCCTATCCCCCTACAGTCATGTAACCATGCCTGTTGTGCTTGTGTGTTTCACGCTGTACTCATCTTCCCCTCAACAATAGTAGTTAATCATTTTATTTGGAAAATTTACCCCCCCCTCCCGATTTTCTACCTCAATTAACAACTGTTTTTTCCTCTTTTTTTGTTTTGTTTTGCAATCCCTCCCCTCTCGAACCCCGACCGTTTCGCCCTGGGTCTCCACAGATTGATGACATCTGACCCGACTCGTAGCACCGTCGCCTTAACAACCACTTGGCGAGTAGCTAGCCGCCTTGGGGAAGCGGATCATAGTTGGGTTTTTTTTTAGGGGGAGGTGGGGGTGGTATTGCTAATTGTTTCGGGGAGGGGAAGGGAGGGAGAAGATAGCAACTTTATAGTGATATCCTTCATTCCCACTACCCCTCCCTTCAACTACCTCCATGGCAGTCGATCATCTGTAGTAATAGTGAGCGCTGTGGTGGAGTGATGTTGTTGTGTTGATTGGTGCCAGTAGTGCTGTAGTGGCCTAACTACTGTAGTTAGTGTGTGGTGGTAATATTCCCTTGATGAAGCATTAACCAGTCCCTTACACTCCTGTCCTCCGTCACCTCCCTCCTCTCCCCCCAGTGTTCCTCTGAGCCGGCGGTGTCCGGTCCGCTGCCGTGGAAGAGTCTGCAGGGTTTCACTCAGAATATCTGTGGATCCTTAAAAAGTCTGAAAAAGTCTGACTATATATTAGCTAAATTAGTTAAAACCTTAAAGGAAAACTCCACCCTCACATACTTGTTAAAAAAAAAAACAGGTGTACTTTGCATTCCTGGGTCCATTTTGTTTTTTGGTGGTGTTCAGCCCGTTCTCTGGGGGTTGTCGAAAGGCATTCTGGGAAATGTAGGAAATCACCAACTGAAGTAGAAGTAGACAAGGCAGCTTGAGGGAAAGTGGATACAACAAAAAAGTAAATTACAACACTTCATCACAAAATAACTCCTGGAATGCACATCACAGATTAATGATATATGAGAGTGGAATTTTCCTGAAAAAAGTATTAAAATGTCTTAAATATATTTATAAGGGGTCTTATTATGTTTCACCATGCAGTGACAGGTTCCGTTACCCTGCATGTCCACACTTAGATACAGAACAAGGTTAGCTGTACAATATGCATTGTATCTGCTTTACTAAGCACAGTTGGACAATTGGTCCCTTAACAATTAATTTCCTGGTGTCCTTTTTCTTATACTACCCATTTATTGTTTCAGGACTTTCATTAGCCATGTTCAAACAGAAATAGGCTGTTTGTGCCAGCTTCGTTTTTTTAAATTTGTTTTTTAGACTCAATTCCACGTAGCATTAATAATGTTTTGAAAACTCTTAAATTGGCTCTCTGAAACCTGCAGACACTTTGTTCCAACCAAACACTACATCAGCTAATTTCCACTAAATAGTTCCTCCCTCTCTAGTTGAAGGTGCCAGTCATTAGCTGGTTTTGTGTTTGTCTGGAATGAAAACCTGTGGACTCTTCCATGGCACAGGACTGGACCTCACTGACTGGGAGGGAACACTGCCCCCTGCCCCCTGACCCTTGCCCCCTGACCCCCCTCCACAACCCGCAGCCTTCTGATGTAATCTGATCTGAGCCTGGTATCCCAAAAGTATCTCAGCACTATGATTGTCTTTGTCTCGCTGGCTTGCAAAAGGCACAAAGACGACCGTAGATGTCAGCTGCCCTTGGGAAGCCCGGGCCGGTCTGTGTGGCCTGTCACCGGTGTTTCATGCCTCCTGCTGCTCAGTAGCTGTAGCACTAATCCCAGCCTCTCCTGCAGGCCACAAGAACCCTTCCCGCCCAGACCTGGGTTCAAATGTGGTTTGTTTTAGGTGCAACTTTATTCGTCTTCGAGGGTTCAAACAGAGCTGATGGCATAGTTACCAAAATATGAACTCCCTGTGTGTGCCGGACGTGAATCCAGTCCAGACAGCATCAAATAATAAGCACAGCTGAGTCTCTTCAGTAAGATGACAGCACTGTTTGGACCCAGTTCTGCACTGTTTTGGCTCTGTAGCAGACGGACAGCTTCTCCTCACCACTCCTTTTCGCTCACTTTGCTCCCCTAAGTCTTCAGATGCTTCTCTTCACCTGACCTCAAACTATATTCACAGCTGAATTCAAGAGCACAAGTATTTTATGTAGTGATTTCCAAATGTTTGCATAATCAAACCCATTTTTTATGATCTATCATTCCTGAAACGATGCACTGTGCTCTTGAATCAGCAGGAATACTCTGGACTCCTGACATGTTATCAAGTCAGACCCAGGCTTGTTGGCTTGGGTCGGTAAGGTAGAGGAGGTGTCCTGTACTAGGAGAAGAGAAGGAGGAGGAGGAGACGATTCTGTCACAAGTGTCGGAAACTGGATCTTGATTGTCCTGGTCTTAGTCACACCGTCCTAGAGGGAAAACCAAGGAAGGGACAGTGTCATCATGGCTGGTCAGAGATGGGAGTTTCTCACAGCAGTCTGCTCTGGTCTCATATCTGAAGACCATGATGTTTGTTTTTCTTTCGTCTTAAAAGAGTTGTTTATATCCAAGGCACTCTCTTCTTTGAGAAACTTTTATAAGCTTTTATTTTATGGGCCTTGGACCTAAAAATTTTTTTGACACTTTTCATCATTTTTGTAGCACTCTCTGTTTTTCCGTCTTTGTTCTGGTTGTTTATGTCCATTTGATGAAATAGTTTTGTAGCACTATATTTAATTTGTGTTCATTTCATTTGATTTGGACAAGAGCATTCTTGACTTCTCATGGGTTTGATGTTGCTAACTCACACTGCCCATGGGTTGCTTCACCAATTATGGCTGTATGTGATCAGGAACACAAAAAAAGCAGGAAAACAAAAGCAGAAGAACAATAATCTCTTAGTGGGACATCCTGGAAATAAAAAGTTCCTGTCCTTGGACTAGCTGTGGCGATACTGTCCCCTCATCCTTCCTCTTGGATGATTTCTGACTCCCATGACGGTGATTTCTCCTCCTCCACTCCTTCTCCGAGGTTCTGCCTTCACACTACTTCCTGTCTCCCGTAGGATCCAGCTCTCTCTTCTCACCGGGCTTCTGGACTGATCTCTCTCTCTAACGAGAATCGGCGAGGCGGCGTCTCAAATGACACCCTGCTCCCCGAGGCGTGCGCCGAAACGGAGTCAGCCCGGCACCCGGCGTGCAAACGGGGCAGTAGGGTGTCGTTTTTGACGTGCTTACATTCCCTCGCTACTACTCTCCCTTCGTTACTCACCTCCTCCTTCTTCTTCTCCTGTCTTTTGCTTCCTCAGGGACTCATGTTTTTGTTGGCACGGCTTCTGTCACGGCTCCTTTGAGATGTTGATGTGTTGCCTTCAGGTTCGGCTCACCTTCGGCGTGGAATGACACGTTTTCTTCTGTTTTAGTACGATTGAAAAGAAGAAGTTGTTTTGGGTTTTTTAGCATATTTTATCAAATTTAAATCATGTAGTGTAATGTAATTCTAAAACTCAGATTCCTCTGTTCTTCTGAACAAAACATTTCTGCCGTGCTTGCCAACAAAAAGATGATGTCGTTTTCTCTCCCTCACCCCAACAGCAAACTACCAGCACCTTTCCACTGACTACATCTCTCTTTCTCCTCCTTTTCTCTCATTTTCTTCCCCTCCTCCTCCTCCTCTCTCTCTCCCCTTTGTCTCCCCCTGCAGGCGGCTCCTTGGCATTATCACAAAAAAAGATATCCTTCGTCACATGGCTCAAATGGCAAACCAAGATCCCGAGTCCATCATGTTCAACTAGTCTGCTCCTTCCCGGAGCGCCGGGCGGGGGGCGGCGGCAGCGAGGAGGAGGAGGAGGAGGAGGAGGTGCGCCTTCTGGACGGCTCCAATCTCTGACATACGGACCCCCCACCCCCACCCACCCTTTCTCAACTCTGTAGACCCCTTAACCTCGCCTCCCAAACACTAAGCGGACTGACTGCGCCCCCCCAGAGACTCAGAGAGGAGCGGCGCCCCCTGCCGGCCGCGGGAGGCACAAAGACAATGATGAGAGACGTTACTAATCGTTTGCTGCTGAGGACACAAGGAAGTCACGGGGCTGAAGGCACACACACGAGGAATGCACTTTTAACACACACACACACACACACACGCCTACTCGTACACTCTCACACTTTTGCACTCGCAGACGTCACATACAAGCATGCTTTCTCTTGTGCAAACACACACACTTACACACACATCCCGAAATGAATCTCCCTTACCTGTAAAGACACACACACACGTTTGCACTCTTCGTGCGCCTCACCCTTGTTTCGTCCCGTTGGCGCCGGGTTGCGGTGGACTTTGCCTGGCTGGGGTCAAAGGTCAGAATGATCCGCCGGGATGCGAGGAGGGACCTTCAGACGCCGCCGGGCTCCCGGTTCCGGTTAAAACTTCCTCACCCACATGTAACCCGTCCATCCTTCCAAAAGCATTGTTTACCTGTGAAATATGTGTGTGTGTGTGTGCATGTGTGTGTGTCCGTCCCTAGCGCCTCTACATTCCAGCCAGGTTACCATGGGAACTCGGAGGACGAAGCACCCGCCCCTCCCCAAACATGGCAGCATCTCATGAGCGCGTCATGGCAGACGGCTGCTCCCTAGGTGCAAGTCAGTCCAAATGAGATGGCTTTAACGTGCGTGTGTGTGTGTGTGTGCGTGTGAGAGAGAGAGAGAGGGAGAGAGGGAGAGGGAGAGGGAGAGAGAGCTAGATGGGTACTGTAACTCGAGAACAAAAATGTTAAAATGTTCCCTTTCTGAAGGAAAAAGTGAATGCAAGAATAAGACCTTTGTGAGTGTGTGTGTGTGTGTTCATTTCTGAGCCAAGTTGAGCAGTATGACTGTGTGTGTGTGTGTGCGCGCGCGTGTGTGTCAGATGAGGACAGGCACCTAGCGACTCCCCTCCGCTCAGTGAAGGTGGGCGGAGTGTGTAAAGGAAAAAAAAAAAAAAAAAAAAAAGGAAAAACCGTCAAGGTTGAGTTCTTCTGTGTACTCTGTTACAGGAAAAAAAGCAAAAACACAATTTTCCTTTTTCTTCTCAAACTATTACTATTGCTACTACTTTTAGAGTATTGATCTTGCTATAATCAAGTAACTTTTTACAGCTTGAAACAAAACAAGACTGGAAATCTGCACTGTTTTAAGTGAGTCGGTGGAAGCTGTAGAGGAGGAGAGACGATGGTGATTCTGCACAGTGACTGTGTTCAAAGACTTTACTTTCTCTTTGTTTTGTTTTTTTGCTGCAGCTGTGTCCGGGTCTGTGGGAAATCTGTCCTGTGTTTTCAAACAACAGCTATTGTTTGTCGGGTGTCATATTCGCCCTCAGTTTCTCAAAGTCAAAGACAGGCCAATCATCTTCCCTCTGAGCCCCAACCAGCGTTATTCATGATGTGTAACTTGTAGTCGAACACTCCATTCATCTTTTTAAAGCATGAACCGAATTCACATTTTCCACTAAGCTGACATCCGAGCAAAGACATTGAAAAACAAAATATTACAAAATGTAAAGAAGTATTTTATCTATCTGGCACTTTGCCCACATCACACTTCAAATAGTGTTCAAATAGTGTTTGCAAATAATTGTTTGTGTTTGTTTTAACCTTAATTGTGTACTAAGTGGGAGTTGTATCAGAGAATTCAGATGGTGTTCGATAAGTTGTCAGTCACAGACAAAAGTTTACTGATTTGACTTTCATATATAATATAATAAAACAATCTTTGTTTATATAACGCTTTTCAAAATTCATTTACAAAGCGCTTTTCAAAAGATAAAACATGTAAAATCAAGAGCAAAAGCAATAAAAACAAGAAATATAAGAGTCATAGAAGGAGGTCAAACACTGATAAAAGGCTACTACATAAAAGCAAAGTCTATAAAAGCGATTGAGGTTTAAGAAGTGATTTAAAAGATATGTACTTTAATACTTTCTTATGATAGTATCAACTTTATATCAAACCTGATCCAGAGTATTCAAGCTCCAAGCAGGTTAAAACAAACACTTATCAGTTATTTTCAGATACTGTTCACCCCAGCTGCCCCAGCCTCATGTGTAGATCGGACATGATCGGATCAGTATAAAAAGATAGCTGCACACTGCTATTGATTAAGCCCATCCTGTCCTGCCACAGCTACCAAGAGGCCTGGCAGCGGATTTGGGCTTTTCAGACTTTTCAGCCTTTTTGTTCCACAACCAGGCAGGAAGCAGCGGTCACCCCGCTTGTGCGCTCGTCAAAATAGTCCCCACCCCTCCTCTCCCTCCCTCTTTGTCCTCTTATTAGGTTTCCATGATAACATCGTGCACCCTGCGCTTCGATTCTCCATCCTTCTCCGCGGCACAGTATCGGCCGGTCGTACGTGTGTCACGTGTAACTCTGCTGTAAATTTGATCTAAATGCATTTGCCAACTGTTTGATGTGTGTGGAGGGAAATGAGAGGGGGAAAGGAGGGGGGGGGGGGGGGCAGGGACAAACAGTAGCACCTTACCTGCAGAGTGAGAGCAGACGAGTGTGTGTGAGAGAGAGAGAGAGAGAGAGGGAGAGAGAGGGAGGGTTGGTTCTGTGTCCTCTTTCTTTCCATTGCAGTGACTGTCCTGCTGTGGGTCAGCAGAGTGACGTCGTCTCTGTTAACCGCTGGTGTTGCCTAACATTGTATTTCATACTGATCTCGATGTTTTTCCTTTTTTTTTTTTTTTTTTTAATTTATGGGTAGTGTTATTAGAGTTGTGCATTATTATGAAGAATTTTATGTATGATTACATTGATTGTTTGATTGTACATTTAAAACAAAATATGTAAAGATTAAATTTTGTTTTAAATTAAAAAACGTTAAAGTTGCGGTGGGTGTGGATGCTTTCTGTTTTCCTTCCATGACTGACAGCTCGGTCCTCGCTCAGGGTTAATAATCATATTGCACATAAATAATCAATATTGTGATTATTTTGTTGATTATTGTGATATCAATTGCAATACAGTATACAGACACAGATTTTTCAATATTTAAATTTTTTCAGCAAACAAGAAACAGAGCTGTTGCTTAATATTTGATGTGTTTGAATACAATGAAAGTTTTGTTTATAAGGTCAGAAACTGGGCTCAGCACCAGAATAACATGTTTAGGATCCATTTTCTGCAGCTGAATATAATTGCAGCCTCTTGGAATTTGGAAATTGAAGTAGTTCATATTGCGATTTTCTTTCTTTTTTTAAATTATTACTATTAATTGTGCAGCCCTAGTTCCTACACATTTTAAATTTAGAGTTTCCTTCTTTTTCTTCACATTAATTTCTTGCCAGGATTTGAAGATTTTGGTCAGTGTTGAAAAAGATGCAGGCTAATAACAGTTAATATGTGAAATGACTGGGTCTAAAAATCATATGTACATCACAACTGAGGAACAATATCTTCTTATATTTTCAATATTTCTCAAATTTCTTCTTTTTTTTTCAAATTCCCATGCTTTTCTTGTTCTTGTTTTTATTTTCAGGACCATTAAGCTCATCCTGTGGTCAAATAATAGTGTGTGCATCACAAGTTCAGACTTACTCGTTTTGTTCCAGTGAAAAATCCAGCACAGTAGTGTCTGGATCATCCTGTGAGCTTTAAAGAGGCTTTGCTGTTGGCACCCACGGGTGGGCGTGGATTAGGAGAGAGGGGGTTGGGTGGTGGACTGAGGGTGGGAATTTCTCTGGCAGCCAGTTTCCTAAACACAAACCGGCCTTTGTAAAGAGTCCCATGAGAGTTTGGAGGTAGTACAAAGGCAGAGCGAATAGAAGTTAGCTGAAAGAGTCTGACTGCTCTCTGTCTGTCCTCTAACACACACACACACACACACACACACACACACACACACACACACACACACACACACACACACACACACACACACACACACACACTTGCTCTTCCCCTCGTGTCCCATTACAGTACATTTATCATTCATGCCTGTCAGTCATCAACCTCAGCCTTGTTTTTCATTCACTTGCCTTCTTCAGTGTAAGCCTCTGTCTGCTTGGCTGATGCCTTATAGAGTGTGTGAATGAAAAACAGTAGAAATACAGTAAAACAGGGTTCCCACACTCACTTGGGACATTGACTTCAAGGGCTTTTCAATGACTTTCAAGGGAATTTAAGGACCCAAAGTTGGCATGCTTTGGAGTAAGTCATGATATTGGTCAAAAAACATAAGACATCATGATTATGTCAAGAAATCCTGGTGAAATCAATTTAAAACTGTTCAATATCAACGCAAATATCCATCAGAGGGCTTTCCTGAGGATGTAAAGTATTGATCTGATGACAGACAGCTGAAGCATAATGATGAATTTGGTTGCTGTATTTAAATATTTTTTAAAATTCAAGTACTTTCAAGGTGATCCATTCATACTTAAAACATTAAAAGGTCTTATTGTAATTCTTCTCAAATCCACAATCTTTCAAGGATATTTTCAAGACTCTGCTTTTCTTGTGAAGGAGCGAGTTGCTGATGTAAGCTGAGCTTGTAGTTCGTAGTGACCGTGGTCACCATGGCAACGAACCTGTCACCCTCTCATGTGACAGAAGGGGGGCGGGAGGGGGGGATTGGATCGGAGAAATGGATCCAGCGACAAAATTAGTCGCCTTCAGCCGTCTGTCTGTCAGAGAACGAAGGGGGAAAAGAGAGTGAAACAGACAGAAATGAGTGTCAGTACAGCAGAGCTTGTTATATAAAAATAAAAAATACAGAATATAGCTCAATGTGTAGAGAGTGGCAGGGTTGGAGGTTTCATTCGTAAGGCATTTTGGGTAAAAAGCGCCCACCAAATGGCGTTTTCCGATGCTGAGGAGTGTGTGCGAGATGAAAACAAACCGTGGAAACCATGGTTACACAGCAGTTCCTTTTTTTTTTATTCCACTACAAAAAAAAGAGGCATTTCAAGAGCACCATTTAAAGCAGAACAACGTCCAGTTTCTCTCCGAGCCAAACACCGACTGGACCGTTAGCCAAGCAGAGGAAGAAAAAGTCCTTTAGTCCTTTAAGAGACAAATCTCAAAATACATCTCTCTCCTCTTTCACATGCAGCAGAAATGCACTGTGCTGTAAAAGCAAGTAGAGGCCAGGATCGGGTTAAGAAAATTAAAATATAAGGAACGTAAAAATTGCAAATGGTGGAGGAAAATCAGAGGCAAATCTTCTACTTTAAGGATAATAATGTGAAAAAAGATAAGAAAAAAAATGCTTAAAATAGCTGTGCAGGAAACAAAATCACACCACAATGGGTAATAATATAATAATACTCTATTTTTTAAAGGAAATGGTAAACTATATGGGCAATCGTGGCTATGATGTTTGTTTTATCCAATGAGGAAACATAGAGGTTTACCTGGCTTACTTGTTTTGTTTTTTTTGTTTTTTTGTAAAGATAGGTCTTACAATCATGAAATCTTTTGACCATAGTACATACTTTCAAATCAGGCTTTTTTTTCAGTCCAGCATGCATCTTTAGGTTAAGCAGAACATTGTACAATAACAGCGGATTGGCTGTAACAGTAGCTGAGTGTGAAGTCTTGAGCGAACAAAGGTGGCTTAGCTTTCATGGTCTGGAAATGGCATGAAGACCAGCTTGAGGCAGATTTCTGGAGTTAGTCATATAAACCCTAGTACTGTAAGAAACTAAAAACATCGTTGTAAAACCATTTTTTCCCAAAGAAGTGAAGTAACTCATTAAATAATAATTTGCACTATGAAAATCTCAACAGATAAAATGGCCCTTTACAATTCTTCGCTTATTACATTAGTATAATGATTACCCCGCCCATGTACATTCAAACGTGAAAGTCTATAAGAATGAGAAATGACGCTTCAGTGTCTAAAAACCTAATGATTTGTTCTCCGTACAATAAACCCTATGAAGGAAAGGTTGTAAGAGATTGTTCCGCTCAGAAAAGATAAATAAAAACGTGATTGTTCCATTCCGAGAGAAATGAAAACTTATTCTTGACCTTTTGTTTTCTTCAAGTGGAAATGCATAGCAGGATAATCCATCCTTACTCCAGGTGTTTGTCTGTTTGTTTGTTTGCTTGCTGATCAGTCGTTGTTTACCTAGCTCTTCGTTACACATGGCTCTCATAAAAGACCTGGCACGGAGGACTCTTATTGGTCGCCGCCGGCTCTGGCTCCGGCTCTGGCTCCGGCTCTGGCTCTGGCTCCGGCTCCGGCTCCGCCGCCGCCGCCTCCACCTCCGCCTGTTCGACATTCTCGACACTCTCTCCCTCCGCCTCAAGCTCCTCCTCCAGGTGAAGGGGGGCCGGCGGCGGAGGGGAGGAGGGCGTGGTTTCTGGCGGGGGCGGGGCCTCTATGCTGCAGTACCCTCCGGCGGCCAGCGGGGGGTGGACCGACACCTGGATGGCGATGTGCTGCGGCTGCTCGTGAAGCGAGGAGTTGTCCGAGTCGGCGGCGGGGGATTCGCTGCGCTCCCGCTCCCTCCCTCTCTCTCTCTCTCGCTCCCTCTCCTGCAGGATGGTGAAGACGTCCCCCGCCGCGATCGAGGCGACCCTGCCCCCCGTGTCGCGGTGGCCCTCCGGCGCCTGTCGGACGAAGGTGTGCCTCATCTCCTCCACCCCCACCACCTCCAGGATCTCCTCCATGAAGGTACGGCAGTTCATGATGAGCGGCGGCAGCGGGATGCTGCGGGCCAGCTCCTCGATGTACCGCGCGAACTCCATGGTCTTGAACTGCGTCACCTTGGCCAGCTCCAGCGTCTTGGCCGAGGTGATGATGGGGATGCGCTTGGCGATCTCGAAGGCCTTCTGCAGCTTCTCGGCGCCCTCGGTGCGGAAGAACTCGTTGATGGCTTTCTCCGTCTTCTTCAGGTGGCTGCTCATCATGCAGAGGCGCGTGACGTTGAGGGCCATGATGATGGTGAAGGTGACCAGGCAGACCACCATGTAGTAGACGCCCATGTCGCCGTTGGTGAAGACCACGCGCAGCGTCACCGTGCAGTTGGAGCTGCCGTGCACGTTGGACGCCATGCAGGTGTACTTGCCGCGGTCGGCGAACTCGATGCTGGTGATGTTGAGGACGCCGTTCTCCAGCAGCCACCACTTATCTACAGAGAGAGAGAGAGATCGACAGAGAGAGATGTTATGAATATGGCAAAATTAACAAGCCACCAGCCAGATGCTTGTAAATTTTGGTTACAGCTGGTAACTTTGTCTCTGCTACTGGCAACTTTGTCAGGAAACCAGCCATTGTTTGGATGTTCTCTAAATTTGTCTGCTAAAACTGTAGCTTGTTGACTTGCCTTTAACAACATGATGAGGTTATTTCACTGATAGCACATGACCCACTTATTATGCAGCCTGCCTACTAAGTGACCTACTGAGAGTCAAAGGTCATACCCATACCCATCATGCTTCATTTCTCTCCTGTGCGGTCGTGTGATTCCAGAGAGAAACAGTGTAAGCTCTCTGCAGTATTTACTGTAGTGCAGCTGTTTTATTTGCTGCTTTCTGGGCCTTCGTTTCTACCCAAACTTGCTTACGCTGTACTTCTGCACCCAGAGGCTATAACTCACTTTATTTATGGAATCAGACAACTCGTGAAAACACATTATGTTTTGGCACACAGCTGTGATTTATAAAAAATCAATAAAAAAGAGAACAAGTGTCTCTAAAGCCAAGCTGCAGTTTATTAATGTAGCAGTGGTTGATGATGCAATTCCTTAGTGCTGCAAGACAGTTAAGGACAATCATCAGCTCTGAAATGTAAAGCTGGTGTATGTATGTCAGTATGTGATTTTATTATGCTCTTAAGCCTTTGCTATCGGATAGATTTTACTACTTACTAGATTTTACAGATGCACATGTCAGTTAAATGGAAGGATAAGCCTAATAGCTGGTTTTCAAAGGTAAAATAGAACATGGTTTTCATCTGGGTTTGGGAGTTAAGTCTGGGGAGCAGGCAGTGACCTTATTATTCCTGCCATGTCTTCAATATTTAAACAGGTGGCGTGGCTGCGCCCCATCTGGAAGCTCCATGCTGTGCGGCGGCGAGGTTTGAAACGCCACTAATCAAAACAGAAGCAAATCTATTTAAATGCGTTAAGCAAGCAGAGTGAGGTACACATGCGTGCAGGCGTGTTGGAGGGCGACTTCAGGTATCTAACAAATCGGCAGTCCTACTTATTCATCAGCAAAGTTTTAGCAAAAGCAAGAAATTAAGAAGCCTTCTGTCATATTTTGATGTCAGATGAATTCAGAATTGATTCAGAATAGAATTCAGCTATAATACACAGGAAGCAAAAAATCATGTTCTTATCCAGTGGGTGCAACAGTAGACTGATTATAATTTCAAGAAGTGCTAACAAAAGTAATGAAAATCGGAACCAAGGAGAGAGGTAGAGGGGATTTTTTTGATGAGAGTGAATTAAATCGGGTAGAGGAGGAAGATGCGGGAGATGTGACACGACTCAGTGGGGAGAGGGTGTTTTCAAATCCTGTGTGATCAAGATATAACCTTTCTTGAATTTGTGCTTAGGTTGTAATCACAAGATTAGATCTTATTGCTGTTTTGTAAATCCAGCCATAATTTCTCCCTCTCAAAACTAGTGGTGTTGTCAAGAGTATACACAGGTATATACAGACTCTATCCACCTCCTTTTCTGAGTATTATGAGATTACCAAACTAGCCAACTATCCAATTCCCACTGAAATATTAAGAGGGTGGGATCTAGAGCTGCAACGATTAATCGATTAATCGATTAGTTGTCAACTATTAAATTAATCGCCAACTATTTTGATAATCGATTAATCGGTTTGAGTAATTTTTTAAGAAAAATAAGTCAAAATTCTCTGATTCCAGCTTCTTAAATGTGAATATTTTCTGGTTTCTTTACTCCTCTATGATAGTAAACTGAATATCTTTGGGTTGTGGACAAAACAAGACTTTTGAGGACGTCATCTTGGGCTTTGGGAAACACTGATCCACATTTTTCACCATTTTCTGACATTTTATAGACCAAACAACTAATCGATTAATCGAGAAAATAATCGACAGATTAATCGACAATGAAAATAATCCTTAGTTGCAGCCCTAGTGGGATCACAGTATACCCACTTTTTCATGTGTATTAGCTACTTTAATGAGGCTGCAAAATTAATTTAAAAAACAAGCAAAATTACAATACTACTGCATTTTCCAAATCACATTGGCTGAGGGAAATGTGTTTCAGATTGCCTCCTATTGCAATGTTTAGGTGCTGTGTAGAACCCCTGGCCTACAAATCAACTTACATGTTGGAGAGCATTTCTCATCCAAATCAAGAAAATCCTAAACATTAGCATTTCTTTTCTCACCCCTATTTTTTTTCCAAATGCTGTAAAAAGCTGCTGCAAATTCATGGAGAAAAAAGTTGTGGTCAAAGGAACTGCAAATCACATAACAATAGGATTTTTTTTTTCCGCCGATATAATGCAGTCCTACTCTTCAACTACCACTCCACCACTGCTCCAGATCCTCCTTAGCTATTCTCCGTCCTATCTGTGTGGGAGGAAGGATGGACAGAAATCGCGAGAGGCTAAATCTGTATCCGGCTGAGGAAATGCGGAGAGAGAGAGAGAGAGAGTGAAAGAGAGAGAGAGAAACCTGGGTGAGACAGAAAAACGAACATGTCTGCCCCCTCAACTGCATGCATCTTCAACAGAGTGGTATCTGCTGGAAAAGATGAATGGGCAGAGGAAGTGTATCCTGGCCGACAACAAATCCACCCATCCGCCTTTTTTCAATGCGAGAGCCGAGATCTCTAATTTTACCACCTCCTCCTCCTCCTCCTCCCTCCTCCCTCCTCCCTTCCCCAGCCCTGTGATTGAAGTGTCGTGCGACTGATGTGTTGCCCAGTACTACATGTGTGTGAAGGGTGTGGAGAGTAGAGTGAGTGAGGGAGTGTGTGTGTGTGTGTGTGTGTGTGTATGTGTGTGTGTGTGTGTTTGCTGGTGCATGTTAATATAAAAAGACGCCGAGGAACCTCAGTAGTGGTGAAATTTAAAGAGACAGACATCTGCAGCAGCGAGGAGGAGAAGAAACCCAGCAGTAACACAGTTTTTTTTAGGGATTCACAGTAACCATTGCTTGTTATGGTGAAACTCTACTCCCCTTTTTAATTATATCCGTCTGTCTAACCCAAGGGAAAAGCTCTCAGATGGTGTCATGGGTTCGTCGGTCATAATAACCACGCTGCCTCTCCTTTCTTGATGGCAGGTTTCAACAGGTCGGCTCACACCAGCGCCAAAAACACTGCAGTCTGCATTCCTTCTGAGGGATCGCAGGTGAATCTCAATGTTGAAAACGTACAAGGAGGCCGCGCCGAATGCAAATGAATCCGACAACAAGGCCTAGCTCTTTCAGTCTGGTAGCGAGGCCGGTAAAAATTAGTCCAGTGCCACAGTGTTTCCTCTGAATTCATTATGGCACCAGTCTGGCACCACGGCAAGAAAATTACCACCGCTGCCAGACAAAATGTGAAATTAAAATAACATTAGAACTGAGCCAAATTTACCCTCAAAACACAAAGGCATTTAGTCCTAATGTTTAGAACGCATGTTTTATTGCGATTAACTATCCAAAGAAAAACATTTTAGCGCTCCTCAAGTACTAAAACCATTTGGATTTCCTATCTCTTCCTTTCAATCTTCTTTTCTTGCTTGTTTAGAGTGAGAAAGCCAAGACAAATCTATCCTGTTCACTCCCATTAATATCCAACAGTATCCAGGCTACCAATTTAATGCACATGCACACTGTACTGTTTCCTCAGTAACATCATCAGGCAAGATCTCTGAACTCCAGTCCCCAGTCTGTAAAATGAACTGGCTCGGCCTGACTTATTGTCAACATCATGTCCTAATTATATTCTCTGTGATATGCTGGAGGGTTAATTCCTTTGTTTACATGACTTTCTCCGCTGGTGTTGCATCTTCCCCAATAGCCATCTCTATTTCCTAGTAATAATGCCAATCAACATAACTGTAATGCCATCAGCGGCCGAGCGTGACCTCTAGTCTAGATGGAAACTCCCTTCACGGTGGTAGAGCAGATGGCATTTCAGAACGACTCATGACCAAGGCTTTCACACATGAGAACTGTAACTGCATTCATAACGTCGATCGAGGATCATTTTCATCCAGAGAAACTGTCCCTAACCAGAAGGTGAGTCGAAAGCTGTTGTTCCTCATCTATAAACACCCTGAGTTTCTGACTGCAGCTTCCATAGTTTTGTTCTTCTTACCCAATTATAGACACATGACACTGTGCCACTTCCTGTGGTTCATGTTGGCGCCCCATGTGATTGAGGCCAGCTAACATTAGGTGTATGCGTGCATTGTCTGTACATTGTTTCTATATACTGTGACAGCTTTGGACGTAATGCACTTTATATTTGGAGCACCTGTAACGACAAATAGAATAATAGGCTATATTTCTTTTCTATGACTTTGTGAACAGGACTCTTCCCTCATGTTCAGCAGTGTGTATATTCTTCAGCACCTATCCTGTAACCAGAAGGTCGCAGGTTCAGTTCCAGCAACAGTCAATGCTGCCTCTATCAATTTCCATGTGGAAGTGTTCTTGAGCAAGGCACCGAACCTACTCACTCACTGTGAAGTTGCTCTGGATAAGAGCTGTTGATTTTCATAAGACTAAAACAAGTCGGGGCGTTAACTACAAACTGTTTACACACTAAATCAAGCATTTTGGTGCTGACAAATGGATTTTCTGATCCATGGTAATTTACAAACAAATGTGACACCCTTCTGCATTTGCTGCTGATAAAATTATTAATGAGTGCCTGGCAGTGCTGCTGAAGAAGACAACAAGAGTTTTAAGTAACATCATCACATCCAATGAGGTTTATCTCACCGCTTGCCTCGGTGTCCAGGCGGTCTCCATGGGAGTTGAACCACTGTACACTGGGGAACGGGTCTCCGGTGACATTGCAATCAATCAGCGCACAGTTACCCTCCCGGGCAATTATCTGGCTCACTTTTGTGAACGCAGCGGGGACAAATCTGCCATCTGTCACGGTGCCGTTCCCCGTGCGGTTTCCATCCGTATCCACCGATAAGGCCCCGGCGGTGTGAACGGCGATAAGGGACACAAGGATCCGAAAAGCGTATCCGCCGGCCCGATGCATTTTCTGCGATTGTCGGTGTGTCACCCGAGGGGGAAGAGAGTTTGTCATTCCGCCTGGGTCTTCATCCTGCAGACTGGCTATCTCTTGACAGAGGTGGTGGAAGGCAATTTGGTATTCAGCTGTTCGGCTTGAAACATCTCACTGGAAACAAGAAAAATTGATTGGCACATATTAATTGGTACAGTGATAGAGCAAGGCAAAACAAAATGTGCCTGCTTAGGACTTGATGCTCAGCAGCTGGAACAAACTGATAAGGTGACTGTTTTTTTTTTTACTATCTGGCAGGTGATTATTCAACTCCCACTCGTGAAAAAACAGCTTTTGTTTGGACTACATGCAAACACAACATCCATAGTAAGCCTATAGGCAGCGATGAAAGCCACGCTGGCAAGTATGCATTTAAACAAACATAGACTGATCAAATTCATTTCCATTCATAGGTAACATTACAAAACCTTAGCATTGTGACTCCGGTTTCAGCAAGTCAAATTTAATACGTTTTACGACCGTTATAATCGCGGTTAAATCACATTCAAGACCAAATTCGAATAAAATAAAGCTGGAAAGTAAACAACCACTAAATCATCTATGAAAATATATACTGTAGGTCTGTAGAACCGGTTTGAGCCCTGAGAAAACTCGTACACCAAACAAACAATTTTAAAACCTTTGAAGCTGTAATTCAGACTTTTAACGAGATAACCGGTTAGTCGTATTTTAACACCTTTTTAGCTAATTCAATTTAACACAATTTAAGGCTTTTTATGGACCTGCGGACACCCTGCTAAGGTTATGTCCGCTGACTAAAAGGTCAACAGCAGTGTATTACATAGCTTATTACATCCTGCTCCTAGTTAGCGGCACGGATAGACTCGATTAATGGGGAAATAACAAAGACCACCACAGCTACAAAATAACGGAGCTGGGGGGCTCCGTCTACTCCCTGGAACTGGACCACTTCGTGGCATAACGTTAAAGCCAGATGATACCTGCGCCTACTGTGTTTGTCAGTTTACAAACCATATCCCTCATGTATGGACTAACGTCTCGATAGTATATAATTTAATGTCCTACGAGGATGCTGTCAAATATTCACCAACTCAAATGCTTCCGCGTAAGCAATAGAAAACAAAGGCTTGAGACCCGGCTATATCCTGGAAGGAGATTTTTCTATCACGAGACGTTCTAGGCATCGTAGCCCTACAAACCGTTTACCAGTGATTTCTAACAAACATTAACACACAAAAAACAAAGGAGTATTTCAAGTGTAGCTACAGTTAGAGTTAATATTTCCGCAGTAACGTAACCATTGTCGATAGTACAGCGTGTGTAAAATACGGAATTAAAACCGAGAAATGTAATACCTTGCTGCCCGAACTCGATGTTCCAGCAAAAAAAAAGCTAGCGTCGACGCTAGCTAGACGTCAGCTAAGCTAGTAGATCCTGCAATTCCCCCCCAATGATAGACTCCGACTTTCATACTCACACCATGATTCTCCGCCGTTTGAACTCAGACGTTTATATCGTAATCCCGTTAACGAGAAACACCGGAGTCGACGTTTTCCGCCAGCTGCATTATTTATACGATTCCGCTGCTATTTCTCCGACGTCTCCATCATGCTGGTCGTCCGCTATGTATGCAACCACCCAACAACTAGCCTCTGATAGACTGGGTGGCAACATCGCCGAGTTGCCTGTATTGCATTGACTGTCAGTAGGATAAAGTGAATCTAAAAAATATCTAAGGCAGGTGCAAATGCTTCTCTATGTGGTTGTTAACCTAATTGGTAATGAGCAAATGATTTAATGGTAATAAACATGATATAATTCTAAAATAGTTATGTTAGCACTATGCATGTAAGCTACAGAAGTGGTTCCCAAAATGGGGCGTGGGGACCCTCAGGGGTATTTGAGGGGGTTTCAGGAGGTCCTCAGCAAAATAAGGGCTGGTTTAATTTCATTCTCTATCAATTAACACAGTGACAGAATATATAAGGATGCTTTATTTTTTAGCATAGGCTTCCCTCTTCCTACTGTTCCTATCAACCTACATACAGAAACTTACAGTAATACAGTAACTATAGAAAGTTATGGAATTTCTTAAAGTCTGAAGGGGTACATGGGTCAAAATATTATCAAAATGGGGTCTGTGGTCTAATGCATATCTATTTGAGAGTGTTTCACAGAGCGATAGGCTTGGAAACCTCATACACATAAAGGCTAAGTGTAAGGGCGATTCATTTTGTGGTGCAGTGGACTCTTTCATGCATTGCATTAAGACATGATAATGGAGGGACAGGTAATGGACCATGACCGAAGCAGTTTTCATTTTGCATTTATTATCAATTAACAATAAAAGGTCTCCCCTGTGGAAAGCCTCCAAGGAGACTGTAGTGTTGTGGGTGACAGAGGCAAACATGCAGGGATATAATCAGAGGACACAAAAAGCAGGAAGAAACGCTAGAAAATGGCAATCTCCCATTAGAAATGAATGGGAATTGTGCTTCCAAAAGTAAAATCCTGGAGTACATCCCTAAATACAGACCAAGCCCTCTGTCCTGGTAACTGCAGAGTTATTGACTGACCTTGGAGCCACAGTAAAAGTCTGACATTGACACTCTATAAGGCCTCTGCAAACAGTCAATAACTCTGTCGATAACGCTACCTCTCAGAATAGAAAGTATGGATATTCAGGAGTGTGTGTGTCTTTTTATTTGTGCACACACATGCAGGCCTGTGTGTTCTGCCTCTAAACCTTTGGCATTAAAAACACTGCATTCTCTCAAAGCAATCAAAAAGTGATAATATCAATTGTGGCTTTAAAATCAAAACATTAGATGAGATGAAGCTTTAATGATCGCCATGAGGAAATTGGGTATATAGCAAACAGCCAGGCATCCAAGTAACTGTGTCACAACAGTGTGAATACTAAGCTGCCTCTCCGACCCTGTTATTATCCTTTACGGATGAATGTTTCAGCTGTACACAAACACTCAGAGAGCCCGAACACACCGGCCTTGACTCCTGCCACAGAAAAGTGCCGCTCACTAACACAGGCGGGGGGACGTTCTGTACAGAGGTTACACAGTTCATTCACACCTCTTCAAACATATCAAGTCCCACATTCAAATGCAAGGAGGAAAACAGTTTCACACCGGCAAATAGACCCTGATATTATGGGATGGTTTACCATGCAGCTTTAAATTGACGGGACCGGGGGAAAGATGTGTCACAGGTTCGCTTCTTCACAAGACCGATTTGGAAAAGTCTGTTCTTCCTTACTCAAACTTATGGTCAGTGATTATGGTTTCTCTGAGGTCATCCGGAAACAAAGTGAGGGAAACTCTAGCAGCCTGTTGCACCTGAATGTGCTAAGGTTGTGAAGTCTATGTTAAAGTTACATTGAAACCATTAGTTTGACGCTAAAGCTGCGTCTTTGTTTAGTTGCACCATGTAGACTTAAGGTTAACTAGTAGAGCGTAAAGTAACCACTAAACAAAACACTGGCGCAGGCTGTGACGTTTTCACCTTGTGCCAATAACGTGCAACCCAA